>NC_090292.1:44814641-45129448 GCF_037392515.1 Haliotis asinina | reverse complement strand
AAGTGTCTCCATTTAGTTGCGAGATCCGGCGGTGTGTGCTGTGGGTTTCGTAACAGTGGCTGTTCAGCTGACAGGTCACAGTGACCTCCACTGCATCACTGTATGGGATACAAAGTTTGTCCATCTCAGAGCATGATACTCTCTCTGTGTGTGTGTCCCTTACTCACCCCTTCTCTCGCTTCTCTCTATCCCCAACCCCTTGAGGTGCTATAATTGTCAAAAGTATGGGCACGGATCCAAATCATGCCACAAACCAGCTGGTTCAGTCGGTTGTCAAACGGTTTACACGTGGGCTAGTACATCAGCCCCAACGTTGCTGTCTGCTGAAATACAGGCGCAGGCTTCACAGTGACTTCCACTGCATGGCTGTATGGGATACAAAGTTTGTCCATCTCAGTGCATGATACTCTCTCTCTCACCCTCTCTCTCGCTTCTCTCACAAACCAGCTGCATGCCAACGATGCGCTGGAGCGTGCAAAGATAGTACCCTTTGTGATAACACACCTGTATGTGTATACTGCTCTGGTTGCCATCCTTCTTCATCCAAGGAATGTCCTTCCTGGATGATACAATCAAAGATTTCACGGGTGAAGCATGAGCAAAACGTTTCGTTCTTTGAAGCAAAACAGATCGTTCTGGCACAAGAACAGTGGGGCCCGAGTTATGCTGCTGTTGTTTCTGCTTCTGTTCAGGCCTCTAAACCAAAACACGTTTCATGCCGTTCAGTCGGTTGTGAAACGGATTACACGTGGGCTAGTACATCAGCTCCAACGTTGCTGTCTACTGAAAGACAGGCGAAGGCTTCAAAAGAAACCTCCAGCGTACAAACTATTGTTCAGGCTACGGTATCCTCTGAGAAGGATTCATCTGCTTCTCAGACACAGGCATCTAAATCAAACTCAAATGTGAAGTCAAATGTGAACACTACATCCAGATCGAGCAATGAAATCACGAAGAAAAATCAACGTAACAGGCCTCCGAAGGGGTCTAAAGATATCATGGGCGATCTAAACGGCCACAGTCCGCTATGGGTTGGCACTAATACAAACACCAAAAGTAAATTACTAGAGGAATTTATTTCAAATAATGATTTATGCATTTATAATGACGGCTCAAATACGTATTTCCATCCTGGCACAGGTACATATTCAGCTCTTGATTGGTCTATTACTGATTTCAACCTATGAAGTGGATTTGGATGGTCAGTCCACGACGATCTCTGTGGAAGTGACCATTTCCCAACAATATTTAACCCTGTGATGCCATCTGATGTTACACCATCATTAAGATGGAATTTTAAAAAAGCTAATTGGCATTTATATGAAACACTCTGTGCAGACAAACTAAAACCTGAACTTTTTAATGATGCCATACAATGTTTTTCAGATGAATTGAATAATATTGCTGACGAGTGTATACCAAAGTCCTCTGCAGTTCCACATGTGCGAAAACCATGGTTTCATGATCAATGCGAACAGGCTAGGAAAGCACGGAAGAGAGCGGAGCATTATTTCCAAATTATTATTTAGACAAATTCAAAATTTTAAATGCTAAAGCAAGGCGTACGTTCAAGCAAAGTAAACGCCACTCTTGGTGAACCTATGTATCAAAAATAAATTCACGCACACCGATATCAAAGGTGTGGAATATGATCCAGAAAATCAAGGGTAAGGGTTCTAAATCTAGCATTCACCATATCCAAGATGGGAACCATTTATTGACAAATAAATCAGACATTGCCAATAAACTTGGTGAGACATTGGCAAAGCATTCTTCCCCATCAAATTATGTACCCCAATTTCAAAAATACCAAAATCAGCACGAAAAGAAGGTTATTAATTTCAATTCAGATAATGGGGAAGATTACAACGAAACGTTTTCGATACATGAGCTTCATACTGACCAGGCTCACGATACTGCGTCAGGAGCTGATAACATACATTATCAACTTCTGAAGGGCATACCGGAATCGTGTTTAGAGACCCTTTTAAATAATTTTGATAGTATTTGGACATCTGGTGAGTTTCCTTCTTCATGGCGTGATGCTATAATTGTTCCAATTCCTAAACTTGGACGTGACCATACCGATCCTTCCAATTATCGACCAGTTTCACTCACTAGCTGTGTTTCCAAAACCATGGAACGCATGATCAATAACCGATTAGTCTGGTACTTGGAAACCAATAATCTAATCACTGATATGCAGTGTGGTTTCCGTAAAAACAGAAGTACCATTGGTCATTTAGTACGTTTAGAATCTTTTGTTAAACGTGCCATCATTAATAAACAACATGCAGTGCCAATCTTTTTCGAAAAAAAGCATACGATACGACGTGGAAATATGGTATTTTAAGAGACTTACATGATTTTGGATTAAGGGGCCGTTTGCCTCAATTTATATCATTTTTTTTAAACGATAGACAATTTCAAGTCCCAGTGGGTTCAACCTTATCTGACCATTATAATCAGGATCAGGGTGTCCCACAAGGCAGTATTTTGTCTGTCACACTGTTTAGCATTAAGATCAAGAGTTTATCCAAGCTTTTAAATGATTCAACAGATGGATCACTTTTCGTGGACGATTTTAACATTTCTTGTCATGGTAAACATATGCACACTTTTGAACGACAAATACAGTTAGGTTTAAACAAAATAAATAAATGGTGTCTCGAAAATGGATTCAAATTTTCTCAAAAACTAATTGTCTACACCTCTGTATAAAATATAAGCCACATAAGGACCCAAAACTGTTTCTAAATGGCACTCCTATCAAAGTGGTCAAGGAGGTCAAGTTCTTGGGTACAATTTTCGAGTCCCGTTTAAATTTTCTTCCGCATATTAAATATATAAAAAATAAATGCTTGAAGGGGCTGGATTTAATAAAAGTTGTTTCCAACTGAAAATGGGGAGGGGACCAAGCTACCCTCCTTCACCTCTACAGATCATTGGTTCGTTCAAAGCTTGATTATGGCTCCATGGTATATATGGTGGAGCCTGTAAAACCAATCTCAAACTTCTTGATCCTGTCCACCACAAAGGTTTAAGACTTTGTCTTGGATCTTTCAGAAGTTCACCCATTGGCAGTCTCTGCATTGAGGCAGATGAGCCATCTTTCACTCAGCGACTCTTCGGCCGGCATTCTTCTCCTCCTTGGCAGATAGTTAGGCCACACGTTGACCTAACATTAAGTACATTTAAAAAATCAGAAACTAATGAATTACAGTATAAACAAAAATATAAACGATTGAAACATAAATATAGCAATTATAAATCCTTATTTGCAGATGGATCCAAGGACGGTGGCGCAGTGGCTTGTGCCACTGTCATTGGATCCAGAACAATATCATCTAGATTACCAGAAAATAGTTTTATTTTCACAGCTGAAGCTAACGCCATATTAACAGCTCTTAAATATATTCAAAGACACCCCAAACGTAAACAATTTATAATCTATTCCGACTCTCATTCTCGTCTTCAGGCGATTAAAAATTCATCATGTAAACATCCACTTTTAATTGAAATTATTGAATTGTTTAATAATCTTGCTACTCGCCAATACGACATCGTCTTCTGTTGGCTACCCAGCCATGTAGGCATTTCAGGTAACACAACGGCCGATCTTGCTGCCAAGGCAGCAGTCAACAAATCTGTGACACCACTTCTTATTCCATACTCAGATTACAAAGCGAGCATTGGAACTTATATACGTGATCTGATGCAAAAGAAGTTGGACACCCAAGTAGGTATAAATAAATTACATGAAATATATTGGTTACACCTACTTGGGCTGTCAGTCCAGATTTGAAGAGGTCATTATGAAACGATGTCGTATTTATCACACCAGATATACGTATAAATACCTTTTGAAAGGTGAGGATCCTCCATTTTGTATCCCTTGTGATGAAAGAATCACAGTCAAGCATCTCTTGCTTGATTGCGTGGAATATTCCATCACAAGGGATACCTATTATAAATCACGTAGTATTAAGGACCTTTTTACTAATATCAGTTCTCATTTAATTATTGCATTTTTAAAAGAATTAGATTTACCAAATGAATTGTAAATAGATATATTTTTTTATATTGGATGTTTAAATTCGTAACTGTGCTTGTTAGTGGCTGTATCCTCTAAGGGGACTGACGTACTGTAAAACTATTGTCCTCCTGAGAGGGTACGTAAGTCCACAAACATTCAAAGTAAATTGAAACTTTCCACGTCTTTAATTGTAGCATAAGTGTCTTTTTATCTGCATTGCTAGATTTCCCGAATTGCTGACAGCTGAGGGGATGATGTAAATCCAGCTAGGGTCCATGCAGCTGGCAAAGGTACTGTAAGTCACCATGGTCCCTAGTATGGTGATCTACCTTCAGTTGTTAGCAATATATAGCCCATTTTTATATTGTATTGTCCTGTATAGATAAATTGTTTTAGGTATAGTTACTAGTTTTATATTCTCATCTGTGATATTCTAGTTGTTTTACTGTCCCTCGTTGACAGGTTTTATAATAGACATATATTTCATTTTAGTATTAAATGTTCTCGTCACGATATGGCTGAGATACTGCCGATGTGACGTTAAATATTAACTCACTCACTCCCCTCCTCCCATCTCTCCCTCTCTCCCATCTTTCGCTCTCCCTCTCTCTCTCCCACTTCTCTGTCTCTCTCCTTTCTCCTCTCTCATTCTCTCTCACACTTTCTCTCCCCCACTCTCCCCTCCCTCAACCCTCTCTCTCCGCCCCTGGACTGATTGTCACCAGGAAGGGTCCGTAACCATGGCCACCTAATACTAGCACATCTGCCAACAATTAATTCCCACTTCGTCACCATGTTTCCTGGCGAAAGTGAATCTGATACTTCTTACACCGAGAGCAGGAAACCTCCACCGCCTCTTACAAAAGTCACTTTCCGCTATGTATAATGTTTAATTGTTTCTGTGTTAAATAGAGAGAGATGTTATCTTATGTACCCATTTGGTCATGCACACCCTTGCAGAATTGCATAGTGAGGTGTTAATTAAACCTTGTACAGTTAGAAGAAAAGTGTAATTTACGAGTGAATCTTATAACACTAACAACACCATGCCCCCTCAGTCCTCGAGACTAGCAGCTTGCCTGGTATGTGTTTTTATATGAATGCTTACACATTAAAGATACAGTCAGGCCGCGTTAATCCGAACACGTCCGTTTTTCATCAAAAACGTTCGGATAGTGAAACGTACGGACTACTGAAATGAACTTTTATGAACACAACTACAGTAGGGTTACTTCCCTTTGACATGGCGATACAAAAACATACGAACGTATACAAGTTGGCTGAATGCGCGATGTGGTGTTTGGGGGCAAGAAATCAACTTTCACGTTGGTCAGTTTGACATTGGCATACTTGTGACTAGCAGCATTGTTACGAAATGAGATCACGTGTCAACCACGTGATTGCATCTGTCTGTCAAACGATCATACCAATCACAAAACATATCCGATGTCCGAAATTGTACTCTTGCCGATAGACTGTCTGAATTCTTGACCAAAATGTTTACACATAAGATCAAAGTTGGCTTCAAGGTTTTCTCTTTTTCTTTGTGCGGCAGTAATTTCACATCTTTTACGCCTAGGGGCGGGACTTTTCCATTATGACTGACAAGCGTCAGCTGATCTCATTCTGACACGATCAGTGTTTTATACAAGAAGTAACTATGACAGGTATTACTCCAACTAACCAAAAGTGAGACCAACTAATTGATCAAAATCACAAACTAACGACATCTTCAACTCGCAAGTGTCACTTAACAATTACCACTGAATGGGGTTCATGGTGTGAAGGGATTATCCCAACCTTTTTGATGCACCGCCGGATTAATGAAGCAAAACTATGTGTAATTAGCTAATCTGTTACCGCTGATTAACGTTCGGATACGGAGAGTGAAGCACCGGATTACTGAATCAACAGGTAATGAGTTTACATAGTAAACAAGATTGGTTACAGTTAGCTATCGTTCGGATATCGCGGGAATCGGATTGTCGGGGTCCGGACTAACGCGGCCTGACTGTACATGAACCCATTGGCAGTTTTCACACTAGCTCATCTCCAGCCCGCTTCCCAACAACCTCAACACCAGTCACAGTCTCAGACACAACCCCCGCCCTAGACACAACCCCAGCCAGAGTCTCATACACAACCCCAGCCCCAGACACAACCCAAGTCAGAGTCCCAGACACAACCCCAGCCAGAGTCTCATACACAATCCCCGCCCCAGACACAACTCCAGACCGAAACACAACCCCAGCCAGAGTCTCATGCACAATCCCAGACCCAGACACAACCCCAGACCCAAACACAACCCCAGTCGGAGTCTCACACATAACCTCAGTCCCAGTGTCAAACACACCGCCTTACATAACCCCAGTCCCAGATATAGCAGCAGTACCAGGCGAAAATCCATAACCTGACATAACCCCAGTACCAGACACAACCCCAGTTAACGATCTAGCCCAAACCCCACACATAACCCCAGTACCAGACACAAACCCCAGCTCTAGAGACAACCCCCGTCTCAGACACGACCTACATCCCAGATACAACCCCAGCTCCAGATACGACCCCAGTCCCAGACATAACTTCAGCTGAAGACACAACCTTAGCTCCAGACACACCTCCTGCCACAGGCTAAGACACATCCCAGCCCTAGGCCCAACAACACAAACATGTCCTTAGTCGGGGCTGATTGGGCCGTGTGTAGCTTCTGGGCATGGTGCATTCACGCGTCAACTCTCATTTCCTATAATACTGCGTTCCGCACACTGACTTCATTTCACACATGGACCTCACTGCATACACTCGCATAGCTCCGTACACTGACGTGGTTCAATACACTGACGTGGTTACGTAAACAGACCTCATTCCATATACTTATGTCGTTTCATACATTGACGTCGTTCCAAACTCTTACATCGTTCCATACACTCATTCCGTACCATGATGTTGTTCAATTCTACGCCTACCTCCTTCCATACACTGACGTTGTTCCATACCATGACGTTGCTCCATACACTGACGTTGTTTCATATACTGACGTTGTTTGTGGTGGTGGATGGGGGGTGGATGGGGGGTGAATGGGGGTTTGAGATGGGGAAGAGGATATTTAACACAGTAATAGAAAACGGTACATCTGAGATTACATTCGTACTAAAGTATATACCACCTGTAAGGCACACGCTGATTACCACGGTGTGTTTATCTGACCGGGTGTGTCGATTGTAGTATTGCCAAATGTTTTTACAATATATTTCCAATAATCACTTGTTAGATTGATATGTCGTAGTCGAAATGTGAGAGTGCCCGTTTAACGAGAGTAATGACCACTGTTTTGAATGGTTCCCTTATTTTTGGTCGTATTAACGTGATTGTTGGAATACTGAGTGTCGGATAGACGAGAGCTGACCGTATCCTTTCTCTGGTGCGCTGACAAAAACGGATGACTTATGACTTTCTTTACATCTTGGCTCTTTGGGTGCACTTCTTGGACATTTTCCAGGTCGATCACGCGTTCTCACCTTTCCAGTATTTCAGGTTCCATGTGAGCATTGCCAGTCTCTATGCTATTTTATACCCTTGGTCACCGTCACCCACACAAGCTCAACTAACAGCTTGTCTTGTAGTTTATCACAGAATGAGTATGAAAATATAAAGCACAGATTCTGAGCTATAGCAACTGACAAGTTTGTGAGAGAGGTGTCAGCAGTCCGTGCGATACCCTTCAGTTGCTGAATCCAGTTCGAAGCTGTTTTGCTTTAAACAGGTTGGAAAGTTTTATCAACTATACATGTCCCTCCCATAATTGATCTGTTTTAATGATGTCTGGGGTGGCATATTTAACAGTTGAGTGAAACTGAATGTCCATAAAGTACATTGGAAACAGTTAACACATGAGATATATGGTGTATAGATAACTATCATTCCACTTCCTACAGTGTTTAAAAGTTTGTTTTCTGCGAGATAAGCAGACCTGGGACGTAAAGCTGACAGTGAAATTCTGTCGCCATGCACCACAAACTTTATTCTTTCTCAGTCTTTTATGTTTGCAGTGAAAACGTACCGATGACTTACTCAAACAAAAGTGTAAATCGAAAAGAGTGAAATGAAGATGGCGAATCCTCATAATTTTTCTGAACATTTAACCTCAGAATTTGAGTCACCTAAAGATACTAGTTGTTTAACAAACGGTCATAGTGTCATATTGCGTTGTTTGTTTGTATTACAAGGAGGTAAGTACACTAAATGAAACACTGAGAACAAGTATGGCGCCGCATGTAGTTCACAGTTCCAACTACTGCGCTTACACCCTCGTGATACAAAGCAATTGAGACGATGGTCATCCCACTCATATACAAAGCCAGGCTTACATGAGAATCAAGGCAGTGACAACTGTACCCTGACCAGCATTAGGCCCAGATCTGAACCTTCTCGAGGATGTGTTGGACATAATAGGGCGGCCAATCCAGGTACGGAGTCCTCCAGAACGGAATTTACATCGCCTGGAGGCAGTTGTTAGAACAGGTCCTATTCGATTTATGAAAATTCATGGTATGTGTCGTCTGGGTACGTGGCGGGTCCACCCTTTACTGATTAGTGTCACGTAACACTAGTGTCTTCAAGGAACATTTTCATGTTACAAAACAATTGTCAATGCAGCGTCGTACATACCTTTTTCTTGGGGTGGGTGGGGTGGAGGTGGTGTGGTGTTGCTGGTGAAAATCGCCTTTTATGTGGCAAAGTAGTGTGTTGAGTAAAGAAGCTATACACGGCCCAATCAGCCCCGACTAAGGACATGTTTGTGTTCCAGGCCCCCAGTGCCCTCAACCGACAGACTACCGCCCTCCACCAACCGGGAACGCAACCCACGGTAAACGTATTGCCCATTTCCCACGCTATTTTGCGATCAGCAATTGGACGCAATGGACCTAGTTGATCCGGGTCCACACGGGGGTTGAGCAGCTCTTAGTGTTACCCATCACTCACCAGGAGGAGGTGGCTGGTCATGGGTACCGTTTGGCTTGAATCCAATTTCTACAAACCACGTGTGTGTGTTCCCAATTCTGTTCTTTGCATGAATCGATATTCATGGTGCTGTCAATATACTTAATATCTAGATATGATCTATCACTGTCCAGTGTATCTGCAAGCAAGCATGCCTCACAAATAACCAATGAGGGACAGCATGATGTCTGAGGAGATAGATATGAATCTGAAATTTTAATGGCCCAAGAACTGGTCTGTCTTTGAGGCCCCCTGCTCAGTGACCTGAGCTGTTCAGACGGAATAAACTGTGAATAACGGCCCACTCTCGTTTTCTGAACGTGAGGTACTGTCTTCCCCTAGCCAGACTTGTCTGGTGGCAACGTGGGCACAACATTGGTTGTATCCATGGGTGTAGGGTCCAGATGTTGTGTTCCGTCAACCACTGGTGTACACTTCTGTCCGCGTGGCTATTGTATTCACACGTCGCCCTGCTGCGTGTATTTCCTTGCTCACGTATTCAGAGATGTTGTTGCATATCAATGATCAAATTCGGATATATAAACATATTGCTGGAACTATGTCTTAAATCCCTAAGACACACAAAACCAAATTTATGAGTATCATGCCTCCCAGACAGGCAATTTGTGTGTTGTTTCAAATCACAACATTTAAGGCTTGGCGTCTTCACTTAACATATGTTCTATACAACAACAGAGACACTTTTGAGAGTGAGTGAGTGAGTTAGTGTTTAACGTCACATCGGCAATATTTCAGCCATATTGTGACGCAACACTGTAGTGTGACACGCAACATGCATTCTGGATCCAGCGATACACGATATATCCCGTAAAATAACAAGTAGTATCAGTTGTAAAATAGCACGAAGCAAGTGTCTTCTTACCTATCATAAAAGTTACAGTGGTCATATCTGAGCTATGGATGACGTCAAATCTAGGATAACATCCCCACAAACTGGCTGGGGACAACTGGCTAATGTGTTTTCTGAAGAACCGAGGCTCTCTTTCGCTTCATGACCTTGACCTTCAAGTTTGGATGTGCAGCTCAGCATTCCTATCTAGCTGGGCGCAAAGTCTACACACACTACTGTTATAGCGTGTGGTTCCCCTAGCTGGCGTTGTACCAGACACTTCAGTCGAGATATATAAAATCTGTTTAGCCGGCGGCGAGGCAGTCGCCTTCCTAGCTGTGTGTTGTTCAGTTCAAACAATGGAGCTAGCAACAGTCGCATTCGTGAGTCTTGTATTGTGCGGCATCGAAGACGTATATGCTGCTGAAAGTTTGGCAACACTGACTACACGTGTGAGGGTGGTAGAACAAGACCTTAGGGCTTGGAAATTTTCAAGCATTGAAACTGAGACTAAACTGATGAACAAGTTTAAGGTTTGGGAGGAGTCACTGAAAGAAGAACTGACTTCAACATTCCTTCCTTCACTGATTAACCCTCTCGTCAAACAAGCGATTAACAAGATCATGACTGATGAGTACATTGGAAATGAGATGAGAGGACAAGTTCTCAGTGAAGTACAAAGCTTGAAAACCAGGGTTCAAATCACAAAGAGACAACTTCAAGCATTAACAAAGGACTTAAGATGTGTTCAACGGGAAAGAGACAACTACAGAGAAAGCGCTGGAAAAGAACGTAGCGAGTTGACCAAAGACATCCGGGCACTACAGCAGCAGGTGAATCAGACAGTAGTTCGTGCAAGGTTGCTCAGATCAGAACTCAATCAAACCATTGATGACCTGCTTGAGACAAACCAGAATCTCGCTGGAATCACACAGGACTTCACGACGCTAAATACCAGTTGTGTGCTGATAGAAAAAGAAATACAATCATACCGGGAGGACTTGCAGGAAATGCAGGGAAACGTATCCACAGACATTCGGAGTTTAAACATTCAACTGAATCACACCATCAGAGACCTGTTTGACTCAAACCAGACACTCACTGGCCTCACACAGGACTTGGAGACGTTGAATACCAGTTGTGTGGTGACGGAGAGAGAAATAAAATCATACCGGGAGGGCTTGCAGGAAATGCAGATAAAGTTACCCTCAGACATTCAGAGTGTAAACATGCAACTGACTCAAACCATTAGTGACCTGTTTGACTCAAACCAGACCCTCGCTGGCCTCACACAGGACTTGAGGACTCTGAATACCAGCTGTGTGGTGACGGAGAAAGAAATAAAATCATACCGGGAGGACTTGCAGGAAATGCAGAGAAACGTATCCACAGACATTCGGAGTGTAAACATTCAACTGACTCAAACCATTAGTGACCTGTTTGACTCAAACCAGACCCTCGCTGGCCTCACACAGGACTTGAGGACTCTGAATACCAGCTGTGTGGTGACGGAGAAAGAAATAAAATCATACCGGGAGGACTTGCAGGAAATGCAGAGAAACGTATCCACAGACATTCGGAGTGTAAACATGCAACTGAATCAAACCATTAGTGACCTATTTGACTCAAAACAGACCCTCGCTGGCCTCAAACAGGACTTGAGGACTCTGAATACAAGTTGTTGTGGGACGAGGAAAGGGATCAAGGAGCCTTCAACCACGACGTATCCTGGAACGACAGAGGGTGAGTCTTTTAACAAAAACTTGTCACGTAATTAACATTCTGCTTCGATGTTACAACTTAAATATATGAGGATAGCATTAATTTGTTTGTCAACATAGGGTTCACATGGCATGGCAACATGGGATTAGGTTGGCATGACAACAAAAAGTTGTACACGTCAACTTTAAGTTGTCGTTATTTAAGTTGTCGTTATTTGATCGCCTATGGCTCATAAGGCACGTAAACATTGGGCTATCAGGTAAAACCAACCTTAGGGCTCACAAGGCATGTAAACGTTGGGCTATCAGGTAAAGCCAACCTTACACTCAAAAGCCATGTAAACGTTGGGCTATCAGGTAAAGCCAACCTAGGGATCACAAGGCATGTAAAAAGTTGGGCTATCGGGTAAAGCCAACCTTACACTCAAAAGCCATGTAAACGTTGGGCTATCAGGTAAAGCCAACCTAGGGATCACAAGGCATGTAAACGTTGGGCTGTCAGGTAGACCCAACCTACGGCTCACAAGGCATGTAAAACGTTGGGCTGTCAGGTAGACCCAACCTAGGGCTCACAAGGCATGTAAACGTTGGGCTGTTAGGTAAAGGTTAAGGTTTGAGGGCTGATTTTTGAAGGGTGGGTTACGTTCATTGGATTGGATGATTGTCCTGAGGTTTGAAGAGCCAATGTAATGTAGTTGTTTGCTTTATATTTCACTCACAAACTTCTAGAATGCAGTTTAAACAGTTAGAGGATTGGCTATTTCTAACAAATTGGATCAAATCAGAGGTTAAGCGACACTGAGCATGTCGTTTAATTAACTTTACAAAAGGGCAAACCAATCTTCATTCGTGCATTTTACTACATGACGGATTTGTATCATTTTACTACATGACGGATTTGTATCATTTTACTACATGACGTATTTGTATCTTTTTATCACTAATGAAGTGTTCCGTATGCCATCACAGATGTAATCAAATCAAGTCACGTGATCATTATCTGGTATGTCCACCCTGGGCATCAATACAAGCCCTAGTTTTAACTCTAAGACGTACTGAGAACTTCGGACATCGTATACATTGGGCAAGAATCCTTTGTCATTGCTCTTGAAGGGCTTGGACAAGGTGACGTCGATTTCCAGAAACATGGGCTCTATAGCACAAATCTGACGATTCACACGGTCCCAGGTACGAGTGTTCAGTAGGTGAAGTGTCAGGTGCCTGGGAGGACATAACACCACACTGGCTTTTCTTGTAGAAAATGCATAACAATATGCGCTGAATGAGGACGAGTCTTGTCCTGCTGGAACGTAATGTGATCCTGGCGGTAATGTTGGAACGGCAGCAGAACCGGATGCAGACTTTGATCAATGCATCTTTGAGCAGTGACAGTACCATCCACTACAACAACATCTTTCCCCATACGATAACACCTCCTCTACCAAACGGTTTCACGTCTTGTACATGGCAACATTCTCCATGGCGTATGTAGGCACGAGCCCTGACATCATTCCTAAACAGGTGAAACGTGCTTTCGAATGAGAACATCACTCTCTGCCACGTCTGTTTCTTTCCACCGACGAACCATGCCCACCTAAGACGTTGACGTCGATATTGACATCAGCCATACATCACGGTAAGGGCTGAAGGTGCAGATACCTTATTGTCTGTGTCATCATGCTGGTGATGTCCATGTCCATCCGCTTCTGACGTCACAGGAAAAGAAACGGTTTCTGAGGTGCAGGATACCTAAGCAGCGGTTCTCGTTCGAGTGGTGACGCGAGGTCTTCTACTTCTGGGCCTGTCTACTGTCTGCCCTGTAGCGGGTCATCAGCCTCGTGGTGGTCAAACCCAAGGCCGCTGCAACATGAGCATGGGTGACGCCCATCTGTACTATTCAAATGGCTCTCTGGATTCCAGCGGTAATCGGGGCATGATCGCTCAAGTTGACTTGAAGGTCACATGTCGAGGAAGGTTTTCGCGCACTCTTAAATCCCAAATATGCTTGTGCTTCATGCAATCCATTCATGATATTTCCGTGCTTGACGATCTGTTGCAGTGATGCTGTTCCCTCAAACACAACACTTTTTCACTGCGAACGTTTGGGAAGCGTTGTAGCGTTTGTTCTAAGCTCATAACAACCTACAAAATTTGAGTTCGAGTCCTAATTATCGAATGAAATTTTCGTATCGTTTGCATTGTCCGTTACTCGAATATTGCGTAAATGACTTTGTCATCAGTGTAACTTGGCTTTCCGTTAATTTGCGTGAAACTGCAAACGTGAACATTACTTGATTACCTATTTCAATAATATTAAATGCCATTTATGTGCCAGTGATATAACACACATGATGAATTATCACAGCAGTTTGATGTTTTACCTAATACCTTATTAATAATCCCAAATAAAAAGTGTGTTCACTCCGTGCTTTGGGTACGAATTGACCTCATTCAGTGCCGATGAATGGTTTCACTGCTAGTTATTTCTTCGTTTCAAATGTGCGTACTTCACACCACATAAAGTAATCAAAGTAAGATCCAAAGTGATATGGACTGTGTTTTACTCATGTGATAATACCGTAGATGTGCAAACAATAAGATACGCTAGAATTTCGTTTCCCCAAAAATAATGCCCTATTCGAACAGAGGTTAGGTACTTTTTTGTGGAAATATTTAAAGGTGCCCCAGTACTAAATGGAATTTCTGGTGGTGCACTGAACAAAAAACAAATTGCATATGACTGGTCTAAAAACACATGGGCTTGAGAAAAGAAAATGGTCCAATAGGCTTCCATAGTTTGAAAATTCAAACAGCTCGAAATGAACTATCGTTCAGTATACACTATGTCAATTATTCTCGGCCTTGAGGGATAATATATGCAAACTATGTATATAGTAGACATTAATGATGCCAGTTAAATTGTAAATGTGTGAAAAGGGTTATCCTGGTTGCCTTGAACTGCAAGCGACTAGACGCTGATCGGTCATTTTGTTTGCATTCTACGGAAACACAGTGAATAACAACGGCCATCTGTTTTTATGTATCAGATGTACTAGACTTGGGATTACAAAAACAGAACTTTTTTCGAACAAAATCGTTTCTGATACTTGTCTATACCTTTGACATGTTAAAGGTACACAACTTACTTGTTCCAGCAAAAAATGATTTTATTGCAATTTGTTCTACCCTCCTGCTATTATTACGGGACGGCAATAAGGAACTCAAATGACAGATAACAACATGCCGAGGTTAGGTGAGTTTGACCTGTATTGGAATGCACAAGCCTCGAAGACGACTCTCGCATTAGACTAAGCGAGAGGTTACTGCTAGCGTACTATCGAGGTTACCTCGACAATACTGTGGCTGCAGTAGCACGGATAGAGTTATTTTTGTACACTATGGAAAGATTGTAGCTTTTGATTAGAGATGACATGGGTTTCTGGACAGTATTGACTCCAACAAGGACGTTACAAATTGTAAATCAGTAGGAATGTTTTTGGAACCAAGTCGTTGCTTCACACAATGTTTACACCCAGACCTGTGCTTACCATGTCACGGACGGGGGACGATGGAAGGTCTGGGGAAACATAACAATGCAGCGTTTCATAATACTTTCAATATTTTGGGGTTATCTATATTTTTCTGATTAAAATATTCCGTGTTTCAGCCTCGACTGACCCCAGCCCGAAATACACGGCTCCACTCAGTTTATATTTCTCCCTGCATTTACCTCAGTGATGTATATGGTCTTGGTCATTTTGACTCGAGGGATGAATCCCACCCGCTGTCAATAGACGTTGTCAATCACAGAATTTCAAACTGTGAAAATTAATATTAGGAAGTGTCACATTTTTTCGCGGTATTCAGGGTTATCTCAATCAAACTGAACGATACATGGTTAATACTTTTTTGCATAAGATATGTATTTAGAATTTATTCATCCATGATATTGACTTTGTATAGTCCTCTGAACAACATGTTCCCTGTCTCAGCCTCCACGACTGACGCGAGTCAGGATCTGACACCCAGCATGACGGTTCCAGTGGCACCAGTGACGACACAAGACTCTGATCACCAAGGTAGGCTGGAAAACCCAGCAGCAATAGTTGTTGTGACACTTATCATCTTGTAAAGTTCTACAAACATCATCACTCTAAAAGTCGTACACAAAATAATACCTACAACTTCTGACTCTAACATAAAGTTGTGTATTAAACACTCCATCGTTCATTCCAGAAACCACAGTTTGACATTCGCGTCACGTTGGATCGTTGTCAGCCACGATGGAATTGTTGAAATTACGTAGTCACGTGCCAACATGATGTAAACATTGTAGATGTATGACAAAGATGTCTGGTGTACATAGTTTACTTTGTGTTACAGCGACTCCATCAGCAACAGCAGGCCGAGACCTCCACGACGCCAGTATGCACGGTGACCTGGAGAGAGTGAAGCGGATCCTGGCAGCGGGTCACGTGAACATCACCTATAGAGCAGGACACTACAGCTCGACACCGGTGATGGCAGCAGCACGGTATGGACACAGGGGTGTGGTGGAGTTCCTGGTGGGTAGAGGGGCTGATGTGTCACTGGTGGACAGTGAAGGTGACAACGTCCTTCACTGGACCTGTTATAGAGGACACCTGGAGACCGTGAAGCTTATCCTGTCCCTGAACAGGGTAGACGTCAACGCCAGGAACAACGTCGGGAAGACAGCGGCTGACATAGCGAGACAATATGGACATCAGCGAGTGGTGAAACTCCTGGTGTCACGTGGTGCACACTGAAGTCGGTGTCAGTGTTGACAGAGACAGAGCACATGTCGTTACTGAAACTGCTGTGGTGTGTGCAGTTCGGGTAGTCGTGTGTCACGATTCAGGTGATCTCCTTTTTACTCTGTGAATATAAATAAAAGTTGTTGAGTGTATTTTTCAGACATTTTGTCACGTATTGTGTTTGGAACCTCGCATGATCAGGAAAGAAAATTGTGAAGTGAGTATAAAGATAGACTATGGGTGATTGTACGTGAACGTCACCCGTCTTGACATAATTCTGTGTTAATTTTGTTCAGAGGATCTCGCGATTTGTGAAACAGACAACAACAAAGTGTTTGTTTACATGTCGCTGTATTCTCTGACCTCAGACTGAGCCGAGGTTCACCCAGCTGACGTGACGCCATCTGTACAGTGAGTGACATCACACTGCTGATCATGTCACAGACACACTGACTCGCCCCGCCGTCTTCTCAGCCAGCAATAGCGGCACACTGTCACACAACACAAGCAGTGTTACTCAAATACCAGGTCGTCGCTGGTGCTTAAGCCCACAGGGACGTATATGTCCCTCCTCCTCACAATTCACACCCCTCATTTTGAATAAAATTCTAAATATACCACGGACATATGTATACTTCACAGTTTTGAATTCAGCGGACACTTTCCTATCTCATGATACCATCCATCATATACCATCGGCTTCATCCTATATGTCGACTTTTTCACACTATACAAAATCGCGATTCAGAGCGTTGTTTGCTGTATGTTTTGCAATGTGAAAATCGGATAATAACTGGGAGTATTGAATTCCAAAAATAGCATATTAACTCATTAAGGCCGAGGGACGCGTATGTGGGGCAAATTAATTAGCTTCTCACAGCGAGAGCCGCGTATTGGGGGTTATAAAAAACACCTCTTATTCACCGAGAGCAGCGTATTGTTGTTGATAAAAAGCACCTCCCATTCAGCGAGAGCCGCGTATTGCTGGTTTGAACATTTTAAATTCGTATTGTACCTATTATTTCAATCAATTTAGCAGTAATGATCAAAGATTAGTTTTTCTTACGAGAGATGTTACTTTCTGTGTTAATCAGAAAAACTATTAATGTGTTCTCATAACAATTGCTTGCAATGTCGGGGGCTTATAGTGGCAAATGAACACATGTCTGAGAGAAAAGGGATTATGAGATGTTGTTACAGGAGGTAAGTGTTTGTTACTCGTCATTGGGAGTGAATACTAAGATACTATGTTTGCACATTGATTGAATTAACGGTGACAAGGTTACAAAACCTTCTTCTGAATGAAGTCATTCATTCATTCGTTGTAATAGTTCATATAATGAATCGTAGACATAAATAGCAATACTGTATTACACACGTTTGTGTAGATTTGAAATAAATCAAGTTACTAATTTAGACCTAACTCATTTGCGACTATTGATTTTTAAAGTTGACAATAATATATAATCGAATATGAAGTGATTACTCTTGCATCTACTCATAATATACATACATAGTACACATAAACCATACAAGGGTAACTGGAGCATTTTGTACAAGCTGTTTCATGTTGATTTGAAATGTGATTTTTCAATGCAATTTACATAAGCATTGTGTAAGAAACTTTTGCATTTGATCTCTATAATTATCTTATCCAGTGTAATGATCACGTGTATCAGATCCATCGTCAATAAAAGGAGGATAATGCATCACTTACGGAATTGATGTGTATAATTCAATCAGACAACATTAATGAGATATATGAACACCTCTTTCAACCTCAAAATAACAGCCTCAAGCAGAATGCACGTCCAAGTAAAGTTTTGTCCCGTGGCAAGTGTAAAACAAACTACTGCGATGTTATGTCACTGGTCAACCTGTTTTGTGGAGTCAATCTTCTGAAATTCGTTTGCTTTCAAAACAAATATAAGTATGCCCATGTTTATAAATATTTGAGGAGATTCAACTGCAAGTGTATACATCACAATAAATCAGTATCGTGTAACTTTTTTGAATTCTATAACACATGTCCTTGAATTGTGATATTTGTTCGTAACAATGTGCAGATTATATTGAAATGTTCAGGAAGCCATTATGTTTGATGTACAAGTAGTGTGCGCAAAATGTATATGCAAAAAATACTATCTCTACTCAATGGTTGGATTGGGTTGTCCGGGGTAAAAATAATCGGATTGTACCGCTTTGATCGCTTCAAAGGAAAATAAACCAATCAAAGTGCTTGTTAGTCCTATATGTACATATCGATTATGTATGTTCAGAATATCGATTGGTCAACGATCAAACCAATAGTCAATCTGTATCCAAGCTGTCTAGTGACCGAACGTGCTCTTCAGAAATTTAGCCCACGCCTCATCACCTGTCATTTCCTCTGTGACAGGTATCTCATGATACGATTGGTCATAGATAACAAATCAGCCACTATATTGAACAGTTGAGATACAAAACGTCCTATTCGGGAACTTTGAAACCCATGACCCTTTGTCTTATGTATGTGCAAGGAGTAGCGTTATACAATATGCATACATGTATGTTCGTGTGATAACGTATATTTTATGTGTTAAATCTAGATGAACCAAAGTGACAAACTGTGAATCTGGTCCATGTAAGTCACACATTAGCTTATTAGTACTTACCTAAAATATTCAGTATATACCAGCAACGTATCAGCGAAAACGATTCTTTCATAGAAGATTATTAAGCATGTGCGTAAATTCTTCTTTAATGCCATTGAAATAGATGTGTTGAACAATTTAACCTCACACAATGATATGAGAGGGACAGTTTGTTTAAGTATGTCTTACATCCAAAGAAAACAAACTTGTGTTTAAAAAATACACATGGCACCAAAAGTCTACAAGAGAAAGTGTAATAAAATTACGTAAAACGTTACATATATGACATGTATTCACTCCTGCTTTCTTTCAACATATACCTTTACAACGCAATTAAACAATTAAACAATCAATACTTGCTCGTATGACGAGACAGTTTCCTGTAATCTCCGAAACCTGTCAGGGATATCAGACGTGAAGAGCCCTAATTAGTCTCGCCACACCCAGCCAGGCAATCAGCACGGGGTTCCAGGTGTGGAGCAGTGAAGTGGCTCTCGGGCTTAATGAGTTAATGATCACTGATAGCAAGTTTTCATGTAACCAGTAATGATAATTCTGAAACGTCGCCGATGAACCCAGATTCGGTTGGGATGCTTTCGAAAATACACTTACACGAACGTCGATGTGCCCTTTCCGCCATGTCGGATATAGTGTTTCCCCCAGGATTATGAAAGGGCAGGGTAGTCTCATAGACAAAAGGGCACTTGAAAATTCAAAAGGGCATTCAGCAAACTGAAAAGGCACAATTGCGCAATTAACAATTAAGGGTTAACAATCATTTACTGATTTCGGTCGTTTGGCATGCTCTGATGCAAGTTCACTCTTCATAGTCTCCTCTTCATTCTTGCCAGGAATTTGGCCACACACTTCCTCAAGTCAATGTCAGCAGAAGAATTAGCATTCATGCTGACCATAATTAGCTTGGTGCAGTTATGAATTTTCAGCCTATTCCTATGGTCTGTCACAATGAGTTTCACGTGGGAGAAGACTCTCTCAACCTCCGATGTTGAAAGGATCACAATAGCATGAATGCTCAGGAGCTTCATGATGTTTGGGTAGAGGTCTCCCAGTTGGGGCTTGAGGCTGGTCAGAGTCTTCAAGATGGTGGATGGTGAACAGGTATCAACTTCTTCAGCAAAAATTCCTTGACCTGGCTCCACTCAAGCTGTGTCTTCTCAACATCAAGACCAAAGTGCTCTGCCAGTTCTGTAATCTGCAAACTTTGAACATAATATGAATATGTGAAAATGTGACAAAAGTCCTGTTTTGAATAATTCTTGTTTTCATTCTTGTTTTAATCTCTTAACATTTACATTTTCAATTACAAAATTGTTATATTTTACAAAATCAGTTTGATAGAATTAATTTCCAGTACCTCAGCATCACCATGGAATGTCAGGAATGATGAGTCTCCAGCCTTCCTCAGATCAAGTGCAGATAAACTTGTCAGGATGGGGGTGACCTTCAGTCTTTGCTCCAGATTCTCCATCAGTTTATCCAAGAACATAGTCTTTGACCTTGAGACATCTGTTCTCCTGCTACCAACTTTCTCCAGGTTATACTGCTCTCCAAGTTGATCCACACGGCTCAGGTATGGACCAGGTTTCTTCTTCATCTTTTTCAAAGATGCCAAGCTACTTCTCATCTGAGGCTCAACAATACTAAGGTCGAGATCTTTCCTGTCAAACATCTTTGTCAATCCTGATAGGAGTGAACAAACGTCACAGAGAAGTAAGATGAAATAAACGTTCTGGTAGGACATCATGTGTTTGTAAAGACCTTCAGCAGTCACACTCTGTTTGTCACCAGCCCGCTTGTCATTCCCCATACCAACTGCATTCTCTAGGTCAGCAAGATAGCAGGAGAGCTTCTCCTGACAGCATGAACAGCCTTTCATGGCTCAGCCAACGTGTGTGCACAGCCTTTTTGATGGTCACATTACATGTGTCTTTGTCATCTGCAGTGTTTTCCATTTCTCTGATGAGTGTCTGCATCTGTTCAAGGCTCTTGGATCTTACAGTACTGTAATGATAGTATTTAAAAAGTTCCATTAGCATTTCATCAACAGACTCGATTTCAGTCACTGATTTGAAAGTTGAACTAACAGCCAGTTGCAGTCTATGATTCACACAGTGGACATCAATCAAAGCTGGATTGTCTCTCTTCAGTTGTGCAACTACAGCATCCTGGAGAAATGCAAGTTTTGACTCTCCATTTTCCAGATAACGGCCCGCCAATGCAATGTGTTTTCTGGTTGAAACATCTGTATATCCATCAAGCATCAAGCCAAATGAATTGCTCTCTCTCTCATCGTCTGCAGGACTTTCTCTTCCACTACCTCAGCCGGAAATTCAAGAAATTCCTGGACTGTACTATGTCCAGTGTACGTGCCATGGCTCAGTTTGACTATATTAGGAGCACCAAGTTCAGCACACAACTCTATGAGAGGTCCAAACAATGTTGTATGTGGCAAATTGTGCTTGATCAAGAAGAACAAAACTTTCTGTGCCTCTACCAGTGATGGAGTTTCCTGCTCGGAATAACTATGAAATAAGTCATGAATGGACATAGCATCATCCTTTTCAAGTTTGACTGCTTCCTGATGCATTTGAGAGTTCTCGTGCAGAGTAATTTTGTCCAGTCTTACAGTCTGACATCCAGCTTGTGTCCAAACCATGGATCCATTTCGTCCTTTCATATTCCATTTAGTTCAAAGAGAACAGAACATCATGCCGCTTCTTTCGCCCTCATCATTTGCATCCTCAACGTATTTTAGCCAGGGACGATCTTGTTTCCAATTGGTATCGAAAACAAGCTTGTGGCCTGCATCTTTCTTCTTCTGAGTTGGTTGAGGGAGTGGGTCACGCTTCTCATAGCAAACAAGATCCGAATCTTCCACATCAGGTCTGAAATACACATTCAAGTCAGTTTAAGTTCCAGTCAAAATTTATTATATTCTGTAATTTTAAATTAATAAAATATCATTTGAATATTAAGAAAATAAGAATAGTATCGTTCTCATAAACTTTCATGTTAGAAACAAAATATAACAATGAATTCCTTTAACAACTATAACACATACACTTTTACACTGACATGACTAAATTAACCCAAACACATACAGACTGAAAAGACAGACTTGGAGGCAGGTAAAAATTGCCTTTGTTCATCTTATCAACCACAAAATCTGCCATCTTCAAATTAAATATACACATATAATTAATTTATCAGTTCTACCGATATTTAAATATATAAAAATTTGAATGAAAGCAGTGCAGTAAATAAACCTGGATACGTTCAGGAATAGACATGTGTTTCTTTCATTTGGAACCATTACCTCGGTAATTCCTACATCTAAAAAAAGATATACCCAGATATACATTTCACCAGATATACCCACTAACCGAGTTGTTAATATTAACTATAGCAAACGAGATGGTTTTGCCTTCATCAAGAAAATGAAAATGAAAAATATGTGCTTCTGAAAAAAAATCTTTCAGAGTGAGGTCGTCAGAACACAAGGAGAAATAAAAATGAAATTAAAATACTACAACCTATTCGCAATCATAATATTAGAAAGGATGATAATCAAACGGTATAATTTAGATACTTGAGACAAGCTGTGAAAAGGAAATGAAAAAAAAATCGGAAACAATCTGAAGTGATCATGTCCAGTATGGTTTCCTTTGTTTCAATCGCTTTTATTTTCTTCTGACTAAAATACTAAAATAAATCATAAACGCACAGTATTTACAGCTAAGATTGTTAAAAATCATAAACATAAATCTTCACCCGTGTGGACCCGGGGCAGAATGTGTCTACAACACCCCATTGCTTGTCGTAAGAGGCGACTGAATTGGGCAACCTGTTTGCCGTGGGTTGCGTCCCGTGTCGGTGGAGGACGGGATCCTGGTGGTTGAGGGCAGTTGGGCCTTTAACTCCTTTCTATTTGCCCAACACACCACTTCGGCCCTTACTTCAGCTAGACGGGTGGTTGAATTGGCCTGAATCAACCAATCAGCTGGTCATGCAGGTTGGGAATGTAGGTATCAACTGGAATGTTACAGTAGCCTGCCTTCACTGATTTCGGAGCATTTGGATATGAAAAGGTAAACGGATACGTATTTGTTTTGATGGTTTCGTTGTTTCTGCGAGTTGAAAAGCGCTTGACATAGAGCACACCTTGATCCTTCATTTCTGATGCTATATCAGCACCCATGAACCCGGCCACCTCCTCGTGGTGGGTGCTGGGTAAAACAAAAGGCCATTCGAACCCCCGTGTGGACCCGGGTCAAGTAGGTCCATAGCACCTCATTGCTGGTCGCAAGGAGTGACCAAATTGGGCAACCTGTGTGCCGTGGGCTGCGTCCCGTGTCGGTGGAGGACGTTAGTCTGGTGGTTGGGGGCAGTAGGAGCCTGAACTGTGTTCCTGTTGCCCAACACACCACTTCGGCCCTTACTTCACCTAGACGGGTGGTAGAATCGGCCCGATTCTATCAATCGGCTGGTCACATCGTGCCCTGTGCATGAATATTATGTAAGATAACTGGAAAAGGGTTAGAAAAATTTTGACCATTTTGACTTTGTATGTTCTAACGTGTCATAGAATTACATTGCCTAGAGTCCTATGCCAGAAGGCGGTGGCTCATTGGCCAATCTAGTAGGATATGCCTTTTTTTAGATATGTTTCTACTTGAGTATATCCACCTGGTATCCTTTGTGCCATCTGTTGGAGATCCACAGATGTAAGGCATCGCCCTTGTTGACACTCTGTGGTGGGTGGGAGCCAGATGGGTGAAACATAACTACTACTAAAATGGCACCCCCTTACAAAAAACGTACTCATGAACCAAAAGATTCACTCTCTTCCGAAGATGACGATCCTTCAACACAAAAAATGAACTCTGATTTCTGACCACTGGTCCTGTCTTCCACTGATGGCAATCCTCTAAAGCAGAATCCATTTGCCATTGCAAAGGGTATTGAAGGTTTAGGTGGAGAAGTTAAAGAAGTTAAAATGTTATGTTCTGGCTGTCTTTTGATTGAGTGGAGGAAACACATTCAGTCACAGATTCTCGTTTCCACCAAATCTTTAGCGAATGTTTCTGTGCAAGTTTCTCCTCACAGGACTTTGAACAGCAGCAAGGGGATTGTTCGGGATGCAATACGGTGTCCCTTGGACATGACCGTTGCTGAAATTATCTCAGAACTAAAATCACAAAATGTTATTGACGTAAAACGTTTTACAATGAAGAAAGACAATGAAGCGGTCAAGACAACCGCACACTTGTTTACATTTGGTCTTCCGGCTCGTCCTGAATCACTTAAGGCTGGATACTGTAACTTAAGGGTAGATGCTTTCATATCGTAATCCAGTCGCTTGTCATCGATGTGGAACGTGCGAGGATGGCAGGTCATGTACAAATCCTCCTTCGTGTGTCAACTGCTCAGGTAGCCATCCGTCCTCGTCAAAGGAATGTCCTACATGGAAACTTCAATCAAACATCTCTGCAAAACAGAACCCTAGTGGAAGAGGCCCAAAAGGGTCAAATAATCAGGTCCAGCTGTTCAATAAGTTTGGATCACTCGAGGACATGGATGTGTCTGAAAGCAGCCATTTTCGGACACATAGCTTGTCACCCTCGAGAAGAGCGAGGGGTCGTTCTCCTGTTAATCCCCCGAAGAGATAACTTCATCACACTGCAGAGGACTCTGGACATCTTTTAGTTCAAGATTTTACACCGTCAGCATTCTGCTTACAAAAGATATATCTAAAGCAGACAGATCACTTTGAAGTACGTCAATATAGTGCATATCATTGTTTTTCTCCTCCGGGTGATAAAGCCATTGGATGATCTTCAATCCTCGTTCGGAATGATGTAATTCACAGCCCTGTTCTACTTAAAAGAAATCTCCAGGCTCTTGCAGTAAGGCTTACTTTGCATGTTGCAGTTACCCTTTGCTCTCTGTATATTTCCCCTTCATCATCTGTTCAGCAAGTTTATCTTCAGGTTCTGTATGATGAACTCCCTAAACCCTGTATAATCATGGGTGGGCACAATCCTCTCTGGGGCAGTAGTAATACCAACACTAAAGGTAAATTACTGGAGGATTTCATTTCAAATAATGATCTATTCATTTATGATGATGGTTCAAATACGTATTTACACCCTGACACAGGAACATATTCATATCTTGATTTATCTAGTACTGATTCTAACCTATTGAGTGAATTTGAATGGTCAGTCCATGATGACCCCTGTTGAAGTGACCATTTCCCGACAATACTAAAGCCTGTGACGCCATCCGACGTTCCTCCATCATCAAGATGGAATTTTAAAAAGGCCAACTGGCCATTATATGAAGTTCTCTGCACTCACAAACTCAAACCTGAACTTTTTAATGATATTCCTGATGCCATAAAATGCTTTTCAGATAAATTAAATAAAATTGCTGATGAATGTATCCCAAAGTCCTCCCCAGTTCCTCATGTCCGAAAACCTTGGTTTACAGATGTTTGCAAACATCCTAGGAAGGCACGGAAGAAAGCTGAACATTATTTCCGTCGCCATCCTATGGTCCACAACTTAGATAAATTTAAGATTATCAATGCTAAAGCACGGCGTACTTACCAGCAAAGTAAACGACAATCTTGGCGGAACTATGTATCAAAAATCAATGGGCGTACGCCGATATCCAAGGTGTGGAATATGATCCAGAAAATCAAAGGTAAGGTCTCTAAATCTAGCATTCACCATCTAAAAGATGGGAAACAGTTATTAACCACTAACTCAGATACTGCAAATAAGCTTGGAGAGACGTTAGCCAAACATTCTTCCTCATCTAATTATCTACATGAATTCCAAAAATATCAAACATAGCAAGAAAAGAAAGCTATTAATTTCAATTCAGATAATGGGGAAGACTACAATCAAACCTTTTCGATACATGAGCTTCATACTGCTCTTGATCAGGCCCACGGCACTGCTTCATCCACTATCGACTCCTGAAACACTTACCTGAATCATGTTTGGAGACACTCTTACGTATTTTTGATGACATCTGGACAACTGGAACTTTCCCTTCATCATGGCGTGATGCTATAGTTGTTCCGATCCCCAAGCCTGGACGTGATCATTCTGATCCTTCCAATTTTAGGCCCATTTCACTAACTAGCTGCGTTTGCAAGACCATGGAACGCATGATAAATAATTGACTTGTTTGGTACTTAGAAACCAATAACCTCATAACAGATATACAATGTAGTTTTCGTAAAAACAGAAGTACTATCGATCATCTAGTGCGTTTGGAATCTTTTGTTAAGAATGCCATAATCAATAAGCAACATGCAGTGTCGATCTTTTTTGATTTAGAAAAAGCGTATGACACGACATGGAAACGTGGCATTTTGAAAGATTTACATAACTTTGGATTACGAGGCCTTTTGTCTCAATTTATATCCAACTTATTAAATGACAGGCAATTTCAAGTTAGAGTGGGTTCAACCCTGTCTGACCATTACAATCTGGATCAGGTTGTCCTGCAAGGTAGTATTTTGTGTGAAACATTATTTAGTATTAAAATCAACAGTTTATCAAAGGTTTTAAATGATTCAATTGATGGCTCACTTTTTGTGGATGATTTTAATATTTCTTGTCGTGGAAAAAATATGTGTACCATTGAACGCCAAGTGCAGTTATGTTTGAACAAAATAGATAAATGGTGTCTTGAGAATAGCTTTAAATTTTCAAAATCAAAAACCAGTTGCATACATTTTTGTCGTAAATACAAAAGACATAAAGACCCAGAACTGTTCTTAAATGTCTGTTCTTAAATGTTCCCATCAAAGTAGTCAAGGAGGTCAGGTTCCTAGGTCTGATTTTCGACTCCCATTTAACTTTTCTTGCGCATATCAAATCGCTCAAAACTAAATGCCTGAATGCACTTGATTTATTGAAAGTTGTGTCTAATTCAAAGTGGGGAGGTGATCCGACTACCCTCCTACACCTGTACACATCACTTGTCCGTTCGAATCTTGATTATGGCTCCATAGTCTATGGTGGAGCCTGCAAAAGCAACCTAAACCTTTTAGATTCTGTCCACCACCAAGGTCTAAGGCTTTGTCTTGGATCTTTCAGAACTTCACCTGTTGACAGGCTATATGTCGAGGCTGATGAGCCATCTCTTGAACAACGCCGTATAAAATTATCTTTACAGTATATAACAAACTTATATTCCAACGAGTCAAACCCTGCATTTAACTGTGTTCAATCCTCTTTATGAGGATTTGTATAACAAGAAGTCTTCCCTTGTTCCGCCTCTTGAACTAAGAGTGAAACCTTTCCTTTCTGCTGCTGGCACAGTACTACACAACATAGCTCCCTCCCGTTTGATTTCCTTTCCTCCTTGGCAGTTCGTGAGGCCAAAAGTGGACCTTACACTGACTAAATTTTAAAAAATCAGAAACTAATGAATTACAATAGAAACAAGAATATAATGAACTCAAAAATAAATATTGCAATTACAAATCCTTATTTACAGATAGGTCCAAAGATGGTGGCGCAGTAGCTTGTGCCACTGTCATTGGATCCAAAACAATATCTTCTAGATTACCCCATAGCAGTTCAAGTTTCACGGCTGAAGCAAACGCCATATTAACGGCTCTTAAATAGATTCAGAGACACTCTAACCATAAACAATATATAATCTACTGAGACTCTCTCCAGGCTATTAAAAACGTATCATGTAAGCATTCACTTTTAATAGAAATTATTGAACAATATAATGATCTTGCTACTGGCCAGTACGACATCGTCTTTTGTTGGTTACCCAGCCATGTTGGTATTAGTGGGAACACAATGGCGGATTTTGCTGCGAAGGAAGCACTCAACAAATCTGTGACACCACTTCTTATTCCCTACTCTGATTACAAAGCTGTTATCAGATCACATATTCGTGATATAATGCAGAAGAAGTGGGACACTCAAGTAGGTATCAATAAATTACATGAAATAAAACCCTATATTGGTTACACCTACTTGGGTTGTCAGTCCAGATTTGAGGAAGTCATCATACGACGATGCCGTATTGGCCACACCAGGTATACACATCAGCATCTATTGAAAGGTGAAGATCCTCCGTTTTGTATCCCTTGTGATGAACGAATCACAGTCAAGCATGTCTTGCTTGACTGTGTAGAATATTCCATCACAAGGGTTAAATATTTTTCATCACGAACTTTAAAGGATCTTTTTTATTGATAATAGTTCTCATTTAATTATTGCTTTTTTAAAAGAGTCAGATTTGTTATCTGAACTGTAAATAGATAAATATTTTACGAATGGAAGTTTGAATTAGTAACTGAAATCGTTGGTGGCAGTATCCTCAAGGGGGGTTAAAGTACTTTCAAATTATTGTCCTCCCGCGAGGGTACGTAAGTCTCATAACATTCGAGGTAAATTAAAGCTTTCCACTGTTTTACTTGTAGCACACGTGTAATTTTAATGTATGGCTAGATATGATGAAATTGCTAACGGCTGAAAGGACGGTGTAAATCCATCTGGGGACCATGCAGGTAGCAAAGGTACTGTAACTTCCCCCTATAGCCTGTTTTTATTTTGTTTTGTGCTCAGTAATTAAACTGTTTCATATATCATTACTAGTTTTTAAATGAATGTCTGTGATATACCAGTGGTTTATCTGCTCTTCGTTAACAGTTTCTAGATTGTTTCAAACATTCTTCATAAATATCATGTATTTTTCATTGTTCTCGTCACGATAATTTTTCAGCTTTCTTCCTACACTTTCTAGCCTGTTTACATTCATTAGTAAACCATGGTTTACGAATGTGCGGAATTGGAGAGGACTGTGGAATTGTTTTGTCAGCAATGTCGTTTAGGATGCTCGAAAACGACTGTATCTTCACTGTTCTTAAAAAGATCACGCTTCAAGTGTTCAACACACAGAGTCTGATATAAAGACCAATCAGCTCTGGCAAAGTTCCTTCTTAATACGGGTGGATTATCACCAGGGTTTATATTTTTGAGAATGGTGGGGAAGTGATTACTGTCACATAGGTCATCGTGGACCATCCATTCAAATTCATTATATAGGATGGAATCAGCTAGTGAGAGATCCAGGGAAGAATATGTTCCCGTAGCTGGATGTAAATAAGTGGCTGAGTCGTCATTTAAAATACATAAATTATCGGAAATGAATTCCTCTAAAATTTTACCTTTATTATTAGTATGGGCACTTTCCCAAAGTTGATTGTGTCCGCTAAGTTCCCGAATAATGATGCATGGTTTTGGAAGCTGATCATATAGATTTTGAAGATCTGATTGGCGAATATCTGAAGATAGGGGAATATACAAACTGCACAATGTCAAAACAATGTGTAAAGTCAGACGAACTGCAACTGTTTGAAGATTCGTATTTAGAGTAACAGGGCTATGTGTCACACTCTGATGAACCAAAATAGAAGCACCTCCAGTTGCTCGATCTCCCGGAGGAGAAATAGAATGATAATCGTTGAACTGTCTTAAAGTAAAGGTATCAGTAGTTTTTAAATACGTATCTTGGAGACATTGCGCTGATTGCTGAAAGTCCTGTATAAGCAATTGCTCTTCGCTGAAATTGTTTTTCAGTCCTCTACAATTCTACTGCAGTATATGTGACAACTCTGTCATGGTGTCTCAATGGGCGATCAGTCCCGTGAATGTGAAAAAGGACTATTCCTCCGCCTGTCCTGTTGGGACACAG
Organism: Haliotis asinina; assembly: GCF_037392515.1. Classification (NCBI taxonomy): domain Eukaryota; kingdom Metazoa; phylum Mollusca; class Gastropoda; order Lepetellida; family Haliotidae; genus Haliotis; species Haliotis asinina. Next base: position 45,099,671 of record NC_090292.1, on the reverse strand, counting down.
TTACTTCCATGTCTAGAGGTCCAGATGAATTTTGGAGAGGAACCTCTGAGGGTGAAGAGTCAGTAAGTGAGAGATTTCTATATATTTTTTCCCCTTTCTTTCGTTTTGATTGATATGTGGCTGGTTGTGAACTGGCACGTTGGAAGGTAGGCGTTTGGGATGACTCAGGCTGAACATCAGTCTGAGACCCAGACGTTGACAGGATAACTTGGGCAGTAGCTTGTTTGGTGAAACGTTTGTTTGGTGACCCAATACAGACGATGTTACCACAGACCGGGAGACTGCGGCAGAATAGGTTTTAGTCAATGGAGGTGTCTGAATTTCAAAAACAGTTTCTTTGCCTCCAGGTAAGAAATATTATGTTGACACTTGAGTTTCATGATATGTGATTCTGTTTACCACACTGGGCAAGACTTGGAAGACGCAGCATGAGTGCCATTACAGTTGCAGCATTTGAGGTCCTTCTGGCAGTCCATACCATCATGGTTGTCACCACAACGATGACAGACAGGAGAGTTCCGACATGAGTTTGAACCATGTCCAAACTTTTGACATTTATAACATCGGAGTGGAGTGGGGACATACACCTCCAATCCGATGTTAAAATAGCCTGCCTTGATGGATTCAGGAAGGGACGAACGAGCAAAAGTCATTAAATATGTATTGATGTTAATGATAACACCATCTGTCTTTATTGTGAAACGTTTGACAGCAGTTACCGCCTGGTCTTTGAACTCGGTAGTGATTTCATCCTCAGACATGCCAGACAGGCAACGAGCCCTGTCATGAACAAGACAAGAGTTCCGAGACCTGTGCACAGTCACAGCAACCTCAATATTTGCAAATGTTTTGATTGACAGCAAATTCAGAGACTGCTGTCTCCGTGCACACTCCACAAGAAGCGAACCACTACGGAGACAGGTGACGTTGATCACCTCACCACAAATCCCAGATATGGCTTTGGAAATGGCAAATGGGTTTAGTTTGATTGGTGAAAAATCAACAGCCTCGATCACCAGAAATCGTGCCCATGAATCATTGTTAAAAGAAGTATTTCCAGATGAAACATCCAAATCCTCAAGACGTATTTTGTTTTTTGCTGCGAGATGAACCAGAGTTTATTAGTGCCATGATGAAAGGAAAACTTTTCAGCATCCCTGCTCCCCACCTACCATGGAGTGTCAACAAGGACGATGTTAAATAGCGTCGGATATCCTAGATGCCGACACCAGGAATACAAGGATGTTATACTCCAGTGAGTATGACACAAATAGCAACATGTATACCATATTCAATGCCAGGGTGGTTCTGCCCATGACAAGAAATTGGACACATGTTTAATCTGGAGGTCAACATCACCAGATTGGCCCATGAGCCATCGCCTTCTGGCACAGGACTCTAGGATTATATTACAGAGTAGAATACACCAATGTAAAGTTATCAATAATTCAAACATTGCAAATAAAAAATGTCCAAGACCCAAAAGATAATTTACTGTGCAGATATAATCACCATGCACAGGGCATGCCGTGCCCAGCCAATTGGTCGAACCGGGCCCATTCCACCACCGGTCTAGGTGTAGTCAGGGCCAAAGTGGCGTGTTGAGCAACAGGAACACGGTTCCAGGCCCCTGCTACACTCAATCACCAGGATCCCTTCCTCCACCGACACAGGGCCGCAACCCACGGCCAACGGGTTGGTGGACCAAATATCCTCCCGGGTCCACGACGGGGGTGTTGGCAAGCTCTTGGTGTTACCCAGCACCCACCACGAGGAGGTGGCTCGCCACGGGTGCTTACTGCGAAAGGGTTCAGCTTTAATGGTGCCATGTCTGGAGTCTCAATAACAAGCCATAGTTGGTTTTAAATGGTTCATCATCTGAGCTCCCCATCCACCACATCCACCACATCTTTTTACATCTTTCTGTGATCTTTCCGATATTGGAACATAATATTTTCTCATTTGTTCCCTCTCCTTTCTGTGATAATTCTCCCCTTCTTTCTCTATCTTTCTCCTTCGGTAGTCTCTCTGAATCTCGGCCCTTGTCTTTCCCATGTTCCCTCTGCAAAGACGTAAGCATTAAGTGAACTTTGTGTCACTGTGTAATCAAAAGGAATAAACAATCGAAAGTGTAAGCTTCGTTACCATACATGTAATGTTCGTTGTTTAGAAAACGCAAAACAAAACCTGATAGGTTTCGTACAAATAAGTCTAAATATCCTCAATGAAAACAGACAATAGCCTGGAAGACGTGTTCCAGCTTAGAAATATGGACTTACATGTCTCTGCAGCTTCGGAATTGGACGGGAATACCTTATTCTGAAATATTTGTAATCTTCGTTACTCATCCTTACTACACTGTGTAGTATAAATAAACGCCTTCTTCTTTGTGCCGCATATATAAAAAAAAACTTGAAGTTCATTGCATAAAGGGCTATACGAAACCACAACCAAGGGACTTTCACCAATAATCCTTCATCAGTGTAGGTGTAAGTTTGTTTCAAAAGTCCAGTCATCCGTTATCACGTTACCATCAATGTGCTTGCTGCGCTGTCTAATATTTCCAAAAACTACAATTAGGAAAGGACTTTATGTATGAAGAAAAAACCTATGATGGTATACAGATATACACTGACAACTTTACATACCTTTTCGTTGGTCGATAGTCAGTCAGAGAACACCTTCCGTCATTCAACTTTTTCAAAATCGTATTCTTCACGTAAAAGTGTAATGGCCTCTCTAAACCGCGATTTTCACAAAGGGATGTAACTCCCATTTGCACAAGGAAACATCCCCGTCATGCATACCATCATAAACCAGGATCTTGGATACAAGGTCTGAAATGTGGTAACGAAAATTACATCACGAAAATTACACTTGTAATTTATTTAAATTGTCATTTACAAATAATGTGTCATTTGAATCCAATCAGGGCATAAGGTATGTGTATATTGGTCATCAATTCCATACATGGGGTGGAGACACCTGCAGACTGTGCGATACTGACAGCAGGCCAGTATCGTAGATTACAGGCTTAAAACAAACCTCTCTTCCAGTAACTATAGGCACAGCGGCAAAGAAAAGCATCTTTAAGGGATGAAATTACAGCCTACATATGAATTTGTTGAGCATTTTGCAAATTCTTTGACCATTATGTAACTTTTACTTTGTACTTTTTACGTTTAAATTGAAAACAAAAAAATGTATCGAGGATTACAGAAAATTGGCGACAACATGTCAACGCACACATTTTTTTCTTGTGGTGAGGTGTTTGAAAGAGGTATATGTCTGTCAATATTACATGCACCGAAGGTCTCCATGATACAGTCTCCCCTGAAATACAGTGAATGTAGTGATCAAGCGATAAGGACTTATTAGACTACCCCCATTGTGCGACATGGGTAAAATGAGCGAAACGAGGTGTTTATAATGATAAGTATTGTGCTAAACACTAAATGTACGTACCCTGTGAGTATGAATAAGTGGCTCTACGTGTAACTTTGTGATGAAAGTCATAGTAAAGTCCAAGAAAGCACATATAATTAATTTAAATGTCATCGACACGACATTACACCATTGGTGCACATTTCGTGAGAATTGGTGTAAAGCAAGTGGGCCTCCAGCTTGCAGCACCAAGGATACCCGGATGATATACTCCAGCAGAGAAATTAAAAGATTAATATTTCCACCAGATTGGCCTATGAGCCACCGCCTTCTGGGCATACGACTCTAGGCAAAAACACATATAAAATGTTACATTTCAAATTACAATCTCCAAATAGCCAAGCAAGAAAAATGAAATCAGTTTCATAAATTTTGAGCATGAAATAGTTATAGCCCAGGGCTTGGCGTGACCAGCCGATTGATAGAACTGGACGAGTTCTACCACCCGTCTAGGTGAAGTAAGGGCCGAAGTGGTGTGTTGAGCAATAAGAGCAAAATGGTTCATTCTCCGGCATGTTCTCTATTCGCCCACATCCCATCTCGCCCACAGTCTTAAAACAACATATTGGTTAGGAATTACATAATGATCAACTTGTGTCATACCTATGACTGAAGAATGGACTCTCCACTTTTGAAGATGTGGGCGAATTCAGATGTGGGCAAATGAAGACAAAAGTAATGGTGGGCGAAAGTAAGAAGAAAATAACTCAGTTTGCTTCTACATTTTTTTTATTTCTTTACAGTTCATTCAGTCTTATGTCTTATTCACTCAAATTTACATTTTGTTTTTATTTCTGTAACAAAGTTTCATAATGTTCAGTTCAACTTGATCAGGTGTCCAGCCGCGTCTAGAAACTGTAGCGGTGATCTTCTGCCAGTTTCCAGTTGCTGCTGCAGTCTGTGCAGGCGGCTGTCCAGGTTCTTGTAGAGTCTGGATCTTGGGCGGACAGCTGCTCCATGCTCAATCTGTCTTCTGGCCACTCTGTTTGTTGTCTCGAGCTTCTTCATTGCGATCACAAACTCGTAAATGTTCGGGTGGTGCTTCTGAACCAGCTTCTTAAATCCAAGGTGGAATCCCTCCAAGTGATTGTTTGTTCTTGGCCCAGTGTTTCCATGTTGATTCCAAATGCGAGGTGGGAATCTTGTGTCCTAGTCAACCCATGTAGATGTGATGTAGTCGTTGAACTGGGAGACTGGTTCAATACTTCCATCCAGGCATCTTGGATCTGATCCACTGGGAGGAGGGGGAGTGCTGCAGCACGTCGCACGTGGGTGTTGAAGGCACGGTTGTCCTTGTAGGTGTTCACAAGGCCTTTCTCTGAAACCTGCCGCCAAACCGCCTGGGTGAAGTGGAAGTAGCATCCACGGACTTCTGCATCGGGGAAGACTCTCTCAGTGGCTCCAATAGCAGCAGCTTCGTAGTCAGTCTGTACAACGGAGGGAGAAAGTTCAACGCCGACAATAGCAAGCACAGAGTCCTTCATGTAGTTAAACAATCTAATGTATGTATCACGAGACTTGCTTGGCAGCAGGGAGAAGGCGACTGGGAACATCTGTCCATCCACAAGGCAGTACACAATGTAGACTTGTTGCCACTGGCTGGGACACACAAAAGATGTTCCGTCCATGAAGATGGTTTCTGCATTGGCGAGGATGTCCAGCATCTCTGCGGTACTGAAGATCAGGATCCTGTCTTCATCTTCGCTGTCTACAACCGGGAACTGTTGTCCGTCTGTTGTCTCAGTCCAGGAACCTTAAAAACAAGCAAGTGTGTTAGACGTTGTTTTTGATGAATGAATGAATGAAGTACGCTGTCAAGAAATCAATTGAGCATTATGCAAATATCAGTAGATAAGTTAATACTTAAAAAGGTACCTGTGAGGTCTACATCAGCACGGGTACGTGGGACTGGTGGAAGAACCTTGGCACGCTGACGGTAGAGTCCAGACTTGATACTGTAGAAGGAAGCAACAGTAGCAGCAGCTTCTTCGTCTAGGTTCTGGTTCTTCATTGTAGATTTGCTGGACAGGCTTGATCTCTTCTTGAACGCGTTGTCTAAGTCTGGTGAGAAGTCGACTCTCTTCTTCATTCACTAGTGGAGGATGGTTGTGTTCTGATACTGAAGTGATGTGATCCCCAATGGTGCTGCATCTACCCTTGCACTTGTCGATGGTACACTTCCAGTGAGTGGCTACCTGTCTGACAAAGTGCAGTCGATACTTGTGACCTCCGTGTAGAACCTGTCTTCCTCCTCTCTGCGACAACGTGAACTCTGCTTTCTGTAGGTTAGCCATTGCGACTGCCCATACTTTGCAAACTACCATACTTATAGGGTTGCAGTGAGTTACTAAATTGAAAGGAGAGAGAAGTTGTTTCCGATTAGTAGATACATTAATTAATAATACTCTCTACTTTATTTAGACAAAATTGAAATATACTTTAAATCTTCTCTAAGTTTCCTTCTCCATCCTGTATAACTACCACAACACTGAAACAAGAGCACTCTGTGAAGTAACTCAGAGATGTATGTGATTTTAGACTAATCCCCCCCTTGTCAGGACACCCCATTATGAGAGTAGGGGTGCATTGTCTGACCCTAATTAACCTCTGATGTTTTTGTGGGCCAATTGGGATGTGGGCATTTAGGGATGTGGGCGAATAGAGACTAAACCCATTCTCCTACTGCCCTCAACCACCAGACTACCGTCCTCCACCGACACGGGACGCAACCCACGGCTAACAGGTTGCCCAGTTTGGTCGCCTCTTACGACCAGCAATGGGGTGCTGTGGGCACATTCTGTGCCGGGTCCACACGGGAGAAGAGCACTTACCGTTACCCAGCACCCACCACAAGGAGGTGGCTCTTCATGGGTGCCCCATATATTGCATACATATCCTTGTGTTGATATGGCACCCGTAAACAGCCACCGCCTAGTGGTAGGTGCTGGGTAACGTCAGAAGCTGCTCAAATCAGCGTGTGGAACTTGGGGAGCTAGGTCCATAGCACCCATTGCTGGTCGCAAAGTGCGACCGAAACGGGCAACCTCTTTGCCGTGGGTTGCGTGCCATGTAGGTGGAGGACGTTAGTCAGGTGGTCCTATGTGGGGATTGGAACCAGAGTCGTCTCCGCGACGAGCGAACGCTTTAACCACAAGGCTACCCCACCGCCCCTCATCACGATAGACAAATAAGTCACTTTTAAGACTGAACCGTTATCATCAGACAGTATACCTGTCGTCTAAGAATTGTTATCGGTAGACAACTAGTCGGTTTACTTGACACTTCAAAACTGGTATCATTAGACATTTGGACACTTCACATGACGTCTCAGAACTGTTAGATAGTGGACTTGACGCATAAGAACTGTCATTGTTATCCAGTTAGATAGTTTAGACATGCCAGTGAACTTCAGTTTCAACATGTAAGTAAGTCTTCATTTCAGTGTCAAGACCTGCATGCCAGTCTTAGTACAATGTAATTTAATGCATTGTGGTTTAAAAGTGTAATGCATGTTTAAGTGAGCGGAACTGAGTAAAGCAACTTTAAGTGTAAAATACTGGTTCGGGTAATAGAGTAATGTTGTGTGCAAGTGAGCAATGAAGTATTGAAGAAGTGAAGAGCTTTTTATAAAGAGAGAAGTGGAGCGCTGGGGAAGTGAGAGGGTGGTACTGTTTTAACTTAGTCTGCTATCTTTGTTCAGTATTGCATGACCATTAGTAAGTGAACACTGGTTGAGTGAGTTGAGTGGTATTTCAACTGAATAGTGCAGAGTAAATAAGAAATGTTTTTTTAAGGAAATCTGTAATGCGCCGTTAAAGACGCGAGTGATTTAATCTGTTTAATTAAGTCAGTATGTTAGTGTTGCAAAGTACGTAAGAGATGCGATGGTTGAGTAGTGTTGCATTTCGGTAGCTAATAAGAGATGCTGTGTTTAAAGGAAGTCATTAATGTGGCCTTCCTACAGTGAGCGTTACTGTGTTTAAAGGAAGTCATTAATGTGGCCTTCATAGAGTGAGCGTCATTGTGTTTAAAGGTAGTCATTAATGTGGCCTTCATATAGCGAGCGTCATTGTGTTTAAAGGAAGTCATTAATGTGGCCTTCATAGAGTGGAGCGTTGCTGTGTTTAAAGAAAGTCATTAATGTGGACTTCATAAAGTGGAGCGTTACTGTGTTTAAAGGAAGTCATTAATGTGGCCTTCATAGAGTGAGTGTTACTGTGTTTAAAGGAAGTCATAATGTGACCTTCATAGCGTGAAGCGTCACTGTGTTTAAAGGAAGTCATTAATGTGACCTTCATAGAGAGAGTGATACTGTGTTTAAAGGAAGTCATTAATGTGGCCTTCATAGAATGGAGCGTTACTGTGTTTAAAGGAAGTCATTAATGTGGCCTTTATAGAATGGAGCGTTACTGTGTTTAAAGGAAGTCATTAATGTGGCCTTCATAGAGTGAGTGTTACTGTGTTTAAAGGAAGTCATTAATGTGGCCTTCATAGAGTGGGTGTTACTGTGTTTAAAGGAAGTCATTAATGTGACCTTCATAGCGTGGAGCGTTACTGTGTTTAAAGGAAGTCATTAATGTGGCCTTCATAGAGTGAGTGTTACTGTGTTTAAAGGAAGTCATTAATGTGGCCTTCATAGAGTGAGTGTTACTGTGTTTAAAGGAAGTCATTAATGTGGCCTTCATAGAGTGGAGCGCTACTGTGTTTAAAGGAGGTCATTAATGTGGCCTTCATAGAGTGGAGCGTTACTGTGTTTAAAGGAAGTCATCAATGTGGCCTTCATAGAATGGAGCGTTACTGTGTTTAACGAAAGTCATTAATGTGGCATTCATAGAGTGGAGCGTTACTGTGTTTAAAGGAAGTCATTAATGTGGCCTTCATAGAGTGGGTGTTACTGTGTTTAAAGGAAGTCATTAATGTGACCTTCATAGCGTGGAGTGTTACTGTGTTTAAAGGAAGTCATTAATGTGGCCTTCATAGAGTGAGTGTTACTGTGTTTAAAGGAAGTAATTAATGTGGCCTTCATAGAGTGGAGCGTTACTGTGTTTAAAGGAAGTCATTAATGTGGCCTTTATAGAATGGAGCGTTACTGTGTTTAAAGGAAGTCATTAATGTGGCCTTCATAGAGTGAGTGTTACTGTGTTTAAAGGAAGTCATTAATGTGGCCTTCATAGAGTGGGTGTTACTGTGTTTAAAGGAAGTCATTAATGTGGCCTTCATAGAGTGGAGCGTTACTGTGTTTAAAGAAAGTCATTAATGTGGCCTTCCTAGAGTGGAGCGTTACTGTGTTTAAAGGAAGTCATTAATGTGGCCTTCATAGAGTGGAGCGTTACTGCGTTTAAAGGAAGTCATTAATGTGGCCTTCATAGAGTGGAGCGTTACTGTGTTTAAAGGAAGTCATTAATGTGGCCTTCATAGAGTGGAGCGTTACTGTGTTTAAGGGAAGTCATTAATGTGGCATTCATAGTGTGGAGCGTTACTGTGTTTAAAGGAAGTCATTAATGTGGCCTTCATAGAGTGGAGTGTTACTGTGTTTAAAGGAAGTCATTAATGTGGCCTTCATAGAGTGAGTGTTACTGTGTTTAAAGGAAGTCATTAATGTGGCCTTCATAGAGTGGAGCGTTACTGTGTTTAAGGGAAGTCATAAATGTGACCTTCATAGTGTGGAGCGTTACTGTGTTTAAAGGAAGTCATTAATGTGGCCTTCATAGAGTGAGTGTTACTGTGTTTAAAGGAAGTCATAATGTGACCTTCATAGCGTGAAGCGTTACTGTGTTTAAAGGAAGTCATTAATGTGACCTTCATAGAGAGAGTGATACTGTGTTTAAAGGAAGTCATTAATGTGGCCTTCATAGAATGGAGCGTTACTGTGTTTAAAGGAAGTCATTAATGTGGCCTTTATAGAATGGAGCGTTACTGTGTTTAAAGGAAGTCATTAATGTGGCCTTCATAGAGTGAGTGTTACTGTGTTTAAAGGAAGTCATTAATGTGGCCTTCATAGAGTGGGTGTTACTGTGTTTAAAGGAAGTCATTAATGTGACCTTCATAGCGTGGAGCGTTACTGTGTTTAAAGGAAGTCATTAATGTGGCCTTCATAGAGTGAGTGTTACTGTGTTTAAAGGAAGTCATTAATGTGGCCTTCATAGAGTGAGTGTTACTGTGTTTAAAGGAAGTCATTAATGTGGCCTTCATAGAGTGGAGCGTTACTGTGTTTAAAGGAGGTCATTAATGTGGCCTTCATAGAGTGGAGCGTTACTGTGTTTAAAGGAAGTCATCAATGTGGCCTTCATAGAATGGAGCGTTACTGTGTTTAAAGAAAGTCATTAATGTGGCATTCATAGAGTGGAGCGTTACTGTGTTTAAAGGAAGTCATTAATGTGGCCTTCATAGAGTGGGTGTTACTGTGTTTAAAGGAAGTCATTAATGTGACCTTCATAGCGTGGAGTGTTACTGTGTTTAAAGGAAGTCATTAATGTGGCCTTCATAGAGTGAGTGTTACTGTGTTTAAAGGAAGTAATTAATGTGGCCTTCATAGAGTGGAGCGTTACTGTGTTTAAAGGAAGTCATTAATGTGGCCTTCATAGAGTGGAGCGTTACTGTGTTTAAAGGAAGTCATTAATGTGGCCTTCATAGAGTGGAGCGTTACTGTGTTTAAAGAAAGTCATTAATGTGGACTTCCTAGAGTGGAGCGTTACTGTGTTTAAAGGAAGTCATTAATGTGGCCTTCATAGAGTGGAGCGTTACTGCGTTTAAAGGAAGTCATTAATGTGGCCTTCATAGAGTGGAGCGTTACTGTGTTTAAAGGAAGTCATTAATGTGGCCTTCATAGAGTGGAGCGTTACTGTGTTTAAGGGAAGTCATTAATGTGGCATTCATAGTGTGGAGCGTTACTGTGTTTAAAGGAAGTCATTAATGTGGCCTTCATAGAGTGGAGTGTTACTGTGTTTAAAGGAAGTCATTAATGTGGCCTTCATAGAGTGAGTGTTACTGTGTTTAAAGGAAGTCATTAATGTGGCCTTCATAGAGTGGAGCGTTACTGTGTTTAAGGGAAGTCATAAATGTGACCTTCATAGTCTGGAGCGTTACTGTGTTTAAAGGAAGTCATTAATGTGGCCTTCATAGAGTGGAGTGTTACTGTGTTTAAAGGAAGTCATTAATGTGGCCTTCATTGAGTGGAGTGTTACTGTGTTTAAAGGAAGTCATTAATGTGCCCTTCATAGAGTGAGTATTACTGTGTTTAAAGGAAGTCATTAATGTGGCCTTCATAGAGTGGAGTGTTACTGTGTTTAAAGGAAGTCATTAATGTGGCCTTCATAGAGTGGAGCGCTACTGTGTTTACAGGAAGTCATTAATGTGGCCTTCATAGAGTGAGTGTTTCTGTGTTTAAAGGAAGTCATTAATGTTGTCTTCATAGAGAGAGTGTTACTGTGTTTAAAGGAAGTCATTAATGTGGCTTTCATAGAGTGGAGCGTTACTGTGTTTAAAGGAAGTCATTAATGTGGCCTTCATAGAGTGGAGCGTTACTGTGTTTAAAGGAAGTCATTAATGTGGCATTCATAGTGTGGAGCGTTACTGTGTTTAAAGGAAGTCATTAATGTGGCCTTCATAGAGAGAGTGTTACTGTGTTTAAAGGAAGTCATTAATGTGGCCTTCATAGAGTGAGTGTTACTGTGTTTAAAGGAAGTCATTAATGTGACCTTCATAGCGTGGAGTGTTACTGTGTTTAAAGGAAGTCATTAATGTGGCCTTCATAGAGTGGGTGTTACTGTGTTTAAAGGAAGTCATTAATGTGGCCTTCATAGAGTGGAGTGTTACTGTGTTTAAAGGAAGTCATTAATGTGGCCTTCATAGAGAGAGTGTTACTGTGTTTAAAGGAAGTCATTAATGTGGCCTTCATAGAGTGGAGCGTTACTGTGTTTAAAGGAAGTCATTAATGTAGACTTCATAGAGAGAGTGTTACTGTGTTTAAAGGAAGTCATTAATGTGGCCTTCATAGAGTGGAGCGTTACTGTGTTTAAAGGAAGTCATTAATGTGGCCTTCATAGAGTGGAGCGTTACTGTGTTTAAAGGAAGTCATTATTGTGGCCTTCATAGAGTGGAGCGTTACTGCGTTTAAAGGAAGTCATTAATGTGGCCTTCATAGAATGGAGCGTTACTGTGTTTAAAGGAAGTCATTAATGTGGCCTTCATAGAGTGGAGCGTTACTGTGTTTAAGGTAAGTCATAAATGTGACCTTCATAGTGTGGAGCGTTACTGTGTTTAAAGGAAGTCATTAATGTGGCCTTCATAGAGTGGAGTGTTACTGTGTTTAAAGGAAGTCATTAATGTGGCCTTCATTGAGTGGAGTGTTACTGTGTTTAAAGGAAGTCATTAATGTGCCCTTCATAGAGTGAGTATTACTGTGTTTAAAGGAAGTCATTAATGTGGCCTTCACAGAGTGGAGTGTTACTGTGTTTAAAGGAAGTCATTAATGTGGCCTTCATAGAGTGGAGCGCTACTGTGTTTAAAGGAAGTCATTAATGTGGCCTTCATAGAGTGAGTGTTTCTGTGTTTAAAGGAAGTCATTAATGTGGTCTTCATAGAGAGAGTGTTACTGTGTTTAAAGGAAGTCATTAATGTGGCCTTCATAGAGTGGAGCGTTACTGTGTTTAAAGGAAGTCATTAATGTGGCCTTCATAGAGTGAGTGTTACTGTGTTTAAAGGAAGTCATTAATGTGGCCTTCATAGAGTGAGTGTTACTGTGTTTAAAGGAAGTCATTATTGTGACCTTCATAGCGTGGAGTGTTACTGTGTTTAAAGGAAGTAATTAATGTGGCCTTCATAGAGTGGGTGTTACTGTGTTTAAAGGAAGTCATTAATGTGGCCTTCATAGAGTGGAGTGTTACTGTGTTTAAAGGAAGTCATTAATGTGGCCTTCATAGAGAGAGTGTTACTGTGTTTAAAGGAAGTCATTAATGTGGCCTTCATAGAGAGAGTGTTACTGTGTTTAAAGGAAGTCATTAATGTGGCCTTCATAGAGTGGAGCGTTACTGTGTTTAAAGGAAGTCATTAATGTAGACTTCATAGAGAGAGTGTTACTGTGTTTAAAGGAAGTCATTAATGTGGCCTTCATAGAGTGGAGCGTTACTGTGTTTAAAGGAAGTCATTAATGTGGCCTTCATAGAGTGGAGCGTTACTGTGTTTAAAGGAAGTCATTAATGTGGCCTTCATAGAGTGAGTGTTTCTATGTTTAAAGGAAGTCATTAATGTGGCCTTCATAGAGAGAGTGTTACTGTGTTTAAAGGAAGTCATTAATGTGGCCTTCATAGAGTGGAGCGTTACTGTGTTTAAAGGAAGTCATTAATGTGGCCTTCATAGAGTGGAGCGTTAGTGTGTTTAAAGAAAGTCATTAATGTGGCCTTCCTAGAGTGGAGCGTTACTGTGTTTAAAGGAAGTCATTAATGTGGCCTTCATAGAGTGAGTGTTACTGTGTTTAAAGAAAGTCATTAATGTGGCCTTCATAGAGAGAGTGTTACTGTGTTTAAAGGAAGTCATTAATGTGGCCTTCATAGAGTGAGTGTTACTGTGTTTAAAGGAAGTCATTAATGTGGCCTTCATAGAATGGAGCGTTACTGTGTTTAAAGGAAGTCATTAATGTGGCCTTCATAGAATGGAGCGTTACTGTGTTTAAAGGAAGTCATTAATGTGGCCTTCATAGAATGGAGCGTTACTGTGTTTAAAGGAAGTCATTAATGTGGCCTTCATAGAGTGAGTGTTACTGTGTTTAAAGGAAGTCATTAATGTGGCTTTCATAGAATGGAGCGTTACTGTGTTTAAAGGAAGTCATTAATGTGGCCTTCATAGAGAGATTGTTACTGTGTTTAAAGGAAGTCATTAATGTGGCCTTCATAGAGTGAGTGTTACTGTGTTTAAAGGAAGTCATTAATGTGGCCTTCATAGAGAGAGTGTTACTGTGTTTAAAGGAAGTCATTAATGTGGCCTTCATAGAATGGAGCGTTACTGTGTTTAAAGGAAGTCATTAATGTGGCCTTCATAGAATGGAGCGTTACTGTGTTTAAAGGAAGTCATTAATGTGGCCTTCATAGAGTGAGTGTTACTGTGTTTAAAGGAAGTCATTAATGTGGCTTTCATAGAATGGAGCGTTACTGTGTTTAAAGGAAGTCATTAATGTGGCCTTCATAGAGAGATTGTTACTGTGTTTAAAGGAAGTCATTAATGTGGCCTTCATAGAGAGAGTGTTACTGTGTTTAAAGGAAGTCATTAATGTGGCCTTCATAGAATGGAGCGTTACTGTGTTTAAAGGAAGTCATTAATGTGGCCTTCATAGAATGGAGCGTTACTGTGTTTAAAGGAAGTCATTAATGTGGCCTTCATAGAGTGAGTGTTACTGTGTTTAAAGGAAGTCATTAATGTGGCTTTCATAGAATGGAGCGTTACTGTGTTTAAAGGAAGTCATTAATGTGGCCTTCATAGAGAGATTGTTACTGTGTTTAAAGGAAGTCATTAATGTGGCCTTCATAGAGTGAGTGTTACTGTGTTTAAAGGAAGTCATTAATGTGGCCTTCATAGAGAGAGTGTTACTGTGTTTAAAGGAAGTCATTAATGTGGCCTTCATAGAATTTAGCGTTACTGTGTTTAAAGGAAGTCATTAGTGTGGCCTTCATAGAGAGAGTGTAACTGTGTTTAAAGGAAGTCATTAATGTGACCTTCATAGCGTGGAGTGTTACTGTGTTTAAAGGAAGTAATTAATGTGGCCTTCATAGAGTGGGTGTTACTGTGTTTAAAGGAAGTCATTAATGTGGCCTTCATAGAGTGGAGTGTTACTGTGTTTAAAGGAAGTCATTAATGTGGCCTTCATAGAGAGAGTGTTACTGTGTTTAAAGGAAGTCATTAATGTGGCCTTCATAGAGAGAGTGTTACTGTGTTTAAAGGAAGTCATTAATGTGGCCTTCATAGAGTGGAGCGTTACTGTGTTTAAAGGAAGTCATTAATGTAGACTTCATAGAGAGAGTGTTACTGTGTTTAAAGGAAGTCATTAATGTGGCCTTCATAGAGTGGAGCGTTACTGTGTTTAAAGGAAGTCATTAATGTGGCCTTCATAGAGTGGAGCGTTACTGTGTTTAAAGGAAGTCATTAATGTGGCCTTCATAGAGTGAGTGTTTCTGTGTTTAAAGGAAGTCATTAATGTGGCCTTCATAGAGAGAGTGTTACTGTGTTTAAAGGAAGTCATTAATGTGGCCTTCATAGAGTGGAGCGTTACTGTGTTTAAAGGAAGTCATTAATGTGGCCTTCATAGAGTGGAGCGTTACTGTGTTTAAAGAAAGTCATTAATGTGGCCTTCCTAGAGTGGAGCGTTACTGTGTTTAAAGGAAGTCATTAATGTGGCCTTCATAGAGTGAGTGTTACTGTGTTTAAAGAAAGTCATTAATGTGGCCTTCATAGAGAGAGTGTTACTGTGTTTAAAGGAAGTCATTAATGTGGCCTTCATAGAGTGAGTGTTACTGTGTTTAAAGGAAGTCATTAATGTGGCCTTCATAGAATGGAGCGTTACTGTGTTTAAAGGAAGTCATTAATGTGGCCTTCATAGAATGGAGCGTTACTGTGTTTAAAGGAAGTCATTAATGTGGCCTTCATAGAATGGAGCGTTACTGTGTTTAAAGGAAGTCATTAATGTGGCCTTCATAGAGTGAGTGTTACTGTGTTTAAAGGAAGTCATTAATGTGGCTTTCATAGAATGGAGCGTTACTGTGTTTAAAGGAAGTCATTAATGTGGCCTTCATAGAGAGATTGTTACTGTGTTTAAAGGAAGTCATTAATGTGGCCTTCATAGAGTGAGTGTTACTGTGTTTAAAGGAAGTCATTAATGTGGCCTTCATAGAGAGAGTGTTACTGTGTTTAAAGGAAGTCATTAATGTGGCCTTCATAGAATGGAGCGTTACTGTGTTTAAAGGAAGTCATTAGTGTGGCCTTCATAGAGAGAGTGTAACTGTGTTTAAAGGAAGTCATTAATGTGGCCTTCATAGAGTGAGCGTTACTGTGTTTAAAGGAAGTCATTAATGTGGCCTTCATAGAGTGAGTGTTACTGTGTTTAAAGAAAGTCATTAATGTGGCCTTCATAGAGATAGTGTTACTGTGTATAAAGGAAGTCATTAATGTGGCCTTCATAGAGTGAGTGTTACTGTGTTTAAAGGAAGTCATTAATGTGGCCTTCATAGAATGGAGCGTTACTGTGTTTAAAGGAAGTCATTAATGTGGCCTTCATAGAATGGAACGTTACTGTGTTTAAAGGAAGTCATTAATGTGGCCTTCATAGAATGGAGCGTTACTGTGTTTAAAGGAAGTCATTAATGTGGCCTTCATAGAGTGAGTGTTACTGTGTTTAAAGGAAGTCATTAATGTGGCCTTCATGGAATGGAGCGTTACTGTGTTTAAAGGAAGTCATTAATGTGGCCTTCATAGAGAGAGTGTTACTGTGTTTAAAGGAAGTCATTAATGTGGCCTTCATAGAGTGAGTGTTACTGTGTTTAAAGGAAGTCATTAATGTGGCCTTCATAGAGAGAGTGTTACTGTGTTTAAAGGAAGTCATTAATGTGGCCTTCATAGAGTGAGTGTTACTGTGTTTAAAGGAAGTCATTAATGTGGCCTTCATAGAGAGAGTGTTACTGTGTTTAAAGGAAGTCAATAATGTGGCCTTCATAGAATGGAGCGTTACTGTGTTTAAAGGAAGTCATTAGTGTGGCCTTCATAGAGAGAGTGTAACTGTGTTTAAAGGAAGTCATTAATGTGGCCTTCATAGAGTGAGTGTTACTGTGTTTAAAGGAAGTCATTAATGTGGCCTTCATAGAGAGAGTGTTACTGTGTTTAAAGGAAGTCATTAATGTGGCCTTCATAGAGTGGAGCGTTACTGTGTTTAAAGGAAGTCATTAATGTGGCCTTCATAGAGTGAGTGTTACTGTGTTTAAAGAAAGTCATTAATGTGGCCTTCATAGAGATAGTGTTACTGTGTTTAAAGGAAGTCATTAATGTGGCCTTCATAGAGTGAGTGTTACTGTGTTTAAAGGAAGTCATTAATGTGGCCTTCATAGAATGGAGCGTTACTGTGTTTAAAGGAAGTCATTAATGTGGCCTTCATAGAATGGAACGTTACTGTGTTTAAAGGAAGTCATTAATGTGGCCTTCATAGAATGGAGCGTTACTGTGTTTAAAGGAAGTCATTAATGTGGCCTTCATAGAGTGAGTGTTACTGTGTTTAAAGGAAGTCATTAATGTGGCCTTCATGGAATGGAGCGTTACTGTGTTTAAAGGAAGTCATTAATGTGGCCTTCATAGAGAGAGTGTTACTGTGTTTAAAGGAAGTCATTAATGTGGCCTTCATAGAGTGAGTGTTACTGTGTTTAAAGGAAGTCATTAATGTGGCCTTCATAGAGAGAGTGTTACTGTGTTTAAAGGAAGTCATTAATGTGGCCTTCATAGAATGGAGCGTTACTGTGTTTAAAGGAAGTCACTAGTGTGGCCTTCATAGAGAGAGTGTTACTGTGTTTAAAGGAAGTCATTAATGTGGCCTTCATAGAGTGAGTGTTACTGTGTTTAAAGGAAGTCATTAATGTGGCCTTCATAGAGAGAGTGTTACTGTGTTTAAAGGAAGTCATTAATGTGGCCTTCATAGAGTGAGTGTTACTGTGTTTAAGGGAAGTCATTAATGTGGCCTTCATAGAGTGGAGTGTTACCGTGTTTAAAGGAAGTCATTAATGTGGCCTTCATAGAGTGAGTGTTACTGTGTTTAAAGGAAGTCATTAAAGTGACCTTCATAGAGTGAGTGTTACTGTGTTTAAAGGAAGTCATTAATGTGGTCTTCATAGAGAGAGTGTTACTGTGTTTAAAGGAAGTCATTAATGTGGCCTTCATAGAGTGGAGCGTTACTGTGTTTAAAGGAAGTCATTAATGTGGCCTTCATAGAGTGGAGCGTTACTGTGTTTAAAGAAAGTCATTAATGTGGCCTTCCTAGAGTGGAGCGTTACTGTGTTTAAAGGAAGTCATTAATGTGGCCTTCATAGAGTGGAGCGTTACTGCGTTTAAAGGAAGTCATTAATGTGGCCTTCATAGAGTGGAGCGTTACTGTGTTTAAAGGAAGTCATTAATGTGGCCTTCATAGAGTGGAGCGTTACTGTGTTTAAGGGAAGTCATTAATGTGGCATTCATAGTGTGGAGCGTTACTGTGTTTAAAGGAAGTCATTAATGTGGCCTTCATAGAGTGGAGTGTTACTGTGTTTAAAGGAAGTCATTAATGTGGCCTTCATAGAGTGAGTGTTACTGTGTTTAAAGGAAGTCATTAATGTGACCTTTATAGCGTGGAGTGTTACTGTGTTTAAAGGAAGTAATTAATGTGGCCTTCATAGAGTGGGTGTTACTGTGTTTAAAGGAAGTCATTAATGTGGCCTTCATAGAGTGGAGTGTTACTGTGTTTAAAGGAAGTCATTAATGTGGCCTTCATAGAGAGAGTGTTACTGTGTTTAAAGGAAGTCATTAATGTGGCCTTCATAGAGAGAGTGTTACTGTGTTTAAAGGAAGTCATTAATGTGGCCTTCATAGAGTGGAGCGTTACTGTGTTTAAAGGAAGTCATTAATGTAGACTTCATAGAGAGAGTGTTACTGTGTTTAAAGGAAGTCATTAATGTGGCCTTCATAGAGTGGAGCGTTACTGTGTTTAAAGGAAGTCATTAATGTGGCCTTCATAGAGTGGAGCGTTACTGTGTTTAAAGGAAGTCATTAATGTGGCCTTCATAGAGTGAGTGTTTCTGTGTTTAAAGGAAGTCATTAATGTGGCCTTCATAGAGAGAGTGTTACTGTGTTTAAAGGAAGTCATTAATGTGGCCTTCATAGAGTGGAGCGTTACTGTGTTTAAAGGAAGTCATTAATGTGGCCTTCATAGAGTGGAGCGTTACTGTGTTTAAAGAAAGTCATTAATGTGGCCTTCCTAGAGTGGAGCGTTACTGTGTTTAAAGGAAGTCATTAATGTGGCCTTCATAGAGTGAGTGTTACTGTGTTTAAAGAAAGTCATTAATGTGGCCTTCATAGAGAGAGTGTTACTGTGTTTAAAGGAAGTCATTAATGTGGCCTTCATAGAGTGAGTGTTACTGTGTTTAAAGGAAGTCATTAATGTGGCCTTCATAGAATGGAGCGTTACTGTGTTTAAAGGAAGTCATTAATGTGGCCTTCATAGAATGGAGCGTTACTGTGTTTAAAGGAAGTCATTAATGTGGCCTTCATAGAATGGAGCGTTACTGTGTTTAAAGGAAGTCATTAATGTGGCCTTCATAGAGTGAGTGTTACTGTGTTTAAAGGAAGTCATTAATGTGGCTTTCATAGAATGGAGCGTTACTGTGTTTAAAGGAAGTCATTAATGTGGCCTTCATAGAGAGATTGTTACTGTGTTTAAAGGAAGTCATTAATGTGGCCTTCATAGAGTGAGTGTTACTGTGTTTAAAGGAAGTCATTAATGTGGCCTTCATAGAGAGAGTGTTACTGTGTTTAAAGGAAGTCATTAATGTGGCCTTCATAGAATGGAGCGTTACTGTGTTTAAAGGAAGTCATTAGTGTGGCCTTCATAGAGAGAGTGTAACTGTGTTTAAAGGAAGTCATTAATGTGGCCTTCATAGAGTGAGTGTTACTGTGTTTAAAGGAAGTCATTAATGTGGCCTTCATAGAGAGAGTGTTACTGTGTTTAAAGGAAGTCATTAATGTGGCCTTCATAGAGTGGAGCGTTACTGTGTTTAAAGGAAGTCATTAATGTGGCCTTCATAGAGTGAGTGTTACTGTGTTTAAAGAAAGTCATTAATGTGGCCTTCATAGAGAGAGTGTTACTGTGTTTAAAGGAAGTCATTAATGTGGCCTTCATAGAGTGAGTGTTACTGTGTTTAAAGGAAGTCATTAATGTGGCCTTCATAGAATGGAGCGTTACTGTGTTTAAAGGAAGTCATTAATGTGGCCTTCATAGAATGGAACGTTACTGTGTTTAAAGGAAGTCATTAATGTGGCCTTCATAGAATGGAGCGTTACTGTGTTTAAAGGAAGTCATTAATGTGGCCTTCATAGAGTGAGTGTTACTGTGTTTAAAGGAAGTCATTAATGTGGCCTTCATGGAATGGAGCGTTACTGTGTTTAAAGGAAGTCATTAATGTGGCCTTCATAGAGTGAGTGTTACTGTGTTTAAAGGAAGTCATTAATGTGGCCTTCATAGAGTGAGTGTTACTGTGTTTAAAGAAAGTCATTAATGTGGCCTTCATAGAGAGAGTGTTACTGTGTTTAAAGGAAGTCATTAATGTGGCCTTCATAGAGTGAGTGTTACTGTGTTTAAAGGAAGTCATTAATGTGGCCTTCATAGAATGGAGCGTTACTGTGTTTAAAGGAAGTCATTAATGTGGCCTTCATAGAATGGAGCGTTACTGTGTTTAAAGGAAGTCATTAATGTGGCCTTCATAGAATGGAGCGTTACTGTGTTTAAAGGAAGTCATTAATGTGGCCTTCATAGAGTGAGTGTTACTGTGTTTAAAGGAAGTCATTAATGTGGCTTTCATAGAATGGAGCGTTACTGTGTTTAAAGGAAGTCATTAATGTGGCCTTCATAGAGAGATTGTTACTGTGTTTAAAGGAAGTCATTAATGTGGTCTTCATAGAGTGAGTGTTACTGTGTTTAAAGGAAGTCATTAATGTGGCCTTCATAGAGAGAGTGTTACTGTGTTTAAAGGAAGTCATTAATGTGGCCTTCATAGAATGGAGCGTTACTGTGTTTAAAGGAAGTCATTAGTGTGGCCTTCATAGAGAGAGTGTAACTGTGTTTAAAGGAAGTCATTAATGTGGCCTTCATAGAGTGAGTGTTACTGTGTTTAAAGGAAGTCATTAATGTGGCCTTCATAGAGAGAGTGTTACTGTGTTTAAAGGAAGTCATTAATGTGGCCTTCATAGAGTGGAGCGTTACTGTGTTTAAAGGAAGTCATTAATGTGGCCTTCATAGAGTGAGTGTTACTGTGTTTAAAGAAAGTCATTAATGTGGCCTTCATAGAGAGAGTGTTACTGTGTTTAAAGGAAGTCATTAATGTGGCCTTCATAGAGTGAGTGTTACTGTGTTTAAAGGAAGTCATTAATGTGGCCTTCATAGAATGGAGCGTTACTGTGTTTAAAGGAAGTCATTAATGTGGCCTTCATAGAATGGAACGTTACTGTGTTTAAAGGAAGTCATTAATGTGGCCTTCATAGAATGGAGCGTTACTGTGTTTAAAGGAAGTCATTAATGTGGCCTTCATAGAGTGAGTGTTACTGTGTTTAAAGGAAGTCATTAATGTGGCCTTCATGGAATGGAGCGTTACTGTGTTTAAAGGAAGTCATTAATGTGGCCTTCATAGAGAGAGTGTTACTGTGTTTAAAGGAAGTCATTAATGTGGCCTTCATAGAGTGAGTGTTACTGTGTTTAAAGGAAGTCATTAATGTGGCCTTCATAGAGAGAGTGTTACTGTGTTTAAAGGAAGTCATTAATGTGGCCTTCATAGAATGGAGCGTTACTGTGTTTAAAGGAAGTAATTAATGTGGCCTTCATAGAGTGGGTGTTACTGTGTTTAAAGGAAGTCATTAATGTGGCCTTCATAGAGTGAGTGTTACTGTGTTTAAAGGAAGTCATTAATGTGGCCTTCATAGAGAGAGTGTTACTGTGTTTAAAGGAAGTCATTAATGTGGCCTTCATAGAGTGAGTGTTACTGTGTTTAAGGGAAGTCATTAATGTGGCCTTCATAGAGTGGAGTGTTACCGTGTTTAAAGGAAGTCATTAATGTGGCCTTCATAGAGTGAGTGTTACTGTGTTTAAAGGAAGTCATTAAAGTGACCTTCATAGAGTGAGTGTTACTGTGTTTAAAGGAAGTCATTAATGTGGCCTTCATAGAGTGGAGTGTTACTGTGTTTAAAGGAAGTCATTAATGTGGCCCTCATAGAGAGAGTGTTACTGTGTTTAAAGGAAGTCATTAGTGTGGCCTTCCTAGAGTGGAGTGTTACTGTGTTTAAAGGAAGTCATTAATGTGGCCTTCATAGAGAGAGTGTTACTGTGGTTAAAGGAAGTCATTAATGTGGCCTTCATAGAGTGAAGCGTTACTGTGTTTAAAGGAAGTCATTAATGTGGCCTTCATAGAGAGAGTGTTACTGTGTTTAAAGGAAGTCATTAATGTGGCCTTCATAGAGTGAGTGTTACTGTGTTTAAGGGAAGTCATTAATGTGGCCTTCATAGAGTGAGTGTTACTGTGTTTAAAGGAAGTCATTAATGTGACCTTCATAGAGTGAGTGTTACTGTGTTTAAAGGAAGTCGTTAATGTGGCCTTCATAGAGTGGAGTGTTACTGTGTTTAAAGGAAGTCATTAATGTGGCCTTCATAGAGAGAGTCTTACTGTGTTTAAAGGAAGTCATTAATGTGGCCTTCATAGAGTGGAGCGTTACTGTGTTTAAAGGAAGTCATTAATGTGGCCTTCATAGAGTGAGTGTTACTGTGTTTAAAGGAAGTCATTAATGTGACCTTCATAGAGTGAGTGTTACTGTGTTTAAAGGAAGTCATTAATGTGGCCTTCATAGAGTGGAGTGTTACTGTGTTTAAAGGAAGTCATTAATGTGGCCTTCATAGAGAGAGTGTTACTGTGTTTAAAGGAAGTCATTAATGTGGCCTTCATAGAGTGGAGCGTTACTGTGTTTAAAGGAAGTCATTAATGTGGCCTTCATAGAGTGAGTGTTACTGTGTTTAAAGAAAGTCATTAATGTGGCCTTCATAGAGAGAGTGTTACTGTGTTTAAAGACAGTCATTAATGTGGCCTAACTTTGGAGAGTGTTACTGTGTTTAAAGGAAGTCATTAATGTGGCCTTCATAGAATGGAGCGTTACTGTGTTTAAAGGAAGTCATTAATGTGGCCTTCATAGAATGGAGCGTTACTGTGTTTAAAGGAAGTCATTAGTGTGGCCTTCATAGAGAGAGTGTTACTGTGTTTAAAGGAAGTCATTCATGTGGCCTTCATAGAGTGAGTGTTACTGTGTTTAAAGGAAGTCATTAATGTGGCCTTCATAGAGAGAGTGTTACTGTGTTTAAAGGAAGTCATTAATGTGGCCTTCATAGAGTGAGTGTTACTGTGTTTAAGGGAAGTCATTAATGTGGCCTTCATAGAGTGGAGTGTTACCGTGTTTAAAGGAAGTCATTAATGTGGCCTTCATAGAGTGAGTGTTACTGTGTTTAAAGGAAGTCATTAAAGTGACCTTCATAGAGTGAGTGTTATTGTGTTTAAAGGAAGTCATTAATGTGGCCTTCATAGAGTGGAGTGTTACTGTGTTTAAAGGAAGTCATTAATGTGGCCTTCATAGAGAGAGTGTTACTGTGTTTAAAGGAAGTCATTAGTGTGGCCTTCCTAGAGTGGAGTGTTACTGTGTTTAAAGGAAGTCATTAATGTGGCCTTCATAGAGAGAGTGTTACTGTGGTTAAAGGAAGTCATTAATGTGGCCTTCATAGAGTGAAGCGTTACTGTGTTTAAAGGAAGTCATTAATGTGGCCTTCATAGAGAGAGTGTTACTGTGTTTAAAGGAAGTCATTAATGTGGCCTTCATAGAGTGAGTGTTACTGTTTTTAAGGGAAGTCATTCATGTGGCCTTCATAGAGTGGAGTGTTACTGTGTTTAAAGGAAATCATTAATGTGGCCTTCATAGAGTGAGTGTTACTGTGTTTAAAGGAAGTCATTAATGTGACCTTCATAGAGTGAGTGTTACTGTGTTTAAAGGAAGTCATTAATGTGGCCTTCATAGAGTGGAGTGTTACTGTGTTTAAAGGAAGTCATTAATGTGGCCTTCATAGAGAGTGTGTTACTGTGTTTAAAGGAAGTCATTAATGTGGCCTTCATAGAGTGGAGCGTTACTGTGTTTAAAAGAAGTCATTAATGTGGCCTTCATAGAGTGAGTGTTACTGTGTTTAAAGGAAGTCATTAATGTGACCTTCATAGAGTGAGTGTTACTGTGTTTAAAGGAAGTCATTAATGTGGCCTTCATAGAGTGGAGTGTTACTGTGTTTAAAGGAAGTCATTAATGTGGCCTTCATAGAGAGAGTGTTACTGTGTTTAAAGGAAGTCATTAATGTGGCCTTCATAGAGTGAGTGTTACTGTGTTTAAAGAAAGTCATTAATGTGGCCTTCATAGAGATAGTGTTACTGTGTATAAAGGAAGTCATTAATGTGGCCTTCATAGAGTGAGTGTTACTGTGTTTAAAGGAAGTCATTAATGTGGCCTTCATAGAATGGAGCGTTACTGTGTTTAAAGGAAGTCATTAATGTGGCCTTCATAGAATGGAACGTTACTGTGTTTAAAGGAAGTCATTAATGTGGCCTTCATAGAATGGAGCGTTACTGTGTTTAAAGGAAGTCATTAATGTGGCCTTCATAGAGTGAGTGTTACTGTGTTTAAAGGAAGTCATTAATGTGGCCTTCATGGAATGGAGCGTTACTGTGTTTAAAGGAAGTCATTAATGTGGCCTTCATAGAGAGAGTGTTACTGTGTTTAAAGGAAGTCATTAATGTGGCCTTCATAGAGTGAGTGTTACTGTGTTTAAAGGAAGTCATTAATGTGGCCTTCATAGAGAAAGTGTTACTGTGTTTAAAGGAAGTCATTAATGTGGCCTTCATAGAGTGAGTGTTACTGTGTTTAAAGGAAGTCATTAATGTGGCCTTCATAGAGAGAGTGTTAGTGTGTTTAAAGGAAGTCATTAATGTGGCCTTCATAGAATGGAGCGTTACTGTGTTTAAAGGAAGTCATTAGTGTGGCCTTCATAGAGAGAGTGTAACTGTGTTTAAAGGAAGTCATTAATGTGGCCTTCATAGAGTGAGTGTTACTGTGTTTAAAGGAAGTCATTAATGTGGCCTTCATAGAGAGAGTGTTACTGTGTTTAAAGGAAGTCATTAATGTGGCCTTCATAGAGTGGAGCGTTACTGTGTTTAAAGGAAGTCATTAATGTGGCCTTCATAGAGTGAGTGTTACTGTGTTTAAAGAAAGTCATTAATGTGGCCTTCATAGAGATAGTGTTACTGTGTTTAAAGGAAGTCATTAATGTGGCCTTCATAGAGTGAGTGTTACTGTGTTTAAAGGAAGTCATTAATGTGGCCTTCATAGAATGGAGCGTTACTGTGTTTAAAGGAAGTCATTAATGTGGCCTTCATAGAATGGAACGTTACTGTGTTTAAAGGAAGTCATTAATGTGGCCTTCATAGAATGGAGCGTTACTGTGTTTAAAGGAAGTCATTAATGTGGCCTTCATAGAGTGAGTGTTACTGTGTTTAAAGGAAGTCATTAATGTGGCCTTCATGGAATGGAGCGTTACTGTGTTTAAAGGAAGTCATTAATGTGGCCTTCATAGAGAGAGTGTTACTGTGTTTAAAGGAAGTCATTAATGTGGCCTTCATAGAGTGAGTGTTACTGTGTTTAAAGGAAGTCATTAATGTGGCCTTCATAGAGAGAGTGTTACTGTGTTTAAAGGAAGTCATTAATGTGGCCTTCATAGAATGGAGCGTTACTGTGTTTAAAGGAAGTCACTAGTGTGGCCTTCATAGAGAGAGTGTTACTGTGTTTAAAGGAAGTCATTAATGTGGCCTTCATAGAGTGAGTGTTACTGTGTTTAAAGGAAGTCATTAATGTGGCCTTCATAGAGAGAGTGTTACTGTGTTTAAAGGAAGTCATTAATGTGGCCTTCATAGAGTGAGTGTTACTGTGTTTAAGGGAAGTCATTAATGTGGCCTTCATAGAGTGGAGTGTTACCGTGTTTAAAGGAAGTCATTAATGTGGCCTTCATAGAGTGAGTGTTACTGTGTTTAAAGGAAGTCATTAAAGTGACCTTCATAGAGTGAGTGTTACTGTGTTTAAAGGAAGTCATTAATGTGGTCTTCATAGAGAGAGTGTTACTGTGTTTAAAGGAAGTCATTAATGTGGCCTTCATAGAGTGGAGCGTTACTGTGTTTAAAGGAAGTCATTAATGTGGCCTTCATAGAGTGGAGCGTTACTGTGTTTAAAGAAAGTCATTAATGTGGCCTTCCTAGAGTGGAGCGTTACTGTGTTTAAAGGAAGTCATTAATGTGGCCTTCATAGAGTGGAGCGTTACTGCGTTTAAAGGAAGTCATTAATGTGGCCTTCATAGAGTGGAGCGTTACTGTGTTTAAAGGAAGTCATTAATGTGGCCTTCATAGAGTGGAGCGTTACTGTGTTTAAGGGAAGTCATTAATGTGGCATTCATAGTGTGGAGCGTTACTGTGTTTAAAGGAAGTCATTAATGTGGCCTTCATAGAGTGGAGTGTTACTGTGTTTAAAGGAAGTCATTAATGTGGCCTTCATAGAGTGAGTGTTACTGTGTTTAAAGGAAGTCATTAATGTGACCTTTATAGCGTGGAGTGTTACTGTGTTTAAAGGAAGTAATTAATGTGGCCTTCATAGAGTGGGTGTTACTGTGTTTAAAGGAAGTCATTAATGTGGCCTTCATAGAGTGGAGTGTTACTGTGTTTAAAGGAAGTCATTAATGTGGCCTTCATAGAGAGAGTGTTACTGTGTTTAAAGGAAGTCATTAATGTGGCCTTCATAGAGAGAGTGTTACTGTGTTTAAAGGAAGTCATTAATGTGGCCTTCATAGAGTGGAGCGTTACTGTGTTTAAAGGAAGTCATTAATGTAGACTTTATAGAGAGAGTGTTACTGTGTTTAAAGGAAGTCATTAATGTGGCCTTCATAGAGTGGAGCGTTACTGTGTTTAAAGGAAGTCATTAATGTGGCCTTCATAGAGTGGAGCGTTACTGTGTTTAAAGGAAGTCATTAATGTGGCCTTCATAGAGTGAGTGTTTCTGTGTTTAAAGGAAGTCATTAATGTGGCCTTCATAGAGAGAGTGTTACTGTGTTTAAAGGAAGTCATTAATGTGGCCTTCATAGAGTGGAGCGTTACTGTGTTTAAAGGAAGTCATTAATGTGGCCTTCATAGAGTGGAGCGTTACTGTGTTTAAAGAAAGTCATTAATGTGGCCTTCCTAGAGTGGAGCGTTTCTGTGTTTAAAGGAAGTCATTAATGTGGCCTTCATAGAGTGAGTGTTACTGTGTTTAAAGAAAGTCATTAATGTGGCCTTCATAGAGAGAGTGTTACTGTGTTTAAAGGAAGTCATTAATGTGGCCTTCATAGAGTGAGTGTTACTGTGTTTAAAGGAAGTCATTAATGTGGCCTTCATAGAATGGAGCGTTACTGTGTTTAAAGGAAGTCATTAATGTGGCCTTCATAGAATGGAGCGTTACTGTGTTTAAAGGAAGTCATTAATGTGGCCTTCATAGAATGGAGCGTTACTGTGTTTAAAGGAAGTCATTAATGTGGCCTTCATAGAGTGAGTGTTACTGTGTTTAAAGGAAGTCATTAATGTGGCTTTCATAGAATGGAGCGTTACTGTGTTTAAAGGAAGTCATTAATGTGGCCTTCATAGAGAGATTGTTACTGTGTTTAAAGGAAGTCATTAATGTGGCCTTCATAGAGTGAGTGTTACTGTGTTTAAAGGAAGTCATTAATGTGGCCTTCATAGAGAGAGTGTTACTGTGTTTAAAGGAAGTCATTAATGTGGCCTTCATAGAATGGAGCGTTACTGTGTTTAAAGGAAGTTATTAGTGTGGCCTTCATAGAGAGAGTGTAACTGTGTTTAAAGGAAGTCATTAATGTGGCCTTCATAGAGTGAGTGTTACTGTGTTTAAAGGAAGTCATTAATGTGGCCTTCATAGAGAGAGTGTTACTGTGTTTAAAGGAAGTCATTAATGTGGCCTTCATAGAGTGGAGCGTTACTGTGTTTAAAGGAAGTCATTAATGTGGCCTTCATAGAGTGAGTGTTACTGTGTTTAAAGAAAGTCATTAATGTGGCCTTCATAGAGAGAGTGTTACTGTGTTTAAAGGAAGTCATTAATGTGGCCTTCATAGAGTGAGTGTTACTGTGTTTAAAGGAAGTCATTAATGTGGCCTTCATAGAATGGAGCGTTACTGTGTTTAAAGGAAGTCATTAATGTGGCCTTCATAGAATGGAACGTTACTGTGTTTAAAGGAAGTCATTAATGTGGCCTTCATAGAATGGAGCGTTGCTGTGTTTAAAGGAAGTCATTAATGTGGCCTTCATAGAGTGAGTGTTACTGTGTTTAAAGGAAGTCATTAATGTGGCCTTCATGGAATGGAGCGTTACTGTGTTTAAAGGAAGTCATTAATGTGGCCTTCATAGAGAGAGTGTTACTGTGTTTAAAGGAAGTCATTAATGTGGCCTTCATAGAGTGAGTGTTACTGTGTTTAAAGGAAGTCATTAATGTGGCCTTCATAGAGAGAGTGTTACTGTGTTTAAAGGAAGTCATTAATGTGGCCTTCATAGAATGGAGCGTTACTGTGTTTAAAGGAAGTAATTAATGTGGCCTTCATAGAGTGGGTGTTACTGTGTTTAAAGGAAGTCATTAATGTGGCCTTCATAGAGTGAGTGTTACTGTGTTTAAAGGAAGTCATTAATGTGGCCTTCATAGAGAGAGTGTTACTGTGTTTAAAGGAAGTCATTAATGTGGCCTTCATAGAGTGAGTGTTACTGTGTTTAAGGGAAGTCATTAATGTGGCCTTCATAGAGTGGAGTGTTACCGTGTTTAAAGGAAGTCATTAATGTGGCCTTCATAGAGTGAGTGTTACTGTGTTTAAAGGAAGTCATTAAAGTGACCTTCATAGAGTGAGTGTTACTGTGTTTAAAGGAAGTCATTAATGTGGCCTTCATGGAATGGAGCGTTACTGTGTTTAAAGGAAGTCATTAATGTGGCCTTCATAGAGAGAGTGTTACTGTGTTTAAAGGAAGTCATTAATGTGGCCTTCATAGAGTGAGTGTTACTGTGTTTAAAGGAAGTCATTAATGTGGCCTTCATAGAGAGAGTGTTACTGTGTTTAAAGGAAGTCATTAATGTGGCCTTCATAGAGTGAGTGTTACTGTGTTTAAAGGAAGTCATTAATGTGGCCTTCATAGAGAGAGTGTTACTGTGTTTAAAGGAAGTCATTAATGTGGCCTTCATAGAATGGAGCGTTACTGTGTTTAAAGGAAGTCATTAGTGTGGCCTTCATAGAGAGAGTGTAACTGTGTTTAAAGGAAGTCATTAATGTGGCCTTCATAGAGTGAGTGTTACTGTGTTTAAAGGAAGTCATTAATGTGGCCTTCATAGAGAGAGTGTTACTGTGTTTAAAGGAAGTCATTAATGTGGCCTTCATAGAGTGGAGCGTTACTGTGTTTAAAGGAAGTCATTAATGTGGCCTTCATAGAGTGAGTGTTACTGTGTTTAAAGAAAGTCATTAATGTGGCCTTCATAGAGATAGTGTTACTGTGTTTAAAGGAAGTCATTAATGTGGCCTTCATAGAGTGAGTGTTACTGTGTTTAAAGGAAGTCATTAATGTGGCCTTCATAGAATGGAGCGTTAC
Source organism: Haliotis asinina (assembly GCF_037392515.1). Lineage (NCBI taxonomy): Eukaryota > Metazoa > Mollusca > Gastropoda > Lepetellida > Haliotidae > Haliotis > Haliotis asinina. Next base: position 45,070,737 of record NC_090292.1, on the reverse strand, counting down.
TGTGTTTAAAGGAAGTCATTAATGTGGCCTTCATAGAATGGAACGTTACTGTGTTTAAAGGAAGTCATTAATGTGGCCTTCATAGAATGGAGCGTTACTGTGTTTAAAGGAAGTCATTAATGTGGCCTTCATAGAGTGAGTGTTACTGTGTTTAAAGGAAGTCATTAATGTGGCCTTCATGGAATGGAGCGTTACTGTGTTTAAAGGAAGTCATTAATGTGGCCTTCATAGAGAGAGTGTTACTGTGTTTAAAGGAAGTCATTAATGTGGCCTTCATAGAGTGAGTGTTACTGTGTTTAAAGGAAGTCATTAATGTGGCCTTCATAGAGAGAGTGTTACTGTGTTTAAAGGAAGTCATTAATGTGGCCTTCATAGAATGGAGCGTTACTGTGTTTAAAGGAAGTCACTAGTGTGGCCTTCATAGAGAGAGTGTTACTGTGTTTAAAGGAAGTCATTAATGTGGCCTTCATAGAGTGAGTGTTACTGTGTTTAAAGGAAGTCATTAATGTGGCCTTCATAGAGAGAGTGTTACTGTGTTTAAAGGAAGTCATTAATGTGGCCTTCATAGAGTGAGTGTTACTGTGTTTAAGGGAAGTCATTAATGTGGCCTTCATAGAGTGGAGTGTTACCGTGTTTAAAGGAAGTCATTAATGTGGCCTTCATAGAGTGAGTGTTACTGTGTTTAAAGGAAGTCATTAAAGTGACCTTCATAGAGTGAGTGTTACTGTGTTTAAAGGAAGTCATTAATGTGGTCTTCATAGAGAGAGTGTTACTGTGTTTAAAGGAAGTCATTAATGTGGCCTTCATAGAGTGGAGCGTTACTGTGTTTAAAGGAAGTCATTAATGTGGCCTTCATAGAGTGGAGCGTTACTGTGTTTAAAGAAAGTCATTAATGTGGCCTTCCTAGAGTGGAGCGTTACTGTGTTTAAAGGAAGTCATTAATGTGGCCTTCATAGAGTGGAGCGTTACTGCGTTTAAAGGAAGTCATTAATGTGGCCTTCATAGAGTGGAGCGTTACTGTGTTTAAAGGAAGTCATTAATGTGGCCTTCATAGAGTGGAGCGTTACTGTGTTTAAGGGAAGTCATTAATGTGGCATTCATAGTGTGGAGCGTTACTGTGTTTAAAGGAAGTCATTAATGTGGCCTTCATAGAGTGGAGTGTTACTGTGTTTAAAGGAAGTCATTAATGTGGCCTTCATAGAGTGAGTGTTACTGTGTTTAAAGGAAGTCATTAATGTGACCTTTATAGCGTGGAGTGTTACTGTGTTTAAAGGAAGTAATTAATGTGGCCTTCATAGAGTGGGTGTTACTGTGTTTAAAGGAAGTCATTAATGTGGCCTTCATAGAGTGGAGTGTTACTGTGTTTAAAGGAAGTCATTAATGTGGCCTTCATAGAGAGAGTGTTACTGTGTTTAAAGGAAGTCATTAATGTGGCCTTCATAGAGAGAGTGTTACTGTGTTTAAAGGAAGTCATTAATGTGGCCTTCATAGAGTGGAGCGTTACTGTGTTTAAAGGAAGTCATTAATGTAGACTTCATAGAGAGAGTGTTACTGTGTTTAAAGGAAGTCATTAATGTGGCCTTCATAGAGTGGAGCGTTACTGTGTTTAAAGGAAGTCATTAATGTGGCCTTCATAGAGTGGAGCGTTACTGTGTTTAAAGGAAGTCATTAATGTGGCCTTCATAGAGTGAGTGTTTCTGTGTTTAAAGGAAGTCATTAATGTGGCCTTCATAGAGAGAGTGTTACTGTGTTTAAAGGAAGTCATTAATGTGGCCTTCATAGAGTGGAGCGTTACTGTGTTTAAAGGAAGTCATTAATGTGGCCTTCATAGAGTGGAGCGTTACTGTGTTTAAAGAAAGTCATTAATGTGGCCTTCCTAGAGTGGAGCGTTTCTGTGTTTAAAGGAAGTCATTAATGTGGCCTTCATAGAGTGAGTGTTACTGTGTTTAAAGAAAGTCATTAATGTGGCCTTCATAGAGAGAGTGTTACTGTGTTTAAAGGAAGTCATTAATGTGGCCTTCATAGAGTGAGTGTTACTGTGTTTAAAGGAAGTCATTAATGTGGCCTTCATAGAATGGAGCGTTACTGTGTTTAAAGGAAGTCATTAATGTGGCCTTCATAGAATGGAGCGTTACTGTGTTTAAAGGAAGTCATTAATGTGGCCTTCATAGAATGGAGCGTTACTGTGTTTAAAGGAAGTCATTAATGTGGCCTTCATAGAGTGAGTGTTACTGTGTTTAAAGGAAGTCATTAATGTGGCTTTCATAGAATGGAGCGTTACTGTGTTTAAAGGAAGTCATTAATGTGGCCTTCATAGAGAGATTGTTACTGTGTTTAAAGGAAGTCATTAATGTGGCCTTCATAGAGTGAGTGTTACTGTGTTTAAAGGAAGTCATTAATGTGGCCTTCATAGAGAGAGTGTTACTGTGTTTAAAGGAAGTCATTAATGTGGCCTTCATAGAATGGAGCGTTACTGTGTTTAAAGGAAGTCATTAGTGTGGCCTTCATAGAGAGAGTGTAACTGTGTTTAAAGGAAGTCATTAATGTGGCCTTCATAGAGTGAGTGTTACTGTGTTTAAAGGAAGTCATTAATGTGGCCTTCATAGAGAGAGTGTTACTGTGTTTAAAGGAAGTCATTAATGTGGCCTTCATAGAGTGGAGCGTTACTGTGTTTAAAGGAAGTCATTAATGTGGCCTTCATAGAGTGAGTGTTACTGTGTTTAAAGAAAGTCATTAATGTGGCCTTCATAGAGAGAGTGTTACTGTGTTTAAAGGAAGTCATTAATGTGGCCTTCATAGAGTGAGTGTTACTGTGTTTAAAGGAAGTCATTAATGTGGCCTTCATAGAATGGAGCGTTACTGTGTTTAAAGGAAGTCATTAATGTGGCCTTCATAGAATGGAACGTTACTGTGTTTAAAGGAAGTCATTAATGTGGCCTTCATAGAATGGAGCGTTGCTGTGTTTAAAGGAAGTCATTAATGTGGCCTTCATAGAGTGAGTGTTACTGTGTTTAAAGGAAGTCATTAATGTGGCCTTCATGGAATGGAGCGTTACTGTGTTTAAAGGAAGTCATTAATGTGGCCTTCATAGAGAGAGTGTTACTGTGTTTAAAGGAAGTCATTAATGTGGCCTTCATAGAGTGAGTGTTACTGTGTTTAAAGGAAGTCATTAATGTGGCCTTCATAGAGAGAGTGTTACTGTGTTTAAAGGAAGTCATTAATGTGGCCTTCATAGAATGGAGCGTTACTGTGTTTAAAGGAAGTAATTAATGTGGCCTTCATAGAGTGGGTGTTACTGTGTTTAAAGGAAGTCATTAATGTGGCCTTCATAGAGTGAGTGTTACTGTGTTTAAAGGAAGTCATTAATGTGGCCTTCATAGAGAGAGTGTTACTGTGTTTAAAGGAAGTCATTAATGTGGCCTTCATAGAGTGAGTGTTACTGTGTTTAAGGGAAGTCATTAATGTGGCCTTCATAGAGTGGAGTGTTACCGTGTTTAAAGGAAGTCATTAATGTGGCCTTCATAGAGTGAGTGTTACTGTGTTTAAAGGAAGTCATTAAAGTGACCTTCATAGAGTGAGTGTTACTGTGTTTAAAGGAAGTCATTAATGTGGCCTTCATAGAGTGGAGTGTTACTGTGTTTAAAGGAAGTCATTAATGTGGCCTTCATAGAGAGAGTGTTACTGTGTTTAAAGGAAGTCATTAGTGTGGCCTTCCTAGAGTGGAGTGTTACTGTGTTTAAAGGAAGTCATTAATGTGGCCTTCATAGAGAGAGTGTTACTGTGGTTAAAGGAAGTCATTAATGTGGCCTTCATAGAGTGAAGCGTTACTGTGTTTAAAGGAAGTCATTAATGTGGCCTTCATAGAGTGAGTGTTACTGTGTTTAAAGAAAGTCATTAATGTGGCCTTCATAGAGAGAGTGTTACTGTGTTTAAAGGAAGTCATTAATGTGGCCTTCATAGAGTGAGTGTTACTGTGTTTAAAGGAAGTCATTAATGTGGCCTTCATAGAATGGAGCGTTACTGTGTTTAAAGGAAGTCATTAATGTGGCCTTCATAGAATGGAACGTTACTGTGTTTAAAGGAAGTCATTAATGTGGCCTTCATAGAATGGAGCGTTGCTGTGTTTAAAGGAAGTCATTAATGTGGCCTTCATAGAGTGAGTGTTACTGTGTTTAAAGGAAGTCATTAATGTGGCCTTCATGGAATGGAGCGTTACTGTGTTTAAAGGAAGTCATTAATGTGGCCTTCATAGAGAGAGTGTTACTGTGTTTAAAGGAAGTCATTAATGTGGCCTTCATAGAGTGAGTGTTACTGTGTTTAAAGGAAGTCATTAATGTGGCCTTCATAGAGAGAGTGTTACTGTGTTTAAAGGAAGTCATTAATGTGGCCTTCATAGAATGGAGCGTTACTGTGTTTAAAGGAAGTAATTAATGTGGCCTTCATAGAGTGGGTGTTACTGTGTTTAAAGGAAGTCATTAATGTGGCCTTCATAGAGTGAGTGTTACTGTGTTTAAAGGAAGTCATTAATGTGGCCTTCATAGAGAGAGTGTTACTGTGTTTAAAGGAAGTCATTAATGTGGCCTTCATAGAGTGAGTGTTACTGTGTTTAAGGGAAGTCATTAATGTGGCCTTCATAGAGTGGAGTGTTACCGTGTTTAAAGGAAGTCATTAATGTGGCCTTCATAGAGTGAGTGTTACTGTGTTTAAAGGAAGTCATTAAAGTGACCTTCATAGAGTGAGTGTTACTGTGTTTAAAGGAAGTCATTAATGTGGCCTTCATAGAGTGGAGTGTTACTGTGTTTAAAGGAAGTCATTAATGTGGCCTTCATAGAGAGAGTGTTACTGTGTTTAAAGGAAGTCATTAGTGTGGCCTTCCTAGAGTGGAGTGTTACTGTGTTTAAAGGAAGTCATTAATGTGGCCTTCATAGAGAGAGTGTTACTGTGGTTAAAGGAAGTCATTAATGTGGCCTTCATAGAGTGAAGCGTTACTGTGTTTAAAGGAAGTCATTAATGTGGCCTTCATAGAGAGAGTGTTACTGTGTTTAAAGGAAGTCATTAATGTGGCCTTCATAGAGTGAGTGTTACTGTGTTTAAGGGAAGTCATTAATGTGGCCTTCATAGAGTGAGTGTTACTGTGTTTAAAGGAAGTCATTAATGTGACCTTCATAGAGTGAGTGTTACTGTGTTTAAAGGAAGTCGTTAATGTGGCCTTCATAGAGTGGAGTGTTACTGTGTTTAAAGGAAGTCATTAATGTGGCCTTCATAGAGAGAGTCTTACTGTGTTTAAAGGAAGTCATTAATGTGGCCTTCATAGAGTGGAGCGTTACTGTGTTTAAAGGAAGTCATTAATGTGGCCTTCATAGAGTGAGTGTTACTGTGTTTAAAGGAAGTCATTAATGTGACCTTCATAGAGTGAGTGTTACTGTGTTTAAAGGAAGTCATTAATGTGGCCTTCATAGAGTGGAGTGTTACTGTGTTTAAAGGAAGTCATTAATGTGGCCTTCATAGAGAGAGTGTTACTGTGTTTAAAGGAAGTCATTAATGTGGCCTTCATAGAGTGGAGCGTTACTGTGTTTAAAGGAAGTCATTAATGTGGCCTTCATAGAGTGAGTGTTACTGTGTTTAAAGAAAGTCATTAATGTGGCCTTCATAGAGAGAGTGTTACTGTGTTTAAAGAAAGTCATTAATGTGGCCTAACTTTGGAGAGTGTTACTGTGTTTAAAGGAAGTCATTAATGTGGCCTTCATAGAATGGAGCGTTACTGTGTTTAAAGGAAGTCATTAATGTGGCCTTCATAGAATGGAGCGTTACTGTGTTTAAAGGAAGTCATTAGTGTGGCCTTCATAGAGAGAGTGTTACTGTGTTTAAAGGAAGTCATTAATGTGGCCTTCATAGAGTGAGTGTTACTGTGTTTAAAGGAAGTCATTAATGTGGCCTTCATAGAGAGAGTGTTACTGTGTTTAAAGGAAGTCATTAATGTGGCCTTCATAGAGTGAGTGTTACTGTGTTTAAGGGAAGTCATTAATGTGGCCTTCATAGAGTGGAGTGTTACCGTGTTTAAAGGAAGTCATTAATGTGGCCTTCATAGAGTGAGTGTTACTGTGTTTAAAGGAAGTCATTAAAGTGACCTTCATAGAGTGAGTGTTATTGTGTTTAAAGGAAGTCATTAATGTGGCCTTCATAGAGTGGAGTGTTACTGTGTTTAAAGGAAGTCATTAATGTGGCCTTCATAGAGAGAGTGTTACTGTGTTTAAAGGAAGTCATTAGTGTGGCCTTCCTAGAGTGGAGTGTTACTGTGTTTAAAGGAAGTCATTAATGTGGCCTTCATAGAGAGAGTGTTACTGTGGTTAAAGGAAGTCATTAATGTGGCCTTCATAGAGTGAAGCGTTACTGTGTTTAAAGGAAGTCATTAATGTGGCCTTCATAGAGAGAGTGTTACTGTGTTTAAAGGAAGTCATTAATGTGGCCTTCATAGAGTGAGTGTTACTGTTTTTAAGGGAAGTCATTCATGTGGCCTTCATAGAGTGGAGTGTTACTGTGTTTAAAGGAAATCATTAATGTGGCCTTCATAGAGTGAGTGTTACTGTGTTTAAAGGAAGTCATTAATGTGACCTTCATAGAGTGAGTGTTACTGTGTTTAAAGGAAGTCATTAATGTGGCCTTCATAGAGTGGAGTGTTACTGTGTTTAAAGGAAGTCATTAATGTGGCCTTCATAGAGAGTGTGTTACTGTGTTTAAAGGAAGTCATTAATGTGGCCTTCATAGAGTGGAGCGTTACTGTGTTTAAAGGAAGTCATTAATGTGGCCTTCATAGAGTGAGTGTTACTGTGTTTAAAGGAAGTCATTAATGTGACCTTCATAGAGTGAGTGTTACTGTGTTTAAAGGAAGTCATTAATGTGGCCTTCATAGAGTGGAGTGTTACTGTGTTTAAAGGAAGTCATTAATGTGGCCTTCATAGAGAGAGTGTTACTGTGTTTAAAGGAAGTCATTAATGTGGCCTTCATAGAGTGGAGCGTTACTGTGTTTAAAGAAAGTCATTAATGTGGCCTTCATAGAGTGAGTGTTACTGTGTTTAAAGAAAGTCATTAATGTGGCCTTCATAGAGAGAGTGTTACTGTGTTTAAAGAAAGTCATTAATGTGGCCTAACTTGGGAGAGTGTTACTGTGTTTAAAGGAAGTCATTAATGTGGCCTTCATAGAATGGAGCGTTACTGTGTTTAAAGGAAGTCATTAATGTGGCCTTCATAGAATGGAGCGTTACTGTGTTTAAAGGAAGTCATTAATGTGGCCTTCATAGAATGGAGCGTTACTGTGTTTAAAGGAAGTCATTAATGTGGCCTTCATAGAGTGAGTGTTACTGTGTTTAAAGGAAGTCATTAATGTGGCCTTCATAGAATGGAGCGTTACTGTGTTTAAAGGAAGTCATTAATGTGGCCTTCATAGAGAGAGTGTTACTGTGTTTAAAGGAAGTCATTAATGTGGCCTTCATAGAGTGAGTGTTACTGTGTTTAAAGGAAGTCATTAATGTGGCCTTCATAGAGAGAGTGTTACTGTGTTTAAAGGAAGTCATTAATGTGGCCTTCATAGAATGGAGCGTTACTGTGTTTAAAGGAAGTCATTAGTGTGGCCTTCATAGAGAGAGTGTTACTGTGTTTAAAGGAAGTCATTAATGTGGCCTTCATAGAGTGAGTGTTACTGTGTTTAAAGGAAGTCATTAATGTGGCCTTCATAAAGAGAGTGTTACTGTGTTTAAAGGAAGTCATTAATGTGGCCTTCATAGAGTGAGTGTTAGTGTGTTTAAGGGAAGTCATTAATGTGGCCTTCATAGAGTGGAGTGTTACCGTGTTTAAAGGAAGTCATTAATGTGGCCTTCATAGAGTGAGTGTTACTTTGTTTAAAGGAAGTCATTAAAGTGACCTTCATAGAGTGAGTGTTACTGTGTTTAAAGGAAGTCATTAATGTGGCCTTCATAGAGTGGAGTGTTACTGTGTTTAAAGGAAGTCATTAATGTGGCCTTCATAGAGAGAGTGTTACTGTGTTTAAAGGAAGTCATTAGTGTGGCCTTCCTAGAGTGGAGTGTTACTGTGTTTAAAGGAAGTCATTAATGTGGCCTTCATACAGAGAGTGTTACTGTGGTTAAAGGAAGTCATTAATGTGGCCTTCATAGAGTGGAGCGTTACTGTGTTTAAAGGAAGTCATTAATGTGGCCTTCATAGAGAGAGTGTTACTGTGTTTAAAGGAAGTCATTAATGTGGCCTTCATAGCGTGGAGCGTTACTGTTCTTCATGTATGATGCTAATGAAACTAGAACACTTTAAATAGAGTTGTTTAAGATTCATGATCCCACGCTAAAGAAGTGATCGTGTCAGCAATTCAAAGAAAATGAATAACTTGAATTTGACAGATAAGATATACAGAAAATATGAAGTCCCTGCGAAACCCGTTGTACGAAATCAACGGTCTTCAAATTTCTTCACCTAACGCAATCATGCTCCATTTTCCCGAATGCTACGTTTCAACTGTAGCTTGTCATTGTGGAAACACAGTACAAAGTGTATATAGTGTACAAGGGAATAATTACAATGTACAATGAAATGCAGACTGTCTTGACAATCTGCAATCCAATCATTACTAGTGGTGTTATACATTTTAACACTTGAATATAGGTCTGAAAGTTTTAAAAATGTACAAGTTGGAAACTATAACGTGCAGAATGTAATAGTCGTTCCATTGCTTTATGTATCTTTACATGCACCGTTACTATTCTTGTCGACTCCATTCCAGTGTCTTGGCACTCTGACAAGAACAACTACGTCGTCCATGCATGCTGGTGCCAGGCTGATAAAACCTACCTGTATTCTTGCCAAGTGTCGTCCACATAACTGGTACTCCAGCATTTTCTCTTTTTTTTATATTTCACAGGTACAATGGAATATGCTCTTTTCACCACAATTTCAAAAAGTGCATCCCGCTCCTGCTCAGGAAATGTTCGTTAAAGGTTTTAACATAATAGACCCCAGTAAAGCACTCAGCCAGTTGTTCAGTACATCAGTGGAAGGCACAAAAACGTCTAACGCATCAGTGACAAAAATGCCATCTGGTGATGTCTTCCATTTTGATTTGTCTCAGAGGGTCCGACAGTTTGGTTATTTTTATCAACGTAACAATTGACTTGTCCTTGCATCTGTTTATAACAAATGAGACTGGTAGGGCACTCCGCGTCTCATGAACATCTGCATTTCCCGTCTCATGAACACCGGCTCTCCCCGTCATATGAAAACCTGCACTCCCCGTCACATGAACACCTGCACGCCCATCTCATCACACTGTCATTCTATACCTGGTGCCGCCAGTGTGATTCATAAATACCAGGTATCACTGTCATTCATCACCTGCTGTCATCACTGATTCATCATCTGCTTTTATCACTGAGATTCATCAACTGGTGTCATCACTGAGATTCATCAACTGGTGTCATCACTGTGATTCATCATATTGTGTCCCTACCGTGATCCATCCCTTGGTCTTTTATGACCTTGACTATATGTCCCTGACCTTATTCAGTGGGTAAGTGCATGCTGAGTAAATTTCGAATGTCAAGGAAGCCCTTGAAAACGTTTGGTGTATGATTTATAATTTATCAATCATTATTAATCTCATTCGTAACACATTGGTTGCGATAAAAGTTAAGAACTGTTAGGGCTTCGCACGTTTGTGGCGTAAATGGTCACATTCCACTCTGGGGTGGTGGACCTACTAATCATAAAGGTAAACGATTGGAAGTGTTCTGTTTTGATAATGATTTACGCAGATATAATGACGGTTCCACAATGTATTTACATCCTGACATCGAAACTTATTCAGCACTTGATTTATCAATTACAGACTCCGATCATTATGACCTCTGCGCAAGTGGCCATTTTCCATCAGTATTAAGCCTGTGAACCCATCTGATATTATCCCATATTCTAGGCAAAAACGTCAGCGCACATGTTGTAACAGACAGATAGATAGATAATCTTTATTTCCTCCTGTTTGATGAAGATTACAATGTGCAGTTATGATATATTTTACGTTAAATGATTATGATGAATGGGTGTTTCAGTCAGGATTGTTCATATACATACAAGTGTTTTAACAAGTGTCGCTATTTCCTTATAAAACGGCTTACAATAATTATTACGTTTGCGCACATGTTGTAACAGACATAAACCTGAAGTTTTTATAAGGGTTCTGTATGCTATAAAGGATTTCTCTGATGAACTCAATAGCTGGTGACTCTATACCCAAATCATCTGCAGTTGCAAAAAGCATGGTTCAACAATGAGTACAAACGGGCTAGGAAGACACGTAGAAAAACTGAGCATTTTTTCCAAAGCCATCCTGTCGGGAACTGCTGTCTTAAGTCCCACACGAGATTTATCCGATGGGCATAAATCTGAAATAAACTCTTGGGTGCTTAGAACGGCGTTCCTTTCCAAGCGCATGTCGAATTCGACTTTTTTCAGCTTTAGTAGTGTTGTGAGAGATTATCACGTCTACAGAACATTTTGGACGCTAGTTACAGGGCAGTTATTAGAGACGAAAACTGATGATCTTAACCCATATTATATGCATGCAATTCCAGTTAAAATGAAGCATGTGTTGACTGGACATGGCAAAGCCGTGTGTGAAATTTCTTTATAAGAAGAGGCGGGGGTCGTTCAAGAGCAGGTGTGTGACACTCAACCCAGACATTCATATGGCAAGCCGTTTTCACTTTTATTAAGGTATTAAAGATATCTTGAATAGTTTTAAAGATATCTTAAACCGAATAGAAGGTATCTTGAATTGAATTTAAGGTATCTTGAATTACATTGAAGATATCTGGAATTGAGATAATTTTTTATATCACCAATGAAATTAAAGATATCGCGAATTGAATTAAGGATATGTTGAATCATATTAATGATATCTTAAAAAAGAATTAATGATATCTTGCATTGAATTGGAGATATCTTGAAATTAAAGATATCTCAAATAGAGAAAATATATTAAGGGATTACTGATATCTGAAATTGTTTTAAAGATATCTCGAATCGAATTGAAGATATCTTAAATTGCGTTAGAGGTATCTTGAAATGAATTAAAGATATCTTGAATACAAACAATTTCAAAATATTTTCAAATACTTCCGGCTACATATCCGTAAATACTTCAGGTTCGGAAAATGGCGGGTGACCATACATGTACGACTCGCACGTGCCGAGAGCCGAGAAGCGGTCCTGTACTGTCAAGACATGATACTGCATTGCGGCCGAGAACACCGCTTTTGTACATCCTACCCAGATTCGTCGCTATATGGTCGAAATAATGCCAATGCGACGTAAAAAGTCAACACAACCCTCTTCAGATTCTCGTGGCCGACTACCCCTCATATTTTCTCGAGACGTTCTAGAAATATTTCCCGTGTGGTTTTGACTAAAACATTGATATCGATATACTCTCAGATAACTTCCCTGTACATACATTTAACTGTCATATTTTATTACCATGAATTTAGATATTAATAGGCCGGTAAACCCTTCAATTCTTGTATCAACGGTAGCGAGCTGACCTGTTGACATGTTGTGCGCGTGTGCCAATTTTCTATAGTCCATTTCTGTAGGTGTTCAGCATTGGCGGTACGCAATGCCAGCAAATATTCCCCAAAGTTAGATTTCAAAATCCAAGCAAACTTAAATTCATGATAAGCAATTCAATAGTAACTGTTATTACAGTCATAAAGTACGCTTCTCTGCACAGATTCGCCTATTACATAAATTTTCAATAATATGTTTTGTAAATAGAAAGCTGATATTTTAACCATGGTGGTAAGAATTGTCAACTGCGATTGTTAGTGGCTGTACCCTGAAACGGGGTTAAAGTAGCGTAAAATTATTGTCCCCCTGAGAGGATACGTAAGTCCCTAAACTTTCAAAGTGAAATCTAAACTGACCAATTTTTTAGTCGTAGTATCTTTGTCATTTTAAATTTCGGCTACATTTTCCTACAATCACCAACGGCTGAGGGGATGGTGTAAATCCATCTAGGGTCCATGCAGGTAGCAAAAGTAATGTAAGTCCCCATGGTCCCTAGTATGGTGATGTACCTTCAGTTGTTGGCGATCTACAGCCCGTATTTTATATTGTATTGTCCAAATAGTGGTATTTGTTATAACTCTCCACACTAGTTTTAATTGTAACTGTGATATTCTAGTTGTTTTACTGTCCTTTGACGACAGGTGTTTATAATGTATACATATTTCATTTCAATATAGAAATGTTCTCGTCACGATATGGCTGAAATATTGCCGATGTGACGTTAAATATTAACTCTCTCACTCACTCGACGGGTGTTTACATTACAGTTTCACTGACCCGTGTGCCAAATCACAGGGCAATGTTCTAAAGAGCTGTGGTTGTGAGACAATATTTGTACTTCATTTAAATCAAAGCTGTTTAGACAATTAGAACTGGGGAATCCATTAGCTTTATCTCTAATATCAATATGTTTATACCTTGAACGGGAATCTGGTTAGATGTATACTAATCAACATACATATACAACGATCTTATGAAAATGTGCGTCAGAAAAAGACAATCGGTAACAAGGGGGTTAAGTGTCCTGTGCAAGGAAATCTGTAAATTATGACATGAACGCAAATATAACAACTTAAACATACTCTCTCTCTCACTAATATATATGTGTGTGTGTGTGTGTGTGTGTGGTGGGGGCGGGGTGGGGAGGGTCGGCCTCTGTGATTTAAAGTGATTTATGCCTATGTGGGGCACTGTACATTTCCGAGGATAATTTGTCTTTTTTACTGGTTTGTCTAAACCCAATTTCCCAAATTGAATTTAACCCGTGACGCCAAGATCTAAAGAAATGTAGCAGCGCCCAGTGGCTAACATCCGCCAGTCTGGGAATAAATGCCATTAAGATGTATTTCCACCGAGTAACAAAACTTAAAGTGCTTTCTACTGGTAGTAAAATATGTATTTGATTGGTGTCCTATAGGATTTTGCAGGACATTGATTAATAGATAACAAATTCACTCTTGGAAGCGGGTGAGTTTCAAAATCCTTTTTGTCATTAAGCGTTTACTACAACTAGTAATTACTTTTGTTTTTCATCTTGATCAAACCAAATCTTAAACGGCATTTTCTATCTTTAAGCAAGGGAGGGTCAATCCATGAATTTAAGAATTTAAAATGTACCATGGGCTACTTCAACGCTCGCTTCACAAACAACCCATTAAACAGGAACTGCGGGTCCGGTGGATATTTGTGCATGGTGACACCGTCACCCGACCCATGGGTTGAGGGCAAAGCCATGATTGCACGTTTTTGTCGACGTCGAGAAATCAGCAAATTTACGAGCTTGTTACACATTTTATATACATGTGTAACCAAAAACCCTTCCTTACATGACGTCACAGCGGTTCGATGCAGTGCTTTGGCCACAGATGTACGTAACCTGTTTGTGGTTTCGTTAACGGGCGAGAGGGAAGCAGACGACTTTTGGGCTACTTTTAATCGCTCGTCATTAACTAAGCACAAGTTTTTCAAAGAATGAATTTGGTGTTCTGCACAAAACTAACCGTAGGTCTTTTATATGTTAATGGTTAAAAGTGTATGAAAACCTCCAAAGTTTATTCGTTCTTTAAAGTGAAAAAAAGCGAAAATGAAAGCTCGAATGAACATTGTGCACCGCCGCTGTAGAACACTCTCAGAAACAGACTATAAAAATGTGGCGCATTGCCACGTTTTAGCTCGCTAGCGTTGATACAGGAACTGACTCAAAAAACTACGAGGGGTAATAGACCACGGGACTCTTGGTTGAACTGATATCGGCGGTGTTTTGATCATGTTTCGACCGCATCTCGGCTCTCGGCATGTAAGGGCTGTACATGCATGGTCACCAACCATTTCCACCTGGAGGTATTTACGGATATGTAGCCGGAAGTATTTGAAGATATCTTGAAACAGTTCCTATTCAAGATATCTTGAATTCATTTCAAGATATCTCTAATTCAATTCAAGACATCTTCAAATCAATTCAAGATATCTGTAAAACAATTTTAGATATCAGTAATAGCAAGAATTGAATTCAAGATATCTCTAATTGAATTGAAGATGCATTTGTGGATTTGTACCGATCATTTCAAGATACCTAGAATTGAATTCCAGATATGTTGAATTGAATTCAAGATATCTTGAATTATTTCCTCATACAATAATGTACACTATGATCGTAAATTGTTTTGCAGATATCTTTAAAACATTTAGAGATATCACGAAATATTATCTTGATATCTTTATAACATTTTTAGATATCAGTAATTCTATTTTGGATATGTGAAATTAATTAGAGATATTTTCAAATATTTACATATATCTTTAAATCATTATTGATATCTTTAAAGATAATACAGATATCTTTAAAACAATTGAAGATCTCTGTAATTCCTGAATAAATGTGAAAACGGCTTGCCATACGTTCATACCTACTACGTGGAGGCCTCGAAATTCCTGCATCTTTTATCTCTATTGGATACGACTCTCATCTGTGTGCAACTCACTCTTGGATTGTTCAGGAACGTCATCTTCAGCATGGACGAAACGCTACGTGGACATGACTGGCAGAAACACTCTTGACTTCTCAGAAAATAAAACTGTCGACGCGGCACATGCAGAGAACAAAAAGAGTGAGTGAGTGAGATTAGTTTTACGTTGCACTCAGCATTATTACAGCTATATAGCGGCGGTCTGGAAATAATCAAGTCTGGACCAGACAATCCAATGATCAAGAACATGAGTATCGATCTGCGCAATTGGGAACCGATGACATGTGCCAACCAAGTCAGCAAGCCTGACCACCCGATCCCGTTAGTCGCCTCTTACGACAAGCATAGTCGCCTTTTATGGCAAGCATGGGATAGCTGAAGGCCTTTTCTACCCCGAGACCTTCACGGGTAGGAGAAGGAGAAGAACTGATTTACAGTTGTGTTGAGCATGTGCGTGGATGGGCGAGTGGTAAAAGCCATGGTCATCTTAAAGGGTTTGGTTAACATTCCAGAGTGTGAGCTTCCTAGCAACATTTGCTTGTACCTGTCAAACAGCGGTTGTTTAGTGGGCTTAAATCACTACCTCGTCACTGTTGCTCATGGAAGTCGATAAAGCTCTGTCTCCAACCACTTTGATGTCTCTGGAGGAGTGAATGGACACTTCAAATCCAGACTTCACAAAGAATGATAAGACTGCTTTGTAAATGGAGAAAAGGCATACACCGCCGGAAACAGAAAACAGTCTTCCTACTTCCAAATCAGTCGAAGCCATTCAGACATCTACAGTTACCCGCTCTTTTAAGTTGTGTGGCATTGCCGAAAATAGAAATGAAGTTCCAGTAGTTCACCTGAATGGAAGATTGCTGGAAGTTCTGTGAATTCCTCTCCAGTTTGGCGGAAGTCGATATGGGTGGCAATAATGCTGATGATCCATTTGATTCTGAGGAAGAGCTGTTTGAATGAGACCTTCACACTGATTACTGTCATTGACGAAAAAAGGAGTAAGAAATCCCACCAGCAAGAGATAATACTGATAAGTCTCAGATTTCTCAAATTAAGCACAAAGAATGATACAAGGATTCACAGTAGAGGTATCATGTTCAATGCGACATGGTCAAATCTAAAGTAATGGGTCACAAAATATAATTTCCCCTCAACAAAGTCTTGGTGTGAGAGTGAGAAACAGTTTTATTGAGTGCAAGAGAGCGAGTGGTCAACAGCGACTAAGTAGGTCAAGCGCTGATGAGGGCAGTTTGATATTACTACATTTAGTATGTGAGTGCCATAACAGTTTCAAGTTCATGTTTTGCTTTAAATAGACTGCTAACTTCTTGATTCAACTCTTGTTATGTTTATGAAAATATTGTGCATGTTCGAATTTAAGCCCTGGTCCTAAATATGATTAAGATCTTCCACCACCACCAAATCTTTTCACCAGAGCAGTGATTGTCTGTATTAAAGTCCCAATTCCTGGTATGGTCCATAGTTTGAATAATTCTAGGTCAGTAAGTTTAGTGTAACGTCTCACCCATCAATAGTCTAGCTGTATATCGCTGATCAGTAAATAATCGAGTCTGGATCAGACATGCTGATCAACGGCACGAGCATCGATCTGCACACATGGGAAACGATGACATGTGTCAACCAAGTCAGAGAGCCTGACCACCCGATCCCGTTGGCCACCTCTTACAGCAATCATTGGTTACTGAACGTCGATATTCTAACCTGGACCTTCAAGGGTTTGAATACATTGAAAAACTTAAATGCCAAGGAACTGCGTACCTTCAAGCAAATTAAAGGTCCATACTGGCGAAATTATATGTCAAGAATTAATTCGCGAACCCCGATTTCAAAGTGATGAAACGTGATCCAGAAAATGAAAGGTAACCGTGTTCAATGAAGCATCAAGCATCGTAAAGATGGTGATGGATTATTAACTCATAAATCTGATATTGCAAATAAGCTTTGAGAAACTTGGACCAAACACTCTTCCTTGTCGAATTATGTACCACAGCTCCCAGAAAATACAGATAACAGACAAAAGAAGTCTGTCTATCAATTTCCATTACGATAATGGGGAAGATTTTAATGAAATATGTTCTATTCACGAGCTCATGACATACATTACTTCTGAAGCACTTACCGGAATCATGTTTAGAGACTTTCTTAAACATTTTGATGATATGTGGACGTATTTCCTTCTTCATACTGTTGTTCCCTTCCCTAAACCTGCACGTGACCATTCTGGTCGTTCGAATTATCGATCGAGATCTCTAACTAGCTGCATTCAGAAGACCATGGAACGTATGATAAATAATTGCCTTTTTGGTACTTAGAAACCAACGTTCTTAGCTATTCAATGTCGTTTCCGTAAAAACAGAAGTACCATCGATCATTTGATGCATTTAGATATGTCATTATTCAAAAACATCACGCAGCGTGGATGTCTTCATTCTCTTCCCACAGAGGTTATTTGTCATATCTTACTACCTAACCTCTGTTCTAATAAGACCCTTTCATAGTGCGAGTGTTCACGACTCGTGATTGGAGGCAATCAGATTTAGTTGTGCAATCAGCGACCTTGTTTCAAAAGTCATCGTTCGCAAGATCTCGGTAATTTCCGGATGCATCGTGAACACTAGAACCTCTTCCCGAGCGCGATACTCAAATGTTTCTTCTAGACAGAACTCAGTCACGTGGTATTTGTTTCTCCACATTGCTTGCATTTGTCAAGTTGAATCTAGATCGATGTAATACGTGTTCTGATTGGACAGAAAAAGGGAGATAAATCTGCTGCCATTTTTTGCCGCTAGGGGATTTTATGAGAACCGCGAAATGTGGCCGTATTAGAACAGAGGTTAGGTACGAAGATATGACTAGTAACGTCTGTGGGAAGAGAATGAGATGTCTTTTGATTTCGAAAAAAATAAATGACAGGCAATATTAAGTCCGCGTGGGTTCTACCTGTTTTGAGTATTACAGTCAGGATGTAGGATGTCCTTAAAGGCAGTAAACAGGCATGAAAACACTTGCTGCAATGTGGTGTGTTGTGAGAGAAGCTGGCGATTTGCCAACACAAACATATTAGCTCGTGCAGCTTGGCGCATTGTATCTTTTAAGCAGATTAACAAAAAAACAGCATTAACATGTAGATGTTGGTGAAACGCAGTAGGTATTTATCTGTGTCTGACCTTGACAAGATGTAGTGTTCTTGCTAAGCTCAGAATATAGTACAAGAGGCACACAGTCTGGTGTTTTCCGTTGCTACATGAATTTCCTGTACATCACATAGAGTTTTAAATCAGTGGTTATTTTATGCTTTGCCGTAAGAGAGTGTGTAAGTCTTCTGAATACAGCAGAGGTACATCATTAATACTGTGCTTACATAAGAGAGTAAGCCTGTGAGTGAGTGAGTGAGTGAGTGAGTTATAACATATCGTCACGTTGGCAATATTTCAGCCTTGTGATGAGAACATAAAATTTTATGCATAAAAATCAATGGTAAATTGTAAAAAAACTGTCAAACCAGGACAATAAAATAATTAGATTATAATAGATTAGAGTTAATAATTATATTGCCAAACAGTTTTCAACCAACTTTAAATTCTCACCATCGACGTCATGTGAATATGCTGGAGTATACTCCGGACAATGGCTACGGCTAACAGTATATGTATAGTTTCTATAGGAATCGCAAACCATTTGCTAATGCTGTTGTAGAGCTTGGCCTCCACGACGACTCATTCGCAAGCCAATTTAGTTAATTCAGAAAAGTAAGTAAGGTATTGCAGACCTATTGCATTTTAAATGGTTTTATACTTTTTTGCACTCCCAGATTTGTACTTAATTGGATAAATGTGGTTTTATTGAGCATTGTAGCTGTGCCTTGTAAAGTGAGTGAGTGAGTGAGTGAGTGAGTTAATATGTAACGTGACATCGGCAATATTTCAGCCATATCGTGACGGGAACATAACATTGAAATGGAATATATGAGTATTATAAAAACCTGTCGACAAAGGGCAGTAAAACAACTAGAATATCACAGAAACGAATGTAAAACTAGTAACTATACCTAAAACAATTTATCTGTAGAGGACAATATAATATAAAATGGGCTATAGATTGCTAACAACTGAAGTTAGATCACCATACTAGGGACCATGGGGACTTACAGTACTTTTGTTACCTGCATGGACCCTAGCTGGATTTACATCATCCCCTCAGCCGTCAGCAATTTGGGAAATCTAGCCATACAATAAAGAGACACTTATTCTATGATTAAAACCCTGGAAATTTAGAATTTACTTTGAATGTTTGTGGACTTATGTACCCTCTCAGGAGGTCAATAAGTTTACAATACTTGAACCCCCTTCGAGGATACAGCTACTAACAACCTTAGTTGCCAATTCAACTTCCACTCATAAAATATCTATCTATTTACAAGTCACGTAACAGGTCTACTTCTTTTAAAACCGCAATGATTAAATGAGAACTAACATTTCTAAAAAGATCCTTCATTGTTCTTGATTTGAAATAGTTAATTTGCGTTGATTTAATAGACACATTATGCAGAACAGTGTTAGGATTACTGAATACCTGGTGGTCTAGACTCATCTCAGTATTCCCATGTAGTTGTCTGCCATGTTAGTCGTTATGACGTAACATGTACGCACACTACTGGTGTAGCGTGTGGTTGGTTCCCCGAGCTGGCGTTGCACCAAACACCTGAGTCGGACTATATAAAAGGCGTTTAGTCGGTGGCGGGGCAGTCTTCTTCCTAGCTGCGTTCTGCACAGTACACTGGAATAATGAAGATCTCAATCTTTATCTTCTTTCTTGTGGTGTTTGGTGTACTCGGTGTACAGGCTGGTCGAAGTGGACCGAAATTGGCTGATCGAGTGGCAGTGATGGAGGAGGAATTTAGATCTTGGAAAATTGTAACTGTTCAAGCTAAGACCAAACGTAGTACCTTGGCTAGACGTATGAGACTGGCGTTCGCTGAGATTAACAGCCTTAAATCCAGCCTACAAAATACAAAGACACACCTGAAAATAATAAGTCAAGAGCTGAGACATGTTCGACGGGAAAGAGGCATTTACAGGAATAGTCTTGGAAAATTACGAGGCGACATGATCGAAAACGTTCGCGCATTACAGCTGAGTCTGACCAATGGAGATCTGGCTACAAAACAACAAATCACAGGTCTTACCCAGGAATTGATGACACTGAATATCAGTTGTTGTGGGATGCGGCAAGAAGCTGATGAGACTGGTGGTAATGAGAGTTCGCTGACAACATCGTCTTTGTCGCATGGGGTGTTCACGACAGCGACAACAACGTATTCTGGACCTACGACAGGTGAGGCTTTTAGCAGAGATTTGTCTCTTGGTTAAAATATTACTATTCCAGCCCAAAGATTTGCGAACGTTTGAAACAATATGTTGGACGTATACTTCCTGCGTTTTATGGAAAACATTCATTTCAGAATTTGACAGTTTTGAACTGCAAGTATTTCAAATCCTTGTTTACTAATAGATTTATTTTAACATACAGGCCATGCCTTTACAGGACATTTTAAGATACTGGTTACATCACATCAGTACAGGTTTTGTTGCGCGTGTCAACATAATGTTGATAGGACATATATTTTATTGGGTATGGGAACATATAAGATACTGGGGATTGTAGATACGTGGAATGTGGAGTTTATTGTACATTTGATCATAAGGCTAAAGGGACATGCCACTATTGCATGTCCTGCACTGAGTTTGTTGGCCATGCAGGCAACCAAGGGCTTACAAGGCATGTAAACATTAAGAGGTGATGCCAGAACAGGGCTTACAATGTCTCTGGACAAATGCTAGATTTCCATGTGTCTGTTGCTCTCCTTGTTGTATATGTTGTGTATCATTTCCTTGATAATGATGACAGGAACTACACCGAAACTATTTTCCAACTATTTGTGTATTTTTATACATTTTATCGTTTTCATTGTAAGTTAGATGAGAAGCCAGAAATGCTGATAATTACCGTTCTCGTTCTGACTGATTTTGCGTCAGTAATAGCGTCAGGCTGGGCGGAAAATTTGATGATTTCTTTTGAGTTTAACATACGTCATACACTTTCTTAGTAAAATACAAATTCAAATACCTTTTGGGTTTAGTCCCATCTAGGATTCAACCCGCGTACTCAGAGTCAGGCACCTAATTCTCAGGACACAAGGTCAGCCGGCTAGCCCGCTCAGTCACTGAGACTTCATAGGAAGTCGAACAACTGGTAGTCTAGACTGTGTACGTTACTAAGAAAGTGAAATCCCAAATAAATGGGATTGTGTAAATTACATAACAAAAATTACATAACTTAAGCATGCGTAAAATCAATTGAATGACAGTAACTATAAGTAGATAATTTAACCCCATCCACCTTCGTTGGCCTGGCGGACGTGCGGTAGAGCGTCTGCCTACGAATGAGACAATTGCGGTCCAAACCCCGCTTCGGAAAACCTTTGTATTTTGACTTTAATCTTGAACGATATTTTTCAGTTGATTTAAAACACTATTTTATCATTTGAATGTTTATGGAAGTTAGGGAAGCGGTCTTACTGACGTATTAGAACAGAGGTTACGTAGGAAGATATGGCAGGAGTAACCTCTGTGGGAAGAGAATGGAAATCCCCTTTGAACCAGCAAAATAGAACAAAGTCACAAGTCAGTTTCACAATACCGATTTCAAA
This sequence comes from Haliotis asinina, assembly GCF_037392515.1. Classification (NCBI taxonomy): domain Eukaryota; kingdom Metazoa; phylum Mollusca; class Gastropoda; order Lepetellida; family Haliotidae; genus Haliotis; species Haliotis asinina. The sequence goes on along the minus strand of NC_090292.1, from coordinate 45,049,416 downwards.
TACAATACAAGTGAGACAAAATGTAAGACAATGGGTCGCAAAATATAATACAGCAAACTCAGCAAGTCTTAGTGCAAGAGCGAAACAGTTATGTAGAATGTAACACAGCGAGCGGCCAAGCAGAACATATGTCAGTTAATGGCTGATCGTTGTAAACGAGAGTTTTTTTTTTGTTTTTTGTTTTTTTCAATGAAAGTGGCCAGGGCAACGCGTAAACTTGGTTTTTCTCTGTACATGTAGCAAGTTGTCGCAGCGCACATTGTGTCGGGAACCAGACTTAAAGCGAGAAGCTGGACCGACGCTAGTTTTTTTTTCCGAAAGTAATTATGTGACTTTCGAATTTCAAGCAGATAAGAAGCCTAATCCATTTTCGATTCATGACAGTTCGATAATTGCATACACCCATCACAAGCTCGGTTTTGGGGTTTTTTTTAACCTTGCATTTTTTTTATTTTTATTTTTTTTATATATTTATTTATTTATTTATTTTATTTATTTTTGTGTGTGTGTGTGTGTGTGTGTGGGGGGGGGGGGGGGGGGTATAACCACGTGTTGTCTGTGTTTGGGTGTACCTTGCCAGCTGCCTTGACTCGCAGATATTGCGAGTGCCTATGATGAAAACTGAATGCAAGTAAACTTACAAGAACAACCAGCGATTCTGCCTTCTTTTCAGTTATCTCCCCTCGCTACAACAAAATCGCCCACTCATTGATGCATTTGTGGCAGTTGACAATGAAATATACATGATGTAATAGGTGTCTCAATACCGGCCTTCACCAAACGTGATTTTGTAAACACTATCCAAGATGGTGGCGCGCTTCGGCATTCCTGTAAGTGTATTTTGGAAAACATCTGAACCGATTCTGGGTTCATCGGCAACGGCAGTAGTGATTTCATGAAAACCTGAAATTCAATACACCTGTTAATTATCGGGTTTTGATATTTCAAAATGCAGTAAATAACCCTGAGAATAGCGATGTCGCACTGTATCAAAGGACGATATTTACGATGAAGCCTACTTTGAAAGGTAATTTAAATCATTTTAGCTTTTTCTGCGATAATAGTGAATGGTATGTCGAAACAGGAAATTAGCCACAGAAATCAAAACTGTGAATTATATTTGTGTGATTGATATATTTGGAATTGTATTGGAATTCAAGGTGAGGGTTGAAGTAGAATGACATTTATGTCCATCTGGCATCAAGGGGCTAGACTGAGATGGGGAATGTCTGTCTACACGTAGCACAACATACATTATAAGCAGGGTGCACTGTGTCAGGGTATCTCTATTTCACACCTTGACTGAGTTGGGGAATGTCTGTCTACACGTAGCACAACATACATTATAAGCAGGGTGCACTGTGTCAGGGTATCTCTATTTCACACCTTGACTGAGTTGGGGAATGTCTGTCTACACGTAGCACAACATATATTATAAGCAGGGTGCACTGTATCTGGGTATCTCCATTTCACACCTTGACTGAGTTGGGGAATGTCTGTCTACACGTAGCACAACATACATTATAAGCAGGGTGCACTGTATCTGGGTATCTCTATTTCACACTTTGACTGAGTTGGGGAATGTCTGTCTACACGTAGCACAACATACATTATAAGCAGGGTGCACTGTGTCAGGGTATCTCTATTTCACACCTTGACTGAGTTGGGGAATGTCTGTCTACACGTAGCACAACATACATTATAAGCAGGGTGCACTGTATCTGGGTATCTCTATTTCACACCTTGACTGAGTTGGGGAATGTCTGTCTACACGTAGCACAACATACATTATAAGCAGGGTGCACTGTGTCAGGGTATCTCTATTTCACACCTTGACTGAGTTGGGGAATGTCTGTCTACACGTAGCACAACATACATTATAAGCAGGGTGCACTGTGTCAGGGTATCTCTATTTCACACCTTGACTGAGTTGGGGAATGTCTGTCTACACGTAGCACAACATATATTATAAGCAGAGTGCACTGTATCTGGGTATCTCTATTTCACACCTTGACTGAGTTAGGGAATGTCTGTCTACACGTAGCACAACATATATTATAAGCAGGGTGCACTGTATCTGGGTATCTCTATTTCACACCTAGACTTAAGTGGGGAATACCTGTTTGTACTTAATGCAACAAGCTCAGATCACAGCAGTTTCTTCTTTCAAGGTCAAATTCAACTTAACCAGGTATGTGGATATATGTCATTGTTTTACCTGTTGTATGTGTTGCATGTTTTTGAAAATAATGCTACCAGAAGCCTTGAAAATGCATATCAAAATGCCTAAAAACCGTTTTCGCCCCCCTGCGAATGTATCGTGTTTTTTTTACTCAGGGCTGCTACATTGCATTGAAATACATCCCTGCTGTAGCACATGGCCAAAGGTATCTTTTTACCTGAAATTCAATGGGAAGTACACTATGGAAAGGCAATTAGGCTTTAAGTTCGTTCTTTGCAATATTGAAACAGAGCAAGAATGCCGGGCAATCGAAATTTCGATCTTTACCACAACATACTGCCACGTGTTTGTACCCTTGTCTCTTATCAAATCATATTTCTTCCATCGACATGTGGCATTGCTTTCCAACGATTACCAGTTGTTTGATAATTGGTCTGTGTGTCACTGTAACTCGATATTTTGACGTTTTGTGAGTGCTTAACAGAGACTGCCTGATACACATTGCAACTGTGTTGTACAAACACGGAGCCAAGCTGCTCTGTTGTCATTAACATTGTTTGATAAACACTAGCGATGGCATGCTTCATATTAGAATTGACGGAATTGCTTGAAACACCAGGTGCGATAAACAGAGAGGGGACAGTTAGGAAAGACATTTTTAAATTTCGGCCATGGTTATGAACTCAAACTAAAAAGGTAGTCATTCCATAACGAGGAATTATGAGTAGGTAAAAGTGATGCTATTTTTTGTTTATATATTAACAACAACGATGCGAAAATAATATATACTTACATATGAAGTCCCCGTAAACTATGCATCCCTAACCTATTCCTAATCATGAGGGTGAACTGACTGTTTCACCGTTCATGTTTATGCTAAAAGAAACCCCCAAAACCGAGCCATCTATTCAATTCAAACATTTCAACAAAGAGGAGGATCTAATCTGTTATCTCACAAACAGTACACAACGGTGAGCGTATTCAGTTAACTAAATCAAACTGTGAAAGTATATTTAGGAAATGACACATCCATCAAATTAAACCATCATTTGTAACAGATGTATATGGACTTCATCCATATATAATACTGTAAGGCAAAATATTTATGGAATGCGGAACCTGATGCCAGTAGTCACAACAGTGTAAATATAAATGTTTTGGGCTCATATGTAATTCTTATTACAATTTACAATATTCCCTGTTTCAGCCTCGACTGACCCGAGCCCAAACAGCATGGTTCCACCAGTGCCAGTGGCGGCACAAGACTTACAGGGTAGGTGGGAAACACAGCAGACAGGAAGCTCAGTTTTTAATTCTCCCTGCATTTAACACATTGATGTATATGCCCGTGGTGATTTTGACAAGAGGGATGGATCTCACCCGGTTTTGATGGACGTTGTCAATCACAGAATTTCCAACTGAAAAATTAATATTAGGAATGCTATTAAGAGTTATCTCAATCAAACTGAACGATATATGACTAATATATTTCCATAGGATATTTTTTTATATTTTAATCATGCATGATACTGAAAGGGCAAACATATCTCGAAAGGCGAAAACAGATCGTCAGTAGAAATGCTTATGTGCCATGTATAGTCTTCTGAACAACATATTCCCTGTTTCAGCCTCCACAACTGACGCGAGTGAGGATCTGACACCCAGCAAGACGGTTCCACTGGCTCCAGTGACGACAAAGGACTCTGATGACCACAGTAGGTGGAAAACCCAGCAACGACAGTTGTACTGACACTATCACCTTGTAAAGTTCAGCAAACATCAACACTGTCAAGTCGTACACAAACAAATGCTACAACTTCTGACTCTAACAGAAAGTTACATATTAAACACTCCATCGTTAATTCCAGAAACCACATGTTGACATTCCCGTCAATTTGGATTGTTGTCAGCCATGATGGAATTGTATCAATGATGTAGCAATGTCCGAGTCACGTATCAGCTTGATGTAAACATTGTAGATGTGTGACAAAGATGTCTGGTGTACACAGTTTACTTCGTGTTACAGCAACTCCATCACCAGCAAGAGGCCTCCGCCTTTACCACGCCAGCATGCGCGGTGACCTGGAGAGAGTGAAGCGGATCCTGGCAGCAGGTCACGTGAACATCAACTATAGAGGAGGAGTCTACAGCAGGACACCAGTGATGTGGGCAGCACGGAATGGACACAGGGAGGTGGTGGAGTTCCTGGTGGGTAGAGGGGCTGATGTGTCACTGGTGGACAGACGCGGTTACAACGTCCTTCACTTGGCTTGTCTTGATGGAGACCTGGAGGCGGTGAAGCTGATCCTGGACCTCAAGGTGCTGGACGTCAACGCCAGGGACAACTACGGGAACACAGCGGCCGACTGGGCGAGAGTCTATAGACTTAAGCGAGTGATGAAACTCTTGGTGTCACATGGTGCACACTGAAGTTAGTGTTGGTGTAGACAGAGACGGAGCACGTGTTGTTACTGACAATGGCGTGGTGTGTGCCGTTCACGTAATCGTGTGTCATGATTCAGGTGATTTCTTTTTTTCTTTGTGAATATAAAGAAGAGTTGTTGAATGTATTTTCAGGCATTGTGTCATGTTTTGTGTTTGGAACCTCGCACGATCAGGTAAGAAAATTGTGAAGTGAGGGTAAAGATGAGGGATTGTGCGTAAACGTCGTCCGTCTTGACATAATTCTGTGGTACGTTTGTTCTTTGAATCGCGCGAATTGTGAAATAGACAACTGTTACGGTTAAGAAATCCCCTTGTGAACCAGCAAACAAAACTAATCATAAACGTTCAAATTATGTATTATTATGCCACGAGAGCAAGGTATACAAAGTCACAAGTGTTAGCGGCAGTAAAACAGGTGTACGATACCGTGACGAGATCTTGAACCCGATAGCATCTGAATAACGTAGAGAGTGTCAGTAGTGAAGTTCTGAAGAAACCAAAGCCAAAGTCATAGACCTTGGTGATGGACAGAATCTAATAGTTTCAGGTTGCTTTTACAGGCTCCACCATATACGATGGAGCCATAATCAAGTTTTGAGCGGATGAGTGATCTATATACGTGAAGGAGGGTAGTCTGATCCCCTCCCCACTTTGAATTAGAAACAACCTTTAATAAATCGAGTGCCTTCAAGCATTTGGCCTTTAGGGATTTAATATGGGGCAAAAAGGTTAAATGGGAATCGAAAATAAGCCCCCAGAACTTAGCCTCCTTGACAATATTGATAGGGGTGCCACTTAGAAATAGTTCTGGGTCTTTATGAGGTTTATATTTACGGCAGACATGTATACAATTGGTTTTGGATTTAGAAAATTTGAAACTATTTTCCAAGACACCATATATCTATTTTGTTCAAACACAGCTGCAGTTGCCGTTCAATAGTATACATATTTTTACCACGATAAGAAATACTAAATTCATCCACAAATAATGATCCATCCATTGAATCGTTTAATACTTTAGATGAACTGTTGATCTTGATGCTAAAAAGAGTGACTGACAAAATACTGCCTTTGTGGAACACCCTGATCCTGATTGTAATGATCAGACAGGGTAGAACCCACACGGACCTGGAATTGTTTGTTATTTAAAAACTTCACTATCAATGCGGGAGAATGTTTACCGAGAGTTTCGCCCAGTTTATTAGCAATATCTGATTTATCAGTAAGTAATTGATATCCATGTTTAAGATGATGGACACTAGGATTTACTACAATACTAAAATCATCCACAAATAACGATCGATCCATTGAATCGTTTAATACTTTAGATGAACTGTTGATCTTGATGCTAAAAAGAGTGACTGACAAAATACTGCCTTGTGGAACACCCTGATCCTGATTGTAATGACCAGACAGGGTAGAACCCACACGGACCTGGAATTGTTTGTTATTTAAAAACTTCACTATCAATTCAGGCAAACGACCTCGGAACCCGAAGTCATGTAAATCTCTTAAAATGCCATATTTCCAGGTAGTGTCATATGCCTTCTCAAGATAAAAAAAGATAGACTCAGCTTCTTGTTTATTAATCAGTGGGGTTTTCAAAAATGATTCCAAAGGCACTAAGTGTTCGACTGTACCTCTGTTTTTACGGAAACCACACTGTATATCTGTTATGAGGTTATTTGGCACCCATGGCGAGCCACCTCCTCGTGGTGGGTGCTGGGTAACGGGAAGAGCTCGCCGACACCCCCGTTGTGGACCCGGGGGGATATTTGGTCCACCAACCCGTTTGCCGTGGGTTGCGGCCCTGTGTCGGTGGAGGAGGGGATCCTGGTGGTTGAGGGCAATAGGGACCTGCAATGGTGTTCCTGTTGCTCAATACACCACTTTGGCCCTGACTTCGCCTAGACGGGTGGTCGAATGGGCCCGGTTCGACCAATCGGCTGGCCATGCCAAGCCCTGTGCGGGGATTATTCATGTAATTGCACAAATTTGATTTTGTGTTTGTTTCATTTTTGGTCTTGGCTTTTCACTAACAAAACATTTTAGATTTGAAAACTGATGTTATGAACTTTGCCTAGAGTCTAATGCTTATACCCAGAAGGCGGTGGCTCATGGGCCAATCTGGTGGAATAATTCTTTAATTTTTCTGCTGGAGTATATCATCCGGGTATCCTTGGTGCTTCAAGCTGGAGATCCGCTTGTTTTTAGCATTGTCCTTGTGATACTCCGTGGTGGATGGGGAGCTCGGATGATGAAAAATGACTCATTCACCATGGCTTACGAAACTCCCTCAAAAAAAACTAAACGTCCACTTGACAACGATGATGAACAGCGACCTTCACAATGTATTGATTACTGACCACGGTTTCTAGTGATTGAAACTATTGATAAAACACCGTTGAAATTAAATCCGTTTGCGGTTTCTAAAGGCATTCAAGGCATTGCAGGAGACGTGAAAAACATTAGACGCTTGCGTTCGGGTGCTTTGTTAATTGAATGTAGCAAACGACAGCAAGCATCCAACCTCCTTTCCATTGAATCATTTGTTGGTACACCTGTGTCCGTTTCTGCACACCAAACTCTAAACACAAGTAAAGGTATTGTAAGAGATCGGGATCGATTGTTCTCTGACATGACTGAACTGGATATAGCCACCGAAATGAAAGACCAAGGCGTCATGTTTGTGAAACGATTTACCACGCGTAAAAACTCAGAAATCCATCAAACAAATACGTATCTCTTTTCGTTTTCTTCTCCAACTGCTCCTCAATCCATAAAGGCTGGCTACTACAATATCAGGGTTGAAACATACATTCCCAACCCTCTCAGGTGTTGCAAATGTCAGAAGTTTGGCCACGGTGTGAACACCTGTACGTTGTCTGTCACGTGCGCTCACTGCAGTGAGAAGACGCATGTGACGGAAGATTGTGAGAGCAGTTTTAGAAAGTGTGCCAACTGCTTTGGAGCACACTCGTCGTCCTCCAAGGAGTGCCCGATGTGGAAAAAGCAGATGGAGATTAACAAAATTAAATTTACTAGAAACATCAGTTTTGCAGAAGCTAAAAAAACTTATACAATCTCCAGAACTAACTGAAACGTATGCATCAGTAACTAGACCACTATCAGATTCAACCCTAAAACAATCTAAAGTCAAAACTACATCAATAACCTGTCAAACAGACTTGACATGTGTGAAAACTAATACTCCCGAGAGGTTTTCACCGGAACAATCCACCCAAACATCAGTTTCAGCCCAAATCCAATCTGAGTCTTTGAGTAATCATGACACATCTACACCACAGGAGATAGCACCACCTCACTCCAGTGCAAATGTCAAACAGGTTGTTAAAAGTAAACCCAAACCAAGGCCAGATCTTTCTAAAAAACTTCAGAGTGGCAGAGTCTCCAAAGGATCAGAAAATCGTGTTCAACTTTATAATAAATATGGTTCGCTTGAGGACATGGACGTGTCCGAACACACCCATCAAAGGGCACATAGCTTGTCGCCCACCAAAAAAAAGCGGGGCAGATCCCCAATCAATGCCCCTAAAAGATAGTCCGTTCCAAAACTGTAGTACAGTGGAATTGTAGAGGGTTAAGGACCAATTTCAATGAGTTACAGCTACTAATCCAGGATTTTGCACCATCGGCCTTCTGTCTGCAGGAAACCTATTTGAAGCAGACAGATACTTTTGATTTACGTTAGTTCGTTTCATATAATTATTTGTCACCTCCGGGTGACAGGGCCACAGGAGGGTCTTCAATCCTTGTAAAGCAGGATGTTATCCATAGTCCTGTAGCACTCACAACAAATCTCCAAGCTGTTGCAGTGAGACTAACTCTTCATGTTACCTTTACACTATGCTCTCTGTATATTCCGCCTTCTTCAGCACTCCAGCAGTCTGATCTACAAGGTCTCTATGACCAACTTCCTAAACCTTGCATCATAATGGGTGATCTCAATGGCCATAACCCAATTTGGGGTGGTACAAACACTAACACTAAAGGTAAACTACTGGAAGATTTTATAGCCAATAATGACTTGTGTATATACAATGATGATTCAAGCACTTATCTGCATCCTGCAACTGGCACCTACTCTTGTCTAGATTTGTCTCTCGCAGATTCTACTCTACTTAATGAATTTGATTGGTCAGTCCACAATGACCTCTGTGGAAGTGACCACTTTCCAACTATATTATCAGAAAATACTCCATCTGACTCTCCATCATATACCAGATGGAATTTTGCCAAGGCAGACTGGTCGTTATTTCAAACTTTATGTGCATCTAAATTAAGACCTGAATGTTTCAGTCATATAACCGATCCTATTCAATTATTTTCTGACGTTTTAAATAAAATTGCTGATGAATGTATACCAAAGTCCTCTACAACTCCACATGTACGGAAACCATGGTTTAATACAGATTGTAGACAAGCCAGGAAAGCGAGGAAAAAGGCAGAAAATTATTTCCGTCGTCACCCAACTGTCCATAATTTAAACAAATTTAAGATAATCAATGCGAAGGCGCGTCGTACTTTCAAACAAAATAAACGGCAATCTTGGAGGAACTATGTCTCCAAAATTAACTCACGTACGCCAATGTCTAAGGTATGGAACATGGTTCAAAGAATTAAAGGCAAAGGTTCAAAAGTTGCTGTTCACCATCTTAAAGATGGTGACAATTTAATTACTGACACACCTAAAATTGCAAATAAACTTGGAGAAACACTTGCCATCATCGACAAATTATGTTCCTGAGTTTCAGAGATACCAGAAACAACAGGAAAAGACAAAACTTAATTTCCATTCAAATAATGGTGAAGACTACAATGAAGTGTTTTCTTTACATGAGCTACATATTGCACTTGACACTGCAACTGGTGATGATAATATACATTATCAGCTACTGAAACACTTACCTGAACCATGTTTAATGGCACTTTTAGATATATTTGATCAAATATGGACGTCGGGGGAATTTCCCCCTTCATGGAGTAATGCCATTGTAGTCCCAATACCAAAACCTGGCAGGGATCATACAGATCCGTCGAATTACAGACCGATATCTCTAACCAGTTGTGTCTGTAAAACCATGGAACGTATGGTAAATAATAGATTAACTTGGTATCTTGAAACCAATAACCTGATCACAAATATTCAGTGTGGTTTCACGAACAATCGTAGTACCATTGATCATTTGGTACGTTTAGAATCCTTCGTTAAAAATGCTATAGTAAATAAACAACACGCTGTATCGATTTTCTTTGATCTCGAGAAAGTTTATGATACGACCTGGAAGCATGGCATTTTGAAGGATTTACATGATTTTGGGTTCAGAGGCCGTTTGCCTCTTTTTATATCAGAGTTTTTAAAAGACAGACAATTTCAAGTACGAGTGGGTTCAACCCTGTCTGATCATTACAATCATGATCAGGGTGTCCCTCAAGGCAGTATTTTGTCCGTCACTTTATGTAGTATTAAAATCAACAGTTTATCCAAGGTTTTAAATGATTCAATTGATGGATCACTTTTTATGGATGATTTTAACATTTCCTGTCGTGGTAAAAATGTACGTACTATTGAACGGCAACTACAACTTTGTTTAAATAAAATAAATAAATGGTGCCTTGAAAACGGCTTTAAATTTTCTAAATCCAAAACTAATTGCATACATGTTTGTAGGAAATATAAGCCGCATAAGGATCCTGAACTATCTTTAAATGGCTCTCCCATCAAGGTTGTAAAGGAGGCCAAGTTCCTGGGTTTAATTTTCGATTCTCATTTAACGTTCTTGCCACACATTAAATCCCTTAAAACTAAATGTCTGAAGGCACTCGATTTGTTAAAGGTTGTTTCAAATTCCAAGTGGGGAGGGGATCAAGTTACCCTCCTTCACTTATACAGATCATTGGTACGATCTAAACTTGACTATGGCTCCACTGTATATGGTGGAGCCTGTAAAAGCAACCTTAAACTATTAGATTCTGTCCACCACCAAGGTTTAAGACTTTGTCTTGGATCTTTTAGAACCTCACCTGTTGCCAGTCTCTATGTTGAGGCTGATGAACCATCACAGCAAAAATAACCTGGTTTCCGCAGTGCGGAAACCTGATGGAAAGTGGACTGAAACTTAAGTTTCCACCAAGAATCCAGTGAGTTTCCGTTCTTTTACACTGAGTTTCCGCAATGACGGAAACTGTCAATTACCCACTTTCTAAGGGTTTCCGCACGGTATCCGTTACCCATGCTCCAACAAGTTTCCGTTGAGTTTCAGTTAAGTTAGAGATCCATCAGGTTTCCGCAGGGTTTCAGTCACCAAGACTCCATCAGGTTTCCGCAGAGTTTCAGTTACCAAGACTCCATCAGGTTTCCGCAGAGTTTCTGTTGCCAGAAAACTTTCCACAGCATTTCATTTACTCGGGTTCACAGGAGTCATTCAATGTATGTCATTGCATATAACATTCTTGTTACTCCTGGTTGGCAAAGACAATATAAGGAGTTTGTGTACAATCATCACGTATACATAAAGAAAAACAAAAGATACAATAAGATTCACTGTTTTATTTTCAGACAAATATGGATCAAACATATATCTAATAAATAATAAAAAGATATAGCACTAGATAACAGATCAATATTTGTCACTTATGACAAAAATATTTCTAAAAACATGCTATAACAGTTGCATCCCTTGACTCCTCCTGCACCTCCTCACGCTGACACAGAAAAACACACCCCAGTCAGTCAATGCTAAACATATAATAACACACACCATGCAATACAATACAACAATGAAATAAAATGCAATAAAGAACTTAGGTTACATTGAAAGTACAAAAAATGTATTTAAAGTAAATAAAGGTCTCTTGGAAAATAGATAAAAATTAAGATTGAATAAAATTGTATTAATTGAAATACAATCAGAATATCAAAACTATTAAAGTTTTACATTGAGAATAATTCAAATTTAATTGATCACAGATAAAATTACGTTCATGTGATCGATTAGCTATTTACTAGCCCACTTGGGCATCCTTGAGCGGATATCTCTGTCATTGTGGTTGGATGCCGCATCCTGGTCTTCATGTTGGCTTTAGGTTTGGTGGTGGCGTTGAAAATTGTGGCTGAGTCCAGTGCAGACATCTTGAGTTTAGATTCCCAGGTAAAGGGGTAAGAGAGCAATGAATTGGCATCTTCTTCATCACTCACAACTGGTGAAGTCATTTCCAAGGTGAGTATAGTTGAAACCCTTTCCTTTCGTCGATCTGGCCAGTCAATAGTTTTCAGGCTTTTCATGCGCAGTGCAATTTTCTGAAAATTAAACAAAAATCAATCAACAGATAAACCATAATGCCAAGATGGATTGCAAATTATTAAAAAGGAAGTGTCGTGAAAAATTATTTACTTCATTAATCACCCCAACACAAGTTAAGCAGTTCATCACATTTAATGACATATCCTGTTTTCTTATGGACACACAATCTGTTGCTCTGAAGTGACATGAAGTCACTGAAGTGTAATAACATGTTTATATATCACCATTAACTGACTTGATTCTTATGTTATGATTTATGAAATTATGATCTGAATCATGTGTTACATATCTTAAGAATGTAAAAAGCAATAATCCATAAACATTTTAAATGTATATTTCCGGAACTTAGAATCTGTCACACATTGTAATGAGAAGAATTGTTACATGTTATTATTCGAATAGATATACTTACGGATTTCATTCTTTTTGTTTTTTTTGGTTTTTTTTGCTGCTGTTCTGTGTGACACTTCCGGTTTCTTGTCTACTGAGATCATCACGCCTGTTCCGCCACACTCTACAAAGCGCTTCTGAAAATAAATGTTTAAAGTACTATACAGCATGTTTCACACATTTTAGTTCATCTGTTAGGCAAAGGTATTTATATATGCCATGCTGGCTTGGTTACTGAAGTTAACATCCATAAATCTGTCTTTACACTATTATTTAAATCATTAACTATTTATAATGACAGGCAGGTGAGTGAAAATTACCTTCACAAGATCCTATTGACCATCCTTGGTCGTGATATAGTCACTTGTTTCTTTGACTACTATATTCATAGAGTCCTCGTCATCGGCTTTACTGAAATAAAAACAAATGTCATTTTTCTTGCACTTCATTCAATCATGCATTCAACACAATGTCTATTAAAATTAACGATCGTCAGTGAAAATTATACAACCAAGTAAACTGCAGATTTATAACTTTGAATACATATATTGTTCTGAAAGTTTACCATTTTGTAGTTAAATGATTTAAAATAACTTTCAAGAAGGCTAACCATCCTTTGTGTTATTTCGTGCAAATTCTATGTACATCCTGTTTGCCAAAGTTATGCAACCGGTAAGTGAACAACTGACATAAAGATCATGATAAAAGAAGTTTAGTTATATCACATGACATAACCTTGCAGCAATTAAGCATTGTAAAATCAAGGGGTCAGTTTGATGGCAATTTCACACAGGTGTAATGTTAAACTGATTTAGTTTACCGGCTATTCAAATCCATTTGCAAATGATACTTTCATGTATTTTTCATTTTGAGAAAACGTACGTAGGGAAGTGAATTAATGAAATATTCAAAGTGAAATTACCTAGTAACATGAGCACATACCTTCGATAGACAAGGGTGATCCTCCAGGAGCAGTCGTGTCCAGATTTTTCTCACAACAGCCTAAAAGATTAAATCAAATACGTTAAATATAACAGGTATATATATATGATTATGCTCAACACATATGTATTAAATTATTGAAAAATTACATGAAATTTTAAATGTATCCTACGCAGAGCTAACAGTTTCTTATATGAATTTAGTGTTTGCCTCAAATAGTTCAGAAACACATCTGACCCCTCTGAGCGAATTTGGGGGTAAACAATTTCATTTCACTAATGATCCAGGATTGCATTTAATAAATTACACCGAAATGTTGCCATTGTAAAAGCCCATCATTTTTATCATTCTTTAAAATATATCTGAATTGGTGAAATACATCTTGCAATACCCAGTAAACCCATGAGTGAACCACTACATATGGCGGATCTTTTTGATGCAGATCGTAATTAACAGTTAGATAGTCTCGCGTGGACGTGATCCTGTCGCCAATCGTTTATTTGTTTACATTGCCGACATCAAAGGGGAGTGTGAAAAGTGGAATTCAGCGGATTGAATGTAAGTACTCAAAGTGACAACAGTGAGCAGTTATGGTTTTAGCAGTCTTTTCATCGCATTAGCGTCACTGATTGCTTTTTCTCAGTGTCAAGCATCAATATGTAGACCTTGTGATTATTAACAGTGATTAATTGTGAAAACATGTTCACCTTACTTTAACATGCCCGAGCGTCATGAGTCCTACTGATTTAGCACTCATGGGAAACTTTATTGTGGCAAATAAGTTATTTTCTAAAATCCTGTCAGGAGAAGGTAGTATCCGGATATATTTCTGCTGGATGGACCCCCCCCCCCCCCACACACACACACGTACCATGTAAGTAATTTACGCACTGTGCTCACAACATTGTTTGTTCTTTTCAGTTATACACCCAGATCTACCATCCCTATCTACCCTTTAAGTTAACTTTACTACTATTACTAATATAATTTGGTGATGTGTCACAATTTCTTTGAAACCTTAATTCATTTGTCAATGTGAATGAAGAATGAAACACAATCCCACTGACCTTTGGCTATGATTTGTACATGCATAATTTCTGTAGACTATTCGTGGCACTTTCTGCTGCAGGGACACAGTTCTTTGTGGACATTGCGACAAGTAATTGTCAAGAAAAACAGCCTAAAATCACGAGGAATACGTTTCTGAAATATGGTTGGTTTCTACAATATTTGTTTTAACATGGGTACCCAGAGATATTCCGCATATATGTCTTCGTTATATCTATTCATATAATCTGTACTCCAGAAATATTTCAACCAAGTCACATCATACATTTATTAGTTCATCAAATTATCTAGTATCTTATGTTCTGTGTCAGTTCTGTGTATCCAGTTAATCAGTTTCATGGTTTGATATTTGGTTTATAACCATTAAAACCTTGTCCATCAGTACATGTTGCATGTGTTAGCCCTACAATGCATTGACATTATCATCACACCTCAAGCTTCATATTTCTGAAAGAATCGTTGTGTCAGTTATTTGTTTTACAGATATGGATTGTGGACCAACAAACTCGGAGAATGATGCCCGGTAAGGGAATCTCTTTTATAATAATATTATTCATATAGCTTTATAATGAAGCTGACACTATGTTAATACATACAACAAACCTTTTTGACCTCACTCAAAGTGTAACTGTACACGGATTCAAGCATAATATATACATATATTTTAAATTCCAGGAGAAATACGGCTTTTCTGTCCTCACTGCCAGACGTCTGTTTCAAGAAAAACACGTTATCTCCATCTCCGTAACAAGATGTTTGTTAGTTTGTAAAGATTTTTCGGGTGAATGACAAATGTTTCATCAGGTTAGTCATCAAAGAATTTGTAGATTTCACTAAAAATCGAGTTTGCACTGTCACTTTGCTATCCATGTTTAATATATTTAATGTATGTATCATACATGTAACTGTAATAACTGAAAGTGAGCAAATGGTAATACGTATTTAATATTTGTAATACATGTTATCTGCATTATCATATATATTGCTGTGTTTCATTCATTGAATTGTCTCTCAGTTGAAATGATGATTCAAACTGAATGTCCTTTTCCTTTCCAGACACTGACAGTGACCAAGATATTAACAGCACATTCAAGGTTTGCGAGCTATTACCACCACAATGTGAGAGCCTGATTGATTCGGATTCAGATGTTTCGCCAGATATTGACCAGGACTCGCATACACCAACAAACATCTACAGAAGAACAAAGCACTTTGTGTACTGGCTAGCTCGTCTTCATTCAGTGTGCCTACTTCCTGAGCAATGCTTGTGTGCAGAGAATTCTGTTACTCTTCTCTGAGCGCCCCAGTTTCTTAATACAGCGAATTGTGTACTACTGCAACTGCCCTGTTGCATTAAAATGTGAGCTTTTCTAAGAAATGAAACAGTTGGATCATAATATTTCCAGCGTTTGTTTTTTGTTCAAATAAATATGTAATAAATATAACAAGATAATACAACATATTTCAGCTTTCTAAACTAAGCGAACTCTCATTGTCATCATCCTTGTACAGAAACCTAGCGGAAACCTACATTACCCAAGATCCACAAGGTTTCCGCAAGACCAGAAACTTACTCACTCCAGCTATAAAGGTTTCAGTAAACTGAAACTAAATGGAAACTTCCAACTACAGTTTCACTTGACGGAAACATGACGGAAACTAAGACTTGTTAGTTTCAGTTGTGGAAACTATGCGGAAACTCTCATTGCGCGTTTCCTGAAACTGAAACCTAGCGGAAACCTACATTACCCAGTATCCATCAGGTTTCCGCAAGAACGGAAACCAAGTTATTTTTGCTGTGCATCTCTTTCACAACGCCGTATAAAACTGCCTTTACAATACATTACTAAATTATATTCGAATAAATCTAACCCTGCCTATAACTGTGTGTTCAGTCCGCTTTATGAGAATTTGTACGACAAGAGGTCTTCTCTTGTTCCACCTCTAGGACACAGAATTAAACCATTTCTTTCTTCGGCCAGCATTGAGCTGGAAAACATAGCTCCCTCCCGTCTTCTTGCTTCTCCTCCGTGGCAGTTGGTTAGGTCACAAGTTGACCTAACATTAACTTCATTTAAAAAATCAGAAACTAATGAATTACAATATAAACAAGAATATAATCAATTAAAAACTAAATATAGCAATTATAAATCCTTATTTACAGACGGTTCCAAGAACGGTGGTGCAGTAGCTTGTGCCACTGTCATTGGATCCAGAACAATATCTTCTAGAATGCCAGATAACAGCTCTATTTTTACTGCAGAAGCAAACGCCATATTAACTGCTCTTAAATATATTCAAAGACATCCTAAACACAAACAGTACATAATCTATTCAGACTCTCTTTCGTGCCTTCAGGCTATTAAAAACCTAGCATGTAAACATCCACTTTTAATAGAAATTATTGAACTTTATAACTATCTTGCGACTGGCCAATATGACATTGTCTTCTGTTGGTTACCCAGCCATGTTGGAATCTCTGCCAATACTTTGGCTGACCTTGCTGCTAAGGCAGCGCTAAACAAATCTGTTACACCACTTCATATTCCCTATACTGATTATAAAGCTACCATTAGATCTTACATCCGTGATCTAATGCAGAAGCAGTGGGACACCCAAGTAGGTATCAATAAATAACGTGCAATAAAACCATTTGTTGGTTACACCTACTTGGGTTGTCAATCCAGATTTGAAGAGGTCATTATACGACGATGTCGTATTGGCCACACTAGGTACACGCATGGATATCTTTTAAAAGGTGAGGATCCTCCGTTCTGCATCCCTTGTGATGAAATCGTCACAGTCAAGCATATCATGCTTGACTGTGTTGAATATTCCATCACAAGGGACAATTATTTTAAATCAAGAACTATGAAGGACCTTTTTAGTAACGTACGTTCTCATTTAATTATTGCAATTTTAAAACAATAGAATTTATTGACTGACATGTAAATAGTGAGTGAGTGAGTTAACATTTAACGTCACATCGGCAGTATTGCAGCCATATCGTGACCGGAGCATTCTTAAAAAAGGAATCTATGTATATGATAAAAACCTGTCGACGAAGGACAGTAAAACAACTAGAATATCACAATAAGAAATAAAACTAGCGTGAAAAGTTAAAACTAATATTCCTATTCAGACAATCCAATATAAAACCAGGCTATATAGATCACCAACAACTGAAGGTAGATCACCATACTAGGGGCCATGGGGACTTACAGTACTTCTGCTACCTGCATGGTCCCTAGCTGGATTTACATCATCCCCTCAGTTGATGGTGATTGTAAGCAAGATTAGCCACAAATTAAAATGACACATATTCAACGGCTAAGACAAAATGGAAGATCAAATTTGACTTCAAATGTTTTGGGACTTACGTATCCTCTCAGGAGGACAATAATTTTACAGTGCTTTAACCCCCCTCGAGGATACAGCCACTAACACTCTAAGTTACTAATTCAAACTTCCAAGCATAAAATATTCATCTATTTACAATTCATTTAGCAAATCTAATTCTTTTAAAAATGCAATAATTAAATGAGAGCTAACAGAATTAAAAAGATCCTTCAAAGTTCGTGAATTAAAATATTTATCCCTTGTGATGGAGTATTCAACACAGTCAAGCAGGACATGCTTGACTGTGATTCTTTCATCACAAGGGATACAAAACGGAGGATCTTCACCTTTTAATAAATACTCGTGAGTATACCTCGTATGGCCAATGCGACATCGTCGCATAATGACCTCCTCAAATCTGGACTGACAACCCAAGTAAGTATAACCGATATAAGGTTTTATTTCATGTAATTTATTTATACCCACTTGGGTGTCCCACTTCTTCTGCATCAGATCACGGATATAAGATCTTATTGCAGCTTTATAATCTGAGTATGGAATAAGAAGTGGTGTCACAGATTTGCTGAGTGCTGCTCTAGCAGCAAGATCGGCCATTGTGTTACCAGAAATGCCAACGTGACTAGGTAACCAACAAAGAACAATGTCGCACTGGCCAGTAGCAAGATTATTGTACAATTCAATACTTTCTATCAAAAGTGGATGTTTACAAGAAATATGTTTAATAGCCTGAAGGCAAGAGAGAGAGTCTGAATAGATTATATACTGTTTATGTTTAGGGTGTCTTTGAATATATTGAAGAGCAGTTAATATGGCGTTTGCTTCTGCAGTAAAAATAGAGCTGTTCTCGGGAAGTCTAGAAGATATTGTTCTCGATCCAATGACAGTGGCACAAGCTACTGCACCACCG
The DNA here is from genome assembly GCF_037392515.1 of Haliotis asinina. NCBI lineage: Eukaryota > Metazoa > Mollusca > Gastropoda > Lepetellida > Haliotidae > Haliotis > Haliotis asinina. The sequence goes on along the minus strand of NC_090292.1, from coordinate 45,030,797 downwards.
TCCTTGGACCCATCTGTAAATAAGGGTTTGTAATTGCTATATTTATGTTTTAATTGATTATATTCTTGTTTATATTGTAATTCATTAGTTTCTGATTTTTTAAATGAAGTTAATGTTAGGTCAACTTGTGGCCTAACCAACTGCCAAAGAGGAGAAGAAAGGAGACTGGAGGGAGCTATGTTTTCCAACTCAATTCTGGCCGAAGAAAGAAAGGGTTTAATTCTGTGTCCTAGAGGTGGAACAAGAGAAGACCTCTTGTCATACAAATTTTCATAAAGCGGATTGAACACACAGTCATAGGCTGGGTTAGATTTATTAGAATATAGTTTAGTAATGTATTGTAAAGACAATTTTATACGGCGTTGTGAAAGAGATGATTCATCAGCCTCAACATAGAGACTGGCAACAGGTGAGGTTCTAAAAGATCCAAGACAAAGTCTTAGACCTTGGTGGTGGACAGAATCTAATAGTTTGAGGTTGCTTTTACAGGCTCCACCATACACAATGGAGCCATAATCAAGTTTAGATCGTACCAATGATCTGTATAAGTGAAGGAGGGTAACTTGATCCCCTCCCCACTTTGAATTTGAAACAACCTTTAACAAGTCTAGTGCCTTCAGACATTTAGCTTTAAGGGATTTAATGTGTGGCAAGAAGGTTAAATGAGAATCGAAAATTAAACCCAGGAACTTGGCCTCCTTTACAACCTTGATGGGAGTGCCATTTAAAGATAGTTCAGGGTCCTTATGCGGCTTATATTTTCTACAAAAATGTATGCAATTAGTTTTGGATTTAGAAAATTTGAAGCCATTTTCAAGACACCATTTATCTATTTTGTTCAAACATAACTGCAGTTGTCTTTCAATAGTGTGCATATTTTTACCACGACAAGAAATATTAAAATCATCCACAAATAATGATCCATCAATTGAATCATTTAAAACCTTGGATAAACTGTTGATCTTAATACTAAACAAAGTGACAGACAAAATACTACCTTGAGGGACACCCTGATCCTGATTATAATGATCAGACAGGGTAGAACCTACTCGGACTTGAAATTGCCTGTCTTTTAAAAACTCTGATATAAAAAGAGGCAAACGATCTCTCAATCCAAATTCATGTAAACCCCTCAAAATACCATGCTTCCAGGTCGTATCATAAGCTTTCTCAAGATCAAAGAAAATTGATACAGCATGTTGTTTATTTACGATTGCATTTTTCACGAAGGATTCTAAGCGTACCAAATGATCAATGGTACTGCGATTTTTCCTGAAACCACACTGAATATTTGTAATGAGATTATTGGTTTCAAGATACCAAACTAATCTATTATTCACCATACGTTCCATGGTTTTACAGACACAGCTAGTGAGAGATACCGGTCTGTAATTCGACGGATCTGTATGATCCCTGCCAGGTTTTGGTATTGGGACTACAATGGCATTACGCCACGAAGGAGGAAATGCTCCAGACGTCCATATTTTGTCAAATATATCTAAAAGTGTGACCAGACATGGTTCAGGCAAATGTTTCAGTAGCTGATAATGAATATTGTCATCACCTGCTGCAGTGTCATGAGCTTGGTCAAGAGCTGTATATAACTCATGTAATGAGAAAACTTCATTATAATCTTCACCATTATTTGATTCGAAATTAAGTTTTTTCTTTTCCTGTTGTTTCTGATATCTCTGAAACTCAGGGACATAATTTGCCGATGAAGAATTTTTGGCAAGTGTTTCGCCAATTTTATTTGCAATATGAGACTTGTCAGTAATTAAATTATCACCATCTTTGAGATGGTGAACTGAAGATTTAGAACCTTTACCTTTAATTCTTTGAACCATGTTCCATACCTTGGACATTGGCGTGCGCGAATTAATCCTGGAAACGTAGTTCCTCCAAGATTGCCGTTTGTTATGGTTGAAGGTACGACGGGCTTTCGCATTGAGGATTTTAAACTTATTCAAGTTGTGGACAGTTGGATGATAGCGGAAATAATTTTCCGCCTTTTTCCTCGCTTTTCTGGCTTGCCTACAATCGGAATTGAACCATGGTTTCCGTACATGTGGAGCAGTAGAAGACCTAGGTATACACTCATCAGCTATTTCATTTAAAGTGTCAGAAAAAAGCCGAATATGATCAGTTACTTCACTGAAACACTGCGGTCGTAGTTTAGATGTGCATAACGTTTTAAATAACGACCAGTCTGCCTTGGAAAAATTCCATCTTGTATAAGTTGGAGAATCAGATGGATTAGTTGCTGTTAAGATAGTTGGAAAGTGGTCACTTCCACAGAGGTCATTGTGGACTGACCACTCAAATTCATTTAGTAGAGAAGGGTCTGCAAGAGACAGATCCAGAGAAGAGTAGGTGCCAGTTGCAGGGTGCAGATAAGTGCTTGAATCATCATTGTATATACACAAGTCATTATTGGCTATGAAATCTTCCAGTATTTTACCTTTAGAGTTTGTGTTTGTACCACCCCAAATCGGGTTATGTCCATTGAGATCACCCATTAAAATACAAGGTTTAGGAAGTTGGTCATAGAGAGCTTGAAGATCAGACTGCTGGAGTGCTGAAGAAGGTGAAATATATAAAGAGCATAGTGTAAAGGTAACGTGAAGAGTTAGTCTCACTGCAACAGCTTTTAGACTAGTTGTGAGTGTTACAGGACTATGGATAACATCCTGTTTTACAAGAATTGAAGACCCTCCAGTGGCCCTATCACCTGGAGGTGAAAAACAATTATATGAAGTGAACTGACGTAGATCAAAAGTGTCTGTCTCCTTCAGATAGGTTTCCTGGAGACAGAAAGCGGATGGTGCAAAATCCTGGACAAGTAGCTGTAACTCGTTGAAATTGGTCCTTAGGCCTCTACAGTTCCACTGTACAATATTTTTGCAATGGATTATCGTTTGGGCGGGTTGATTGGGGATCTACCCCGTACTTTTTTTGAGGGCGACAAGCTGTGTGCCCTTGATTGGACGTTTTCGGACACGTCCATGTCCTCAAGTGATCCGTATTTATTATAAAGCTTAATTCTGTTTTCAGACCCTTTTGGGGCTCTGCCACTTTGCTTTTTTGAAGAATCAGGCATAGGTTTAGTTTTTCCTTTAGGAATTTGTTGGACATTTGACAAAGATTGAGACCTTGCAGGTGGCTGTGATGATGAATCCGAAGCTGGCCCTGATTGACTTTGCGACATGCGAGGAAGTAGCTCAGCGGTCTGAGTAGAAGTAGTGGGTGAAAAAACCTCTGGGGAATCAGTGTGCACCCAAGTCAAGTTTGTTTGGGCAGCTGAAGAAGACGTAGAAGCCTTAGAGGATGGTTCAGATGATGGTTTTGTTTTAGAAGCATATGTTTCTTGTGGATCGCATCTTTGAACAAGTTGTTTCGCTTCGGCAAAGCTGATATTTTGAGTAAATTTTAGTTTGTTTATTTCCATCTGGTACTTCCAAATCGGACACTCTTTTGAGAAAGACGAATGGTCTCCTGAACAATTGGTGCATTTCTTGTAATTACTGTCACAATCTTCTGTTGTGTGGGTCTTCTCACCGCAGTGAGCACACACAACAGACAATGTGCAGGAATTTACACCGTGACCATACTTTTGACACTTGAAACATCTGAGTGGATTAGGAATAAACGTTTCCACTTTGATGTGACAGTAGCCGGCCTTTATTGATTTTGGAGCCGTTGGAGTGGAAAATGAAAATAAATAGGTGTTGGTTTGTTGGATCTGGTTGTTTCTTCGGGTTGTGAAACGTTTCACAAATAACACACCTTGGTCCTTCATCTCTACAGCGATGTCAATTTCCAGCATATCCGCAAATAGTCTATCACGGTCTCTCACAATACCCTTACTAGTGTTAAGAGTACGGTGAGGAGAGACTGACACTGGAATGCCTACAAATGATTTTGTTGAAAGGAGATTGGTTGCCTGTTGCCTCCTATTACACTCAACAAGCAAAGAACCTGTTCGTAAACGTCTAACGTTTCTAACATCACCTGCAATGCCCTGTATGCCTTTTGATACCGCAAAAGGGTTCACCTTTAATGGAGTGTTGTCAGTGGTCTCAATTACAATAAACCGTGGCCAGTAGTCAATGGATGTGGACAGTCCTTGGTCTTCAACATCAGGATCAGTAGTATCAAGAGGACGTTTTGGTTTTTTTAGGGGAGTTTCGTAAGCCATGGTAAGTTTATATTGTTTCATCATCCGAGCTCCCCACCCGCCACGGAGTATCACAAGGACAATGCTAAAAACAGGCGGGTTTCCTGCCTGCAGCACCAAGGATACCCGGATGGTATACTCAAGCAGAATAACACAAAAGTATTTATTCCACTTGATTGGCCCATGAGCCACTGCCTTCTGGACATAGGACTCTAGGCAAGTTACGAAATTTGAATTGTGCAATCGAAATACAAATGAATCATCATGAAGCCAAGACAAAAAATTACATATTTTCGCAAATTTGTGAACAACATTTACATGTACAGGGCTTAGCATGACCAGCCGATTGGTTAAACCGGGCCCATTCAACCACCCGTCTAGGTGAAGTCAGGGCCAAAGTGGTGTGTTGAGCAATAGGAGCAATAGTCCTGCTCCCATGCTCTCAACCACCAGGATCCCTTCCTCCACCGACACAGGGCCGCAACCCACGGCAAACGGGTTGGTGGACCAAATATCCCCCCGGGTCCACTACGGGGGTGTCGGCGAGCTCTTGGCGTTACCCAGCACCCACCACGAGGAGGTGGCTCGCCACGGGTGCCGACATGTAAATAAATAACTATTTTATGATTGGAAGTTGAATTAGCAGCTAAGATTGTTAGTGGCTGTATCCTCGAAGGGGGTTGAGGTACCGTAAAATTATTGTCCTCCTGAGAGGGTACGTAAGTCCCAAAACGGTTTAAGTCAGATTTAATCTTCCACTTCTTTAATCGTAGAATATGTGTCATTTTAATTTGTGGCTAATCTTGCATACAGTCGCCAACGGTTGAGGAGATTGTGTAAATCCAGCCAGGGACCATGCAGGTAGCAGAGGTACTGTAAGTCCCCATGGTCCCTGGTATGGTGATCTACCCTCTGTTGTTGGCGATCTATAGCCTGTTTTTATGTTGTACTGTCCAAATAGTGATACTATCTTTTTTTAAAGTTTCTACGCTAGTTTTAATACTAACTGTGATAGTCTAGTGGTTTTACTGTCCTTCGTAGACAGGGTCTTCATAATATCGATATATATTCTTTTTTGTCATGTATGTTATCGTCACGATATGGCTGCAAAATTGCCGATGTGACGTTAAATATTAACTCACTCACTCACTATGAGGTTATTTGTTTCCAAGTACCAAACTAGTCGATTATATATCATGCGTTCCATGGTCTTACAAACACAGCTATTTATGAAATCGGACGATAATTGGATGGATCCGTATGATCACGTCCAGGTTTAAGTATTGATACTACTGTGGCATCAGACCATGAAGAAGGAAATTTCCCATAATTCCAAATATCATCAAAAATTGATAAGAGCGTCTCTAAACAGGATTCTGGTAAGTGCTTCAGGAGTTGATAATATATGTTATCAGCTCCTCTAGCAGTGTCATGAGCTTGATCAAGAGCAGTATGAAGTTCATGAATAGAAAACGTTTCATTATAATCTTCCCCATTATCTGAATTGAAAGTAATAGTTTTCTTTTCTTGTTGCTTCTGATATTGCTGGAATTTTGGTACATAACTAGAAGCGGGAGAATGTTTACCGAGAGTTTCGCCCAGTTTATTAGCAATATCTTATTTATCTGTAAGTAATTGATATCCATGTTTAAGATGATGGACACTAGGATTTAGTACCTTTACCTATAATTTTCAGGACCATCTTTCATACCTTTGGCATGGGTGTCCGAGAATCTATTTTGGGTACATAATTTTGCCAAGATTGGCAATAGTTCTGTTTAAAAGTACGCCGTGCTTTAGCATTTAAAATTTTAAATATATTTAAATTATGCACCATAGGATGACGACGGAGATAATGTTCTGCTTTTTTCCTTGCCTTCCTAGCTTGTTTGCATTCATCAGTGAACCATGGTTTTCGAATATGTGGAAATGCAGAGGATTTTGGAATACACTCACCAGCTATGGAATTCAGTTCCTCAGAAAAACATTTAGTAGCATCAGGAACGTCAAAAAAATGTTCAGGTTTAAGTTTTTCAGCAAACAGTCTTTCATATAAAGCCCAGTTAGCCTTTTTAAAATTCCGATTTGATGATGGAGGAACATCAGATGGAGTTACAGCTTTCAGTATAGTAGGAAAATGCTCACTTGCACAGAGGTCATCGTGGACTGACCATTCCATTCGAGTTCACTAAGTAGTTCTGAATTTGTGAGTGACAAGTTGAGAGCAGAATAAGTCCCTGTACAGGGGAGTAAATATGTGCTGGAACCATCATTTTAAATACATAAATCATTGTCAGAACAAAAGTCCTCCAACAATTTACCTTTAGTTTTTGTAGTTACACTACCCCAGAGAGGGTTGTGCCCATTTAGATCTCCCATTATAATACAGGGATTCGGGAGTTGGTCATATAGAGCTTGAGGATCTGTTTTGGCAAACGTCGAAGACGGTGAAATATAAAGAGAGCAAATGGTAAACGCTATATGTAAAGTAATTCTCACTGCAACAGCCTGCATATGAGTATTAAGTGAAACAGGGCTTTGAATAACGTTTTGTCTTACCAGAATGGATGATCCGCCAGTGGCTCTATCACCCGGAGGTGAAAAATTATGATATGCATTAAAAAAAAAATAAGGATATGCTTTAATTCTTGTAAATTAGTCCTTAATCCTCTGCAGTTCCACTGTACAATATTATTGGAATAAACTATCTTTTGCCGGGATTTATTGGGGATCTACCCCGCACTCCTTTGTGCCCTAGAATGGACATTTTCAGAAACGTCCATCTCTTCAAGAGACCCATATTTATTGAACAATTGAATTTTGTTGTGTGACCCCTTAGGAGCTCTGCCACTTTGTTGTTTTGAAGCATCAGACTTAGGCTTTGGTTTACTTTTCACTTTTCAGCTGTCGATTGAGACTTTGAGTGTGACTGAGATGATGATTTGTGATCGGAAGAAGACTTTGAGGTACTAGGAAGTGATTCCTCAGTCTGTGATGATATAGCCGGGTACAAAGGTTGTGGAGAATCACAATTTACCCAAGTCAAGGTAGTTTGGCAGCCTGTGGTAGATGTTGTTTTAGAACTAGACCCCGATGATGTTTTTTTGCTTTTTGCTACTGTAGCATAACCTTCTGCAAGATCGGATCTCTTTACGAGATTTTTGGCCTCGGAAAAAGAGATAGTATGAGTAAATTTTATGTTATTGATCTCCATTTGGTCTTTCCAAATAGGAAATGAAGAATGGTCGCCTGAGCAATTGGTGCATTTCTTATAATCACTGTCACAATCTTCTGCTGTGTCTGTCTTCTTACTGCAGTGAGCACACACAACAGACAATGTGCTAGTATTTACACTGTGTCCGTATTTCTGGCATTTAAAACTCCTGAGCGGGTTTGGGATGTAGGCATCAACTGAAATGTTACAGTAGCCTGTCTTCATTGATTTGGGAGCATTTGGACATGAAAATGTAAACAGATACGTGTTCGTTTTGATGATTTCACAGTTTTTTTTCGAGTTGAAAAGCGCTTGACATAAAGGACACCTTGATCCTTCATTTCTGACACTATATCAATTTGTGACATATCATCAAACAATCGATCTCGATCTCTCACGATACCTTTACTCGTGTTCAAGGTCTTGTAAGCAGAGACCGTGACCGGAATGCCCAAGAAAGATTTCATGTTCATCAGGTTCGTTGCTTGTTGCTTTTTCCCGCATTCAACTAGCAGGGCACCCGAACGCAAGCGTCTAATGTTTCACCTCCCCAGCAATACCTTGAATACCCTTGGACACAGCAAAGGGGTTCAGTTTTAACTTTGTCTTGTCAGGAGTCTCAATCACAATGAAACGTTGCCACTATTCAATCGATGCAGACGGTCTGTGGTCAGTATCAACAGGGTCAATATCAAGTGGACCTTTTGTTTTTTTAGTGGTATTTTGCAAGCCAAGGTAATATGGTTCATCATCCGAGCTCCCCACCCACCACGGAGTATCACAAGGACAATGTGGGCCTCCAGCTTGCAGCAGCAAGGATACCCGGATGATATACTCCAGCAGAAGAATTAATATATTAATAATTCCACCAGTTTGGCCCATGAGCCACTGCCTTCTGGCATAAGACTCTAGGCAAATTTCAGAACAACATATTTCAAAATCAAAAATGTTTTAGATAATAAAGTCAAGTCCAAAGTTACAACAATTCCCAATGATATGTGTGCATTGATAAATGTAAATAATACTCCATGCACAGGACTTGGCATGACAAGCCGATTGGTCGAACCGGGCCCATTCGACCACCCGTGTAGGCGCAGTCAGGGCCAAAGTGGTGTATTGAGCAACAGGAACACGATTGCAAGCTCCTATTGCCCTCAAAAACCAGCAGGATCCCCACCTCCGCCGACACAGGGCCGCAACCCACGACAAACGGGTTGGTGGACCAAATATCCTCACGGGTCCACTACGTGTGTGTTGGCAAGCTCTTAGCATAACCCAGCACTCACCACGAGGAGGTGACTCTCCATTCCATACCAAGGGCAGATTAGCCATCACATCAGCAGACTCATTAGAAGAATTACAGGTTTGGATGTGACATTCTATTCTGATAAAACTTTAAAAACCATCCTGAGAGCAAATTGGATAGGTGGCAGCAACCAGAATGAGTTCAATTCCAGAGGATGTATATGCAAAATTTCTTGTGATTGTGGAAGCAGCTATATTGGAGAAACTTGTCGGCCTTTCAACATTAGACTAAAAGAACACAAAACGTCAGTTGAAAAATCTGACCTTAAATCTGCACTCTCGAAACACATTGTTAAAAATCAAAATCACTCTATCAACTGGCAACTCTTGGCATCCAACATCAATAATTGGCGAAAAAGAAAACTTCTTGAGTCAATCTTCATTAGAAGATTAGTGCCGGAGATCAAGGGGTTTACCTCCCTAGTGCCTGGTGCATCACCAAATCTGACCTTAAATCTGCACTCTCAGAACACATTGTTAAAAATCAAAATCACTCTATCAACTATCAACTCTTGGCATCCAACATCAATAATTGGCGAAAAAGAAAACTTCTTGAGTCAATCTTCATTAGAAGATTAGTGCCGGAGATCAAGGGGTTTACCTCCCTAGTGCCTGGTGCATCACCAAAAAATCGTAGTAAAGACACCGACAAGGGCACCCGTGGATGAACAATAACTTCTATATACTTACAATTTGGTAAAATATTGATCTGTCATAATGATAATAATAATCCAACAACACTATTATATATATACAAAATAAGATGTATTCATTCTACGAGTCATGTCAGTTGTAACCATTCACTACTAATTCTAATATGTTGTCATAGCATTCCTGTTAGCTACTGGTATCATGTTGTCATTGTGACGTCATATGCCTTGTGAGGTCATGGAGAGAGTTAACAGTTAGCCTTACTGTTCAGTTCAGCTCATCCTGATGAGGGGGCTAGGATAAGCCCCGAAACGTCGTGAAAATAAACCCAAGAAGTTGCTATCTATAAAATTGTCATGTAATGAAGCAAGTCTAGATTTTCTCGGGTTCAGGATATCTCTCTCTTCTGACTGTGACTCCTCTTCAGTTCAGAAGGGCTAGTTTGTTACTATCGAAATTATATGTGTTCAGAGACTAAGGGTAACCTAAGAATCATTGCGGGGCTTCTATTGCAATTCTCGCGCATCTGCATGTCTTGATGCCTAGGCGCCCTGTGATATGGTCGGAGAAGTAACACTTGAAAACACTTTTTTTCACTTGCTTTTTAGTTTTATTGTTGTTGTTGTTGTTTTGGGGGTTTGTTTTCAGGCAATTGGCTAGAAACTCACCATTAAAGGAACACTGTTTCAATCACAACGCTCTTTGTTTTACAGCTTCTTTTCTCTTAGCATGCATGCTCACGGCTAGCTGTTCCAAATTCTCATCGCAGATTGAAGAATTAGACACCTAGTATGCTGAATTGTCATTACCATGACAACACTGTGATATGTTTTACCTTCTGTAAGAGAATAATAAGAACGAATCTAGGTCTCGCAGTACTACCACTGATAGCAGTTTATGTCGTAAATCTTAATTAGTTGATTCAATGTTATCAGCAATCTCTGGGTATCTATGTGATCATACGTGATGGAGAACTTGCGTCGCTACTTTTCTCAATTATCTGAAGACATAAAGCAAGCTTGAAATCAGCAGACATCCATTGAAGAAAATCTTTTCCCTACGATGCTAGTTTCCGCAGTACCACCACTGATGGTAGTGTATGGTAGTGTACTTTTCTCAATAATCGGAAGACACAACGGAAGCGTGAAATCTGTAGATGCCCACTGAAGGAAATATTTGCCCTACACTTAACACCATTGTTCTGTGTCTATAAGAGGGATACGCCCTGTGGATGAATGGGTGAATGGCATGTACGTTTATCTTGGCTCATTTATAATGATACATACTGTGATCTTTCACAACAATCTCTCTGGCCTCTTGATAAAGAAATATCTCTCTCTCATTTTTGGCACCTGCCTGAAGTTGAATCTGAACTTGAACATGCGAGGTCTGCGTCTGTGTCAGACAAAAACGTATAGCAACACAGGAGAGTAATAGCCATAGGCCTGCTCTCAACAATATCATATTATTTACATCCTATTTGGTTGTGTGATACTTACTCTCAATCTGAGTTTATAGATCGTTAATGTAAGGACAGCCAAGAAAAAAATCACAAAAGGCACGAGGTCCAGCATAACTATGGTATACTCAAAGAACGCACCTGTCTGTGCTGTCCAGTCTTAACCACCACACGATGTTTGATCAGATGTGTGACAGTACTTATAGTTTGATATGGCCTCCTTTGTTATTGTATACTTTTGAGCGAGTTAAACAAATGTGGGCGACTTTACACTTTCTCTATGGCGTTATGACAGCAAAGACTGAGCGGAGGGAGACATGGCAGTAATAGCAAACGTTGCATCTGGGATTACAACCTTAGTAAGTACATATCTCTGTGATGTGGCAAGTAGGCTGATAAAAACGGATGATTTACGACTTTGTTTACATCATGGCTCTTTCTGGTGTCTTTCTTGGACATTTTCCAAGTCGATCACGCGAACACGCTTGTGCAGTATTGCAGGTTCCATGTGAGCAATGCCAGTCTCTGTGCTAGATTTACCCTGGGTCACTCTCACCTATATGCACTCAGCGTACAGCCTGTCTTGTAGTTTAGCACTGCATGTGTACCAAAATATAAAGCACATATTCTGAGCTATGGAAATGCTTGTCAGAGAGGTGTCAGTACCTGATGCGTTACTCTTCACTGAATCCAATCCGAAACTATTCTGCTTTGAACAAGTTGGAAAGTTTTGTCAAATCAACATCTAGGCAATTTCAAACGAGAAATTTGCCCCCAATAACTGATTTGTTTTACCAATATCTGGGGTGTCATATGTAACAGTTCAGTGAAATTGGATGTACATAAAGTACACTGGAACCATGATATATGTGATGTACAAATAAATATCATTCCGATTCCTGCAGTGTTCAAGTATTTGTAGGTAAGCAGGGAAATAATGTTTCCCTGGATCACAAACATTATTCTTTTGTAGTCTTTGTGCAGTGACAAAATAAAGATTAATTTCGTTCAAAACAATTTAAATCGAATAAAGAGAAATTAAGGTTGCGAATGCTCATATTTTACTTTGCCAACTGAACACTAAAATCTAAAAGAATTTCATTCAGTTTGAGTGTTGTCTAACAAACGATAAGTTTCTTTTTTTTTCTATTACTAGGGAGTATGCACATTAAATGAAACAACCAGAACAAGTAGGGCGTCGCACCTGCATTTGCTTCACGTCACTTCTACAATTACAGTGCTACTATGCTTACCCTCTTGTAATACAAGACCCGTGAAGGACTCGGGGTAGAATAGGCCTTCAGCAAACCATGTTTACCATAAAAGGTGACTATGTTTGTAGTAACTAACGGGATCGGGTGGTCATGCTCACTGAGTTGGTTGACATGTCATCGGTTCTCATTTGCGCAGATCGATGCACATGTTGTTGATCACTGGATTGTCTGGTCCTGACTCTTTTTACAAACCGCCACCATATAGCTGGAATATTGCTGAGAGCAGGGTAAAACGTAAACTCACTCACTCACTCTTGTAATACAAACCAATAAACACGATAATCATCCATACGAGACACGACGTCAGTACATGGACGAGAAAGCCAGGTCTCATCGATCATGTGCCGTGGTAGATTACATAAGTATGCATGCAGTTACAACTCTGGTCACCAAGCACAGATCTGCGGGGACAAACTGACTTTTATGTACAACAATGTTGACGTATGACATCTCTTCAGATGGCCGTTTTCTTACAAAATGGCAGCTGTTCTGACAAGGATACGCAGGATTTTGCGATGACTAGTGACATGATATAGAGATTGTTTGTGCATAGTCATGAGATGTAGGTGATTAGGATGACTCTCATCATTTGCGTATTTGTAGCAAGAGGGGAAATCAGAAATGCTGATAATTACCGCTAACGCTCTGCGCCAGTCTAGTCTGTGGTCTTTGGGCAAGGGAATGAAACATGGCGCTGGTGCCTTTCAGCACCATGGTCTCTTCTTCGTTGTTTTTGACACATTCACTTCACTGAACCTCAAGGAATATTGAATCAGTCGGTTTACTGCATGTTCTAACGTGTGATATATAGTGTCCATTAACCACACAAAAAGTTGCGTTTACCTTATGGTGTACATAACATCTAAATGTTTAAGTTTACATGTGACAATAAAATTTCAGGGTGTTTGTTTGCAGCATACTTAAAATTTGATTGGATTTCATGCCAACGGTTGAAGAGGTAGGTCAAGCATATGTCTTTCCATCTGGCACTCATGGGGTTAAGACCGATGATTCTGTGATCAGTGAATCAGAGGCGGCTGGGTTGCCAAGTCGTCACGCCGAAGGACCCACAAGGCTAGAAATCTTATAGACTATTTACGGCATGATATTGCTGCAATGTTGCTAAAAGCGAACTAAACTTACTCACTCACTTGTTCCTTTACGCCGTGGTGTACAACATTCCGATTACACCATGTAGTAGGGATCAGCTCCGCATCAAACAGGCTCCATTCAAATGTAGGCCGATCACATTGTTGTAGAAAATGTCATTAAAAAGAAAGAATCTATTCAACCTCCTCCGGTTCCTTCGCGTCCACTAAAGCAGAATGAGGCGTCACTATTTCGTCACTTCCAAATACAGAAATTATTTCTTCAGCTTCAATACAGTAAATATCTTTATACCTGTGTATTCCGTAGATTCAGGTACGTTGATACAAACTCCATATTGCATACATTCAGTTAAGATGATACCAGTAGAACAGTTCATGCATTCCCTTAGCATGGAACTAGGTACATATCCCATACATGAGTTAAACTCATACCAGTTTATTTGATACCAGCTACATAGTGCATACATTTAGTTTGGTTTATACCAGCTACATAGTGCATACATTTAGTTTGGTTTATACCAGCTACATAGTGCATACATTTAGTTTGGTTTATACCAGCTACATAGTGCATACATTTAGTTTGGTTTATACCAGCTACATAGTGCATACATTTAGTTTGGTTTGTACCAGCTACATAGTGCATACATTTAGTTTGGTTTATACCAGCTACATAGTGCATACATTTAGTTTGGTTTATACCAGCTACATAGTGCATACATTTAGTTTGGTTTATACCAGCTACATAGTGCATACATTTAGTTTGGTTTATACCAGCTACATAGTGCATACATTTAGTTTGGTTTATACCAGCTACATAGTGCATACATTTAGTTTGGTTTGTACCAGCTACATAGTGCATACATTTAGTTTGGTTTATACCAGCTACATAGTGCATACATTTAGTTTGGTTTACACCAGCTACATAGTGCATACATTTAGTTTGTTTGATATCTGCTATATAATGCATATATTCACTATATTTTAATACCCGCTACATATTGTGTACATTCAGTTAAGCTGATACCAGGTGCATGTTCTAGGCATTCTGTTTACTTAAACCCAGCTACATATTCCATACGTTCAGTTAGTTGATTCAAGCTACGTATAGCATGCATTCAGTGAAGTTAATACCAGTTGCATTTTGCATACATTCAGGTACGGTGATAGAAGTCACATATTGCATACATCCAGATAATTGTATACAAGTGACATATTAGATACATTCAGTGAACTGATACAACTAGTTTATGCTCGCATTCATGTGTGTGTGTGTGTGCGTGTGTGTGTGTATGTGTGTCTGTGTGTGTGTCTGTGTGTTCTTTAATAATTTCGCCTTTTATTAATAAGTTCGGTCTGAAGTAGTTTTGCATTTTTGAGTGAATGCCACACTCTCCGTCTTACTAGGATCAAAACTAACTTATCACGTGTTAGCCCCATCAGAAATGTTGGTCAAATCTTTGTCCACAATGGCGACTGCTGTGACATGGCCATCTAGTAAAGCATATGCCGATGTACATCTAAAAAAAGGCGAATATTGCTGTCTACTGTGCGGTGCTAAAATGGAACCTTGGGTCACACCAGCAGCCAAAGTTTTAATATCAGAACTGTAACCATTTATTACCACTTTCTGCATTCTGCTATGTAGATAACCTTCAAACCATTCTAAGAGATTACCCGCATACCGTAACCTAAGGTTTATGAATAATGCCCCGATGCCATACTCTGGTCTTCAGTTGTTTAATTATCATAATTTACTTTTGTTTTAGAGCAGAAAAAATGGTGACATTTCTTTTGGACGCTAGTTTATTTCCGTTTTACTAATAGCTGATCACTCATGTTATTGAAAACCTAGTTACAGACTCACTGGTCGGCTTCCACCATAATAAACCTGAGGACAAATTAGTAACGAAAATCAGACATAACCTGGGACAAGTATTTCTTTTAGAACCAAGGAGTGAGTGAGTGAGTTAATATTTAACGTCACATCGGCAATATTTCAGCCATATCGTGACGAGAACAGATTGGAAATTGAAATGGGAAATGTGCATACTATAAAAAAAAACTGTCGTCAAAGGACAGTAAAACAACTAGAATATCACAGCTACGGATAAAACTAGTGTGGAACGGTAAAACTGATAGAACTACTTGGACAAGACAAGATAAAACACGGGCTATACACATCACCAGCAGCTGAAGGTAGATCACCATGCCAGGGTCCATGGGGACTTACAGTACCTTTGCTACCTGCATGGACCCTGGCTGGATTTACACCATCGCTTCAGACACTGGCGATGATAGGACGATTTAGCCAGAAATTAAAACAACAAACACACTACGACTAAAAAGTATGGTTGAGCAAAATCGACTTTGAAAGTTTTGGGGACTTACGTACCCTCTTGGGAGGACAATAATTTTACGCTACCTCGAGGGCACAGCCACTAACGATCGCAGTTGCTAATTTACAATACCATGCATAAAAGATATATTATCTATGTACAAAACATATTCAGAATTTATGTAGCAATTCTATTTCCTTTAAAAATTCAAGTATTTAATGATGATTAACGTTATAAAAAAGATCCTTTACAGTTTTCTCATTGAAATATTTATCCCTTGTGATGGCAAAATCAACACAATCAAGCAGGATATGCTTAACAGTGATTCTCTCATCACAAGGGATACAAAACGGAGGATCCTCACCTTTTAACAAGTGTTCGTGAGTATATCGCGTATGGCCAATGCGACATCGTCGTATAACAACCTCTTCAAATCTGGACTGACAACCCAAGTGGGTATAACTGATATAGGGCTTTATTCCATGTAATTTATTGATACCTACTTGGGTGTCCCACTTCTTTTGCATTAGATCACGGATATATGATCTTATGACAGCCTTATAATCAGAATAGGGTATGAGAAGTGGTGTCACAGATTTGTTGAGTGCTACCTTGGCAGCACGATCAGCCATTGTGTTACCAGAGATTCCAACATGGCTGGGTAACCAACAGAAGACGATGTCATATTGGCCAGTAGCAAGTTCATTATACAATTCAACAATGTCAGCTAAAAGTGAATGCTGAGAAGATACATTTTTAATAGCCTGGAGGCATGAAAGAGAGTCTGAATAAATAATATATTGTTTATATTTAGAGTGTTTTTTAATATAGTTTAGGGCTGTTAATATGGCATGTGCTTCTGCTGTAAAAATGGAACTGCTATTTGGTAATCTAGAAGATATTGTTCTGGATCCAATGACAGTAGCACAAGCAACTGCGCCACCATCCTTGGACCCATCTGTAAATAAGGATTTATATGTACTATACTTACTTTTTAATTGATTATATTCCTGTTTGTATTGTAAGTCATTAGTTCCTGATTTTTTATATTTACTTAATGTAAGGTCAACTTGCGGTCTAACCAGTTGCCAAGGGGGAGAAGAAAACAAGCGAGAAGGAGCTATATTATCCAGCTCAATGCCAGCAGCAGAAAGAAAAGGTTTAACTCTCAGTCCAAGAGTCGGAACAAGGGAAGACATCTTATTGTACAAATCCCCATACGGGGGATTGAAGACACAGTTATATGCAGGATTGGACTTATTTGAATACAGTTTAGTGAGATACTGTAAAGATAATTTAATACGACGGTGGCCAAGAGAAGGTTCGTCTGCTTCAGCGTATAGACTGTCAACAGGAGAAGTTCGGAATGATCCAAGACAAAGTCTTAGACCTTGGTGATGGATAGAATCAAGTATTTTGAGGTTACTTTTACAGGCTCCACCATAGACAATGGAGCCGTAATCCAGTTTAGATCTGATGAGTGACCTGTATAAATGTAGGAGGGTTGTTTGGTCTCCTCCCCACTTTGTATTTGAAACGACTGTCAACAAATCGAGCGCCTTCAGGCATTTGGTTTTTAGGTATTTAATATGTGGCAGAAAGGTTAAGTGTGAGTCAAAGATGAGACCAAGGAACTTAGCTTCCTTGACAATTTTGATGGGTGCACCATTTAAAAATAAGTCAGGGTCTTTATGAGGTTTGTATTTTCTGCAGAAGTGAATGCAGTTTGTTTTAGATTGAGAAAATTTAAACCCGTTCTCAAGGCACCATTTATGAATTTTGTTGAGACAGATTTGTAACTGTCTCTCAATGGTTCGCATGTTTTTGCCACGACAAGAAATATTAAAGTCATCCACGAAAAGAGAACCATTGATTGAATCTGTTAAAACCTTTGAAAGACTATTTATTTTAATACTAAATAAAGTCACAGACAAAATACTGCCTTGTGGAACACCCTGGTCCTGTTGGTAATGATCAGAGAGGGTAGATCCCACTCGGACTTGAAACTGTCTGCCCGTTAAAAACTGTGATATGAAATGAGGCAAACGACCTCGTAAACCAAATTCATGTAAATCTTTTAAAATACCATGTTTCCATGTAGTATCATAAGCCTTTTCAAGGTCGAAAAATATAGATACAGCATGCTGGTTATTAACAATAGAATTCTTAATGAAAGATTCCAATCGAACCAAATGGTCAATAGTGCTTCTGTTTTTACGGAAACCACACTGAATGTTAGAAATCAGATTATTGGTCTCCAAATACCACACTAAACGATTATTTACCATTCGTTCCATAGTCTTGCAAACGCAGCTAGTTAGTGATATAGGTCGATAATTAGATGCATCTGAATGGTCTTTACCAGGCTTAGGTATAGGAACCACAATAGCATTCCGCCAAGAGGGAGGGAATGTTCCTGAAGTCCAAATTTCATCAAATATGTCTAAAAGTACCTCAAGACATGAATCAGGCAAATGCTTCAAGAGCTGATAGTGAATATTATCAGCCCCTGTTGCTGTATCATGAGCTTGCACTAGAGCAGTTTGTAGTTCATGTAAGGAAAATACTTCGTTGTAGTCTTCACCATTGTCAGAGGTGAAATTAATGATTTTCTTTTCTTCTAACTTCTGGTACCTCTGGAATTCAGGAAGATAGTTTGATGAAGACGAATGTTTAGCTAATGTTTCACCAAGTTTGTTTGCAATATCTGAAGCATCTTCCAAAATGTGATCTCCGTCTTTAAGGTGTTTAACACTTGTTTTGGAACCCTTGCCCTTGATCCTTTGTACCATATTCCACACCTTTGATATAGGTGTGCGGGAGTTAATCTTGGAGACATAGTCTCTCCATGACTTCCGTTTATTTTGCTTGAATGTACGTCGAGCTTTAGCTCTGGTTACTTTAACATTGTTCAAATTATGTACAGTTGGATGTTTGCGAAAATATTTTTCCGCCTTCTTCCTGTTTTTCCTAACCTGTTTGCAATCGCCATCAAACCATGGCTTACGAATGTGTGGATGCACAGAGGACTTAGGAATTGTTTCGGTAGCTATAGTATGCAGTGTATCTGAAAACAATTGAATGGGGTCAGCAATATTTTGGAACGTTTCATGTTTGAGTTTCTCAGTACACAATGATGTGAATTTAGACCAGTTAGCCTTTGAAAAATTCCACCTTGATGAGGGTGGAACATCAGACGGGTTATTGACTGAGAGAAGTGTTGGGAAATGGTCACTTCCACATAAATCATCATGAACTGACCATGAAAATTCATTCAGAAGATCTGCATCTGTGAGTGTAACGTCCAAGGCAGAATAGCTACCTGTAGCAGGGTGTAAATATGTGTGTGTACCATCATTAAATATGCAGAGACTGTTGTCAGAAATAAAATCTTCTATTATTTTCCCCTTGGTATTGATAACATTACTCCCCCATAAAGGATTATGTCCATTCAAATCACCCATGAGTATGCAGGGATGAGGAAGCTGATCATACAGAGCTTGAAGGTCAGATTTCTGGAGGTTTGAAGATGGAGGGATATACAAAGAGCATAAAGTATACGCAATGTGTAACGAAATCCGAACTGCAACAGCTTGAAGGTTAGTAGTGAGATCAACAGGGCTGTGTATTATACCCTGCCTCACCAAGATAGAGGAGCCTCCAGTGGCTTTGTCACCCGGAGGAGAAAAGGAATGGTGAGAGCTGTACTGACGTAAGTCAAATTTATCAGTCTGCTTAAGATATGTTTCCTGGAGACAGAAAACTGATGGTTGAAAATCTTGTACTAATAATTGTATTTCATTTAAGTTGGTCCTAAGGCCTCTGCAGTTCCACTGGATAAGTGTATTATTCATGTTACATTAGGTGGTAACACAGGCGATCTGTTCCTGGACCGTGGCGAATGACTTTTTTGGCGCACACGGTGATGAGGAGTGACATCCATATCTTCCAGAAGTTGATATCTATTAAATATTTGTACCGGATTCCGTTGACTCTTTGGAACCCGATCTGACTTTTTTGAATAGTTCACTGTCTTGCTAGCATTCACGATAACAGGTGATGGTGAACGAGATTGTGGACGGGATTGTGATGCTGTTTGCGTGGAAGCAACAGTTTGCATTTCACACGTAGAATACGTCTCAGTATTCACCCAAGTGATTTCAGTCTGGCATTCAACTGATTTAACAGTCTTAGTACGTTGACGGGTAACAGCTGCAGAGTATGACAGTTGCAACTGGAGTGTTGTCTTGTGCAACCAAACGTTTAGCCTCTGCGAAAGTAATGTTTCTTTCATGTTTAAGTTTCACTATCTGATGTTGTTGTTGCCAGACAGGGCAAGATTTTGATGAGGCAGCATGATCGCCAGAGCAATTAACGCATTTAGGGTTGTTTGGACAATCTAACGTGTCATGAGCAAGTTCTCCACAGCGATGACATTTCTTGCTGTTGGTACAAGATTTAGCACCATGACCAAACTTTTGACATGAGTAACACCGAAGCGGGTTCGGTATGTACTTATCAACATTGATATTGCAGTACCCTGCTTTGATGGATGAAGGTGGAACAGGAACAGAAAAGTTGAGCAGATACGTGTTTAAGTTTACAATCTGACCATTTTGCCGACTTGTAAAACGTTTTACACCTGTTACACCCTGGTCTTTTAGTTCAAACGCTATCTCATCTTCAGACATGTCTAGCAGACAACGTTCTCGGTCTCTGACAATGCCTTTAGAACTGTTGAGAGTTTTGTGTGGAGACACAGTAACAGGTACGGACACGAGATGCTTAACAGCTAAGAGTGTAGATGACTGAAACGCTGATTTGCATTCAAGTAATATAAGACCAGATCGCATCTTTTTCATTGACACAACGTCACCAGCAATGCCATAAATCGCTTTTGACAGGGCAAACGGATTCAGTTTCAACGGACCATCATCTGAAGAAGAAATCCCTAAATAACGAGACCAATGGTCAGATTTGCCTTTGGAGACTGTGTCATCATCAGAAGATGAACTATCCTCTAAAGTACGTTTGAGTTGTTTTGGGGGTATCATGGTAAAGTCATAGAACTTCATCATCCCAGCTCCCCACCCACCACGGAGTATCATAAAGACAATGCTATATGCCAGTGGGTTTCCTACTGACAGCACCAAGGATACTGGGATGATATACTCCAGCAGAAGTATCAATTCAAGATCAATAAATCCACCAGATTGACCCATGAGCCATCGCCTTCTGGGCATTAGACTCTAGGTAATAACAGTTTGGTTAATGTGGCATCAATATATCAATAGATATTACTGGTCTACAAGCTATATGACAAAGGCCCATT
Source organism: Haliotis asinina (assembly GCF_037392515.1). NCBI lineage: Eukaryota > Metazoa > Mollusca > Gastropoda > Lepetellida > Haliotidae > Haliotis > Haliotis asinina. The sequence continues at coordinate 45,009,940 of NC_090292.1, read as the reverse complement.
TACAAAGATTTGAAAAAGTCAAATTTGAGCAAAAACAATGACAATGCTCAGGGCTTGGCATGACCAGCCGATTGGTTGAACCGGGCCTATTCAACCTCCCGTCTAGGTGAAGTCAGGGCCAAAGTGGTGTATTAGGCAACAGGAACACAGTTGCAGGGACCTATTGCCCTCAACCACCAGGATCCCTTCCTCCACCGACACGGGCCGCAACCCACGGCAAACGGGTTGGTGGACCAAATATCCCCCCGGGTCCACTACGGGGGTGTCGGCGAGCTCTTGGCGTTACCCAGCACCCACCACGAGGAGGTGGCTCGCCACGGGTGCCTAGAACCAAGGAACCATAATCTCAGATCAGAATATTTTACACAACCAAGGTGCCATAATCAGGGGCGAGTATTTCTTCTAGAGCTAGTGTGTCATACCCTGGGACCAGTTTTTCTTACAGAGACAGTTTGCTATATCGCGGAATCAGTATTCCTTACAGAGCCAATGTGCCATACCCCAGAATCACTACTAGTATTTCTTACAGAGCCAGTGTACCATAGCCCAGGACCAGTATTTCTTACAGAGCCAGTGTGCCATAGCGCGGGACCAGTATTTCTTACAGAGCCAATGTGCCATACCCCAGAATCAGTATTTCTTACAGAGCCAGTGTGCCATAGCCCAGGACCAGTATTTCTTACAGAGCCAATGTGCCATAGCGCGGGACCAGTATTTCTTACAGAGCCAATGTGCCATAGCGCGGGACCAGTATTTCTTACAGAGCCAATGTGCCATACCTCAGAATCAGTAATTCTTACAGAGCCCGTGTGCCATACTCCGGAATCAGTATTTCTTACGGAGCTAATTCATATCCCGAGACCGGCATTTCTTACAGAACCATGTTGCCAAGCTCTGGTACCACTTTTTCTTACAGAAAGTGGGCGCCATACATTCACCTCTCTCTACGGCTGTTTATATTCCACGTTTGTCACGTTCGTGCCCCAAACACATGTACCTTTGTGACACACTCGCAGCTGGTCATCCATTTTGATCATGTCATCGAAAATGTATCCCATACAGGTTATTAAAAGCTGATAATTGCATAAGCGGATTACAATGAGTCTGGAATGAGCCCATCCCTCGTCTTCTGAACTGAGGAACTGTCTTCACCAAGCTGGAACTGTCTGGCGGTAACGTGCACGCAAATTAGTCATATCAATGGCTGTATGTACTATATGTTGCCCCGTCAACCGCTGGTATACAGTTCTCCTTACGTGGCTGTCTTATATTCCGACAATGGCTCCAGTGCGAGCATGTCCATGTTGTAAGTGACGTCTCCAGAGACGATGTTGCATTGTGATGACCATAATAGGTGGGGCATCTTCACCATCCAGGAGGCAGCGTGATGCCACCTCTACGCTCACTACCGGTGGAGCATGTGTTCTACTGGGCTGGCATTCTGGCTAACACTTCAATGGAGCTATATTAAAACCGTTTACTCGACGGCGCGGCAGTTGTCTTCCTAGCTGCGTTCTACGCAGTACACTTACATAATGGAGATTTTAACAATTAGTGTATTCAGTCTTATGGTGATTTGCATCAGAGACGTGCAGGCTGATCAAACCTTGCCTGCACGAGTGGCAGTGGTGGAAAGCGACTTGGGAACATGGAAATTGAAAACTGTCGACATTATTGCCAATATGGCTGCCTTGGCAGAACGTGTTGAACTGGTGTTGCAAAAGAAGGTAGTGTAAAGGCCATTGCACAGACCATGAAGGTACAAATGAACACAATTACACGAAAGCCACAACGTGAAAAACGGGAGGGATATACCTACAGAAAGAGTCTTAGGAAACTGCGTCGCTACTGGAATTTGAGGTGTTGTTGGATGAAGGAAGATACTAAGGAGACTGCTGTTAATGAAAGCACTCTGCCAACGTCGTCATTGCCACAGGTGACAGTCACGACTACGACCACGACGTATCCCGAAACTAAGGCAGGTGAGGCTTGTCGCAGAGGTTAGTTGCTTGGTAAACATTTTGTCTTGAAATTCCAACCAAATGACAGGAGAGCTTTGTCATTTCTTTATAATTTAGTCAATGGTTAACTGTCTTTCTGCACGCTTAGTGAGTATGTTTCTTAAGCGTGGAAGCAATATTTCTAAGGTAACCTTTCTCTTAGTTTGGTGGAAACCTTTCATTCTGAATATCACACTGTTAAACCTCCCATACTTCAAACGCTTATTTACCAATAGAATTTGTGATTAAACATCATTATTCACACAAAACTAAGGTGCAATTCAAGTTCGCTAAATTACGATTTATTCAGAATTAATTTAAGCGCTGATGCTTCTTGTACTTTTGGTTGTTCTTGTGAAAATTCATGGCATTGCCTTTCAAAATGTTCTTTTATACATAAAGCGTGAAGATTTGTTTCTAAATGTAAATACTGTCGTTAAACATCGCATACCATTAATTTGTTATTGTTTGGTCATGCTACTCTGTTACTACATGAAACGCAATTATTATTTCAACATGCACACAGATGTATTACGCTAACTGAGTGTTTTTTGTAGTTTTATTCTTGTATATATTGTTTCAACAAATCCAGGTTGTTATTCTTTTTTTTTATATTGTAAGAATGACATATGCAAATTCTGGGAGAGGGCCTTCCTAAGTTGAACAACTTGTGTCCAATCCATTTCATTTTCGAATAAAATAAAACAAAAGCTACGTCATTACCGGGCATATCAACATAGTCTGTGTCGGGCATGTGAATATAATGTTGATTGGAAACATAATTTATTGGGCGTGTGCAGATATAGGTTGTTGGTGCAGTGCTTTCTCTGTGTGGGCGACGAGAGCAGCGTCGTCCGCGAAGAGAAGGTCCTGGATTCAACTAGCCTCTCCTAGGTCTTGGTGTGAGCTTGGAGGCACCCTTGATTGAAAAGGCTGCCATCCAGACTGTACTTGACATATCAGTAAATAAATCATTGTTTTAAATAGCTTGAAGCACAAGCCAACCAACGAAGACAATACCAAGTGATTGTTGTTCCATGATATCTACATGGTGTGTTTGTGTAATTTTGTAGTGTTTGTTTGCCTAGTTCTGCTAATAATCCGAGATGAATTCTGATGTAGTGATCTTAGCAAGATACTATCTGAAACTATTGATCTGCTTCAGTTTTGTCTTGACTGTAATGGTTTTGTTAAAGATACTCATCAAATCGCAGCAATATGCAATAGGTATAGTGTGAATGTCATAATTCGAAGCACACCCATCATAAGGGAGAAATATCATACTGTAAAAACCATTAAGGACCTTTTTAACACAGTCAGTGCTCATTTAGTTATTGTTTTTTTAAAGGAAATGTATCTCTTGGTTGAATTCTGAGTAATATTTTCTGTATATAGACTCCCGTGTGGACCCGGGACAGAATGTGTCCACAGCACCCCATTGCTTGTCGTAAGAGGCGACTAAATTGGGCAACCTGTTGGCGTCCCGTGTCGGTGGAGGACGGGAACCTGGTGGTTGAGGGCATTTGGGCTTTTAACTGCTTTCCATTTGCCCAACACACCACTTTGGCCCTTACTTCACCTAGACGGGTGGTTGAATTGGCCCGATTCAACCAATCGGCTGGTCATGCCAAGCCCTGTGCATGGATTATATATATATGTCATTGCACAAATTTTATTTGGACTTTTAATTTCGGTCTTGGCTGAATTATTCATCGACGTTTCTGGTTTTGGAATGTATTTGAAGTTCTGAATTTTGCCTAGAGTCTTATGCCCAGAAGGCGGTGGCTCATGGGCCAATCTGGTGGATTAATTCTTTGTAATTCTTCTACTGGAGTATATCATCCGGGTATCCTTGGTGCTGCAAGCTGGAGGCCCGCTTGCTTTACCATTGTCCTTGTGATACTCCGTGGTGGGTGGGGAGCTCGGATGATGAACCATATTACACTAACTATGGCGTATGAAACCCCAACCAAAAAAACAAAACGTCCACTTGATATTGACCCTGTTGATACTGACCACAGACCGTCTGCATCGATTGAATATTGGCCGCGTTTCGTTGTTATTGAGAATCCTGACAAGACACCGTTAAAGTTGAACCCCTTTGCTGTATCCAAGGGTATTCAAGGTGTTGCTGGAGAGGTGAAAAACATTAGACGCTTGCGTTCGGGTACCCTGCTAGTCGAATGCGGGAAAAACCAACAAGCAACGAACCTGATGAACATGAAATCTTTCGTGGGCATTCCGGTCACGGTCTCTGCTCACAAGACCTTGAATACTAGTAAAGGTATCATCAGAGATCGTGATCGATTGTTTGCTGATATGTCCGAAATTGACATAGGATCAGAAATGAAAGATCAAGGTGTGCTGTATGTGAAGCGCTTTTCAACCCGAAAAAACAATGAAACATTCCAAACTAATACCTATCTGTTTACTTTTTCATGTCCAAATGCTCCGAAATCAGTGAAGGCAGGCTATTGTAACATACAAGTTGATACCTACATCCCCAACCCGCTCAGGTGTTTTAAATGCCAAAAATATGGACATGGCGTGAATACTTGCACATTGTCTGTTGTGTGCTCACTGTGGTGAGAAGACACACACAACAGAAGATTGTGACAGTGATTATAAAAATTGCACCAATTGCTCAGGCGACCATTCTTCATTTTCTAAGCAATGTCCTATTTGGAAAGAGCAAATGGAAATCAATAAAATCAAATTTACTCAAAATATTTCTTTTTCCGAGGCCAAAAAACTGGTAAAGACATCTGATCTTCCACAAACTTATGCTACAGTAGCAAAAACATCATCGGGATGTAAATCTAGCACTACATCAACCACAGGCTGCCAAACTACTCTGACTTGGGTAAATTGCGATTCTCCACAGCTTTTGTACCCAGCTATATCATCACAGACTGAGGAATCACTTCCTAATACCTCAAAGTCTTCTTCTGATCACAAATCATCATCTCAGTCAAACTCAAAGTCTCAATCCACAGCTGATAGTTAACAAACTGTGAAAAATAAATCGAAGCCAAAGCCTGATGCTTCAAAACAACAAAGTGGCAGAGCTCCAAAAGGGTCACAGAACAAAATTCAATTGTTCAATAAATACGGGTCTCTTGAAGAGATGGACGTTTCTGAAAACGTCCATTCTAGAGCACATAGCTTGTCGCCCTCCAAAAGAGCGCGGGGTAGATCCCCAATAAATCCCCCCAAAAGATAGTTTATTCCAATAATTTTGTAGCGGATCATCCATTCTAGTCAAACAAAACGTTATTCAAAGCCCTTTTTCACTTTATACTTATATGCAGGCTGTTGCAGTGAGAATTACATTACATGTAGCGTTTACGCTATGCTCTCTTTATATTCCTCCGTCTTCGACGTTTGCTAAAACTGACCTTCAAGCTCTATATGATCAGCTCCCGAAGCCCTGTATTATAATGGGAGACTTAAATGGCCACAACCCACTCGGGGGTTGTGTAACTACAAACACTAAAGGGAAATTGTTGGAGGACTTTTGTTCTGACAATGATTTATGTATTTATAATGATGGTTCCAACACATATTTACACCCTGGTACAGGCACCTATTCTGCTCCTGACTTGTCTCTGACAACTTCCGAACTACTAAATGAATTCGAATGGTCAGTCCACGATGACCTCTGTGGAAGTGACCATTTGCCTACTGTATTAAAATTTGTAACTCCATCCGATGTTCCTCCATCATTAAGACGAAATTTTAAAAAGGCTAACTGGGCTTTATATGAAACACTGTGTGCTGAAAAACTTAAACCTGAACGCTTTATTGACGTTCCAGATGCTATTAAATGCTTTTCGGATGAACTGAATTCCATAGCTGATGAGTGTATACCAAAGTCCTCTGTAGTTCCACACATAAGAAAACCATGGTTCAACGATGAGTGCAAACAAGCTAGGAAGGCAAGGAAAAAAGCAGAACATTATTTCCGTCGCCATCCTATGGTGCATAATTTGAATAAATTTGAAATTTTAAATGCTAAAGCACGGCGTACTTTTAAACAGAACAAACGCCAATCTTGGCAAAATTATGTATCTAAAATAAATTCTCGGACACCCATATCCAAGGTATGGAAGATGGTCCAGAAAATTATAGGTAAAGGTAATAAATCTACTGTCCATCATCTTAAACATGGAGATCAATTACTTACTGAGAAATCAGATATTGCAGATAGGCTGGGCGAAACTCTTGCTAAACATTCTTCCTCTTCAAATTATGTACCTAAATTTCAGCAATATCAAAAACAACAAGAAAGGAAAACTATTAATTTCAATTCTGATAATGGGGAAGATTATAATGAAACGTTTTCTATTCATGAACTCCATGCTGCTCTTGATCAAGCTCATGACACTGCTACAGGAGCTGATAACATACATTATCAACTCCTGAAGCATTTACCAGAATAATGTTTAGAGACGCTCTTATCAATATTTGATGATGTTTGGACTTCCGGGAGATTTCCTTCTTCGTGGCGTGATGCCGTAGTAGTACCAATACCTAAACCTGGACGTGATCATACGGATCCGTCCAATTATCATCCGATTTCATTAACTAGCTGTGTTTGTAAGACCATGGAACGCATGATAAATAATCGACTTGTTTGGTACTTGGAAACAAATAATCTCACAACAGATATACAATGTGGTTTCCGTATAAACAGAAGTACTGTCGACCACTTAGTGCATTTAGAATCATTTCTTAAAAACGCACTAATTAATAAACAACATGCTGTGTCTATCTTTTTTGATCTTGAAAAAGCATATGACACAACCTGGAAATATGGCATTCTAAGAGATTTACATGATTTCGGTTTGCGAGGTCGTTTGCCTCAATTCATATCCAACTTTTTAAATGACAGGCAATTTCAAGTCCGTGTGGGTTCTACCCTGTCTGATCATTACAATCAGGATCAGGGTGTTCCACAAGGCAGTATTTTGTCTGTCACTCTTTGTAGCATCAAGATCAACAGTCTATCTAAAGTTTTAAATGATTTAATAGATGGATCTTTATTTGTGGATGATTTTAATATGTCTTGTCGTGGTAAAAATATGCATACTATTGAACGGCAACTGCAGCTGTGTTTAAACAAAATAGATAAATGGTGTCTTGAAAACGGCTTTAAATTTTCTAAATTAAAAACCAATTGTATACACTTCTGTCGTAAATACAAACCCCATAAAGACCCAGAACTATATCTCAGTGGTACCCCGATCAAAGTGGTCAAGGAGGCCAAGTTCTTGGGACTTATTTTCGACTCACATTTGACCTTTTTGCCGCATATTAAATCCCTAAAAGCCAAATGCCTGAATCCACTCGATTTATTAAAGGTTGCTTCAAATTCAAAATGTGGAGGGGATCAAAGTACCCTCCTTCACTTATATAGATCACTGGTGCGATCTAAACTTGATTGGGCTCAGAATTAAGCCAATTCTTGCTGCTTCTAGCATTGAGCTGGAAAATATAGCTCCCTGCCGTCTGCTTTCTTCTCCTCCTTGGCAGTTGGTTAGACCACAAGTTGACCTAACATTAACTACATTAAAAAAATCAGAAACCAATGAATTACAGTACAAACAAGAATATAGTCAATTTAAACATAAATATAACAATTATAACTCCTTATTTACATATGGGTCCAAGGACGGTGCCGCAATTGCTTGTGCCACTGTCATTGGATCCAGAACAATATCTTCTAGATTACCAGACAATAGTTCTATTTTTACAGCTGAAGCTAATGCCATATCAACAGCCCTTAAATATATTCAAAGACACCCGAAACGTAAACAGTATATAATATATTCCGACTCTCTTTCTTGCCTTCAGGCTATTAAAAATATGTCTTGTAAACATCCACTCTTAATTGAAATTATTGAATTGTATAATGATCTTGCTACTCGCCAATATGACATCGTCTTCTGTTGGTTACCCAGCCATGTAGGGATCTCTGGTAATACATTGGCTGACCTTGCTGCTAAAGCAGCACTCAACAAATTTGTGACACCACTGCCTATTCCTTACAGTGATTACAAAGCTAGCATTAGAACTTACATCCGTGATCTGATGCAGAAGAGGTGGGACACCCAAGTAGGTATAAATAAATTGCATGAAATCAAACCGTATATTGGTTACACCTACTTGGGTTGTCAGTCCAGATTTGAAGAGGTTATTTTACGACGATGTCGTATTGGCCATACACGATATACCCATGTATACCTGTTAAAAGGTGAGGATCCTCCGTTTTGTATCCCTTGTGATGAGAGAATCACGGTCAAGCATATCCTGCTTGACTGTATTGAATTCTCCATCACAAGGGATAAATATTTCAATGTCAAAACTGTCAAGGATCTTTTTAACACTGTTAATTCTCATTTAATCATTGGTTTTTTAAAAGAAATTGATTTCTTGGTTGAATTATGATTAGGATGTGCTGTAAATAGATGTATTTTAATGATTGGTAGTTTGGATTCGTAACTAGAATTGTTAGTGGCTGTACTCTCAAGGGAGGTTGAAGTATTGTAAAATTATTGTCCTCCTGAGAGGGTACGTAAGTCCAAAACCATTTACAGTAAATTTAAATCTACCAGGTTTTTAATTGTAGTATTCTTGCTGTTTTAATTTTGGCTAACCTTTCGTACAATCGCCAGCAGCTGAGGGGATGATGTAAATCCAACTAGGGTCCATGTAGGTAGCAAAGGTACTGTAAGTCCCCATGGTCCCTAGTGTGGTGATCTACCTTCAGTTGTTGGCGATCTATAGTCTGTTTTTATATTGTATTGTCTAAATAGTGCTATTAGTTTTAACTTTCCATACTAGTTTTAATTAAAATTGTGATATGCTAGTTGTTTTACTGTCCCTCGTTGACAGATTTTTACAATATGCATATATTTCATTTAAGTGTTCATTCAAGTGTTCTCGTCACGATATGGCTGAGATATTGCCGACGTGACGTTAAATTTTAACTCACTCACTCACTCACTCTGTATATAGATGTTAATAATTGGTAGTTTAGGTTAGGAACTAGAATTGTTAGTGGCTGTACCTTCAAAGGTTGAAGTATTGTGAAATTATTGTCCTCCTGTGAGGGTACCTAAGTCCCAAAACATTCAATGTCAATTTAAGTCTACCAGGTTTATAATCGTAGTATTCTTGTTGTTCTTATTTTGGCTGGCATTTTGTACACTCGCCAGCAGCTGAAGTGATGGTGTAATTCCAGCTAGGGTCCATGCAGGTAGCAAATGTACTGTAAGTCCCCATGGTCCCTAGTATGGTGCTCTGCCTTCTGTTGGTGTCTAAATAGTGATATTGGTTTTAACTTTTCATGCTAGTTTTTATATAAACTGTGATATTCTAGTTGTTTTACTGTCCCTCGTTGACAGATTTTTACAATATGCATGTTTCATTTAAGTATTCATTTAAGTGTTGTCACGATATGGCTGAAATATTGCCGATGTGAAGTTAAATATTTACTCACTCACTCGAAGCATACACTCGTACTCTCTTTCACATTTAGACTGATTTAGGGAATACCTGTCAATACTGAACGCAACAGGCTAAAGAAAAACACAGTTTGTCTTTCAAAGTTATTTGTAGGGGTATAAGTTCAATGAATGTACCTCAATATCCTTGTTTGACAGAGTGATCACAGCTATTTACACCTAAGTCTTTGAAATCTACTAAAATCCCCATATGACCTATTTGAAAGGGGACTTATATACTTTTTAAACAAATAAATTATGAATTAAACGATACAAACAGTCGATGAATTACTGAAAGTTATGGAAGTGTTATATATGCTAAAAAACAATTGTTGTCCATGTCATGCCACAGGTAACGCGAACTGTGTTGTAACATGCTGCTGTCATAAAACTAAAACAAAACTAGAGAGCAAACATGGGACGATTGGAAATATTTCCATATACAGTTGTTGATCAGTCCAAGCAGGCGAGCGCCAAACATTGTCGTGCTCCTGATCTAACACGTCACAATGACGTCATAGCTGGCAGCTGTGCTTCGTGGCATCGCTAGTCAAAGCATTTCTCAACTAGCAGTGAGACGTGTCGCTCTTGTTAGGATGTACGTTATTAGTGGGTAAGTTCTCAGTGTATGATTTTAAACTGATTTATGAAATTAGATGAAATGGTGTAAATGTATATTGTATGTCTGCTGTAAAGCAGTGTGAATGTTGTAGGAACCAAGTGTTTGCTTCACACAACGTTAACACCCAGACCTTTGTTTAGCCTGTCACAGACGGCGGACGATAGAAGGTCTGGGGAAACATAACAACGCATCGTGTCACCTGATAGACTTGTTTTATTTGATTAAATTATTTGCTCTCTCTCCTACCATTAACCTTTGACGTGATGACATTTACCTCTGTCACGGAAGACTTTATGAGTTTCCGCCTAAGTTAGCAGTTGTGTGCTCTACCGCTGTGATCCACTTCGTGAGAGCTTTACAGAATATGCCAGACACACATTACAACTGTGTTGCACAAACACTGGCTCAAGTTGACGTGTTGCCGTTCAGAGTGCCTGAAAAACACTGACGTTTTAATCTGCTTCACATTAGAATTTGTCTAAAATACCGGGTACAGAGTCGTGCAAAACGTATTTAGACACAATTTACAATTTCATAATTCCTGTTTTTCGCTGTTTATTTATCACATGGCAACAATTTGATCAACATATGCACAATGCCGAGATTATGCACTGAGGAACTATACGTAATTAAGTTGATAAATGTGATGTCATTAGTTAAATAGTGGTCGGAAAGTTGAACTGAAATTGTGTGCCCTGACCAGAGATGATTTTAAATTTCAAATTCAAATTTTATGTTTTAGGAAAATATGCATCTATTCAATTACAACACTTCAACAAAGAGGACGATCTCAACTCTCAAAACACCGTCAATACACAATGCACAATGCACACCCTATTACGTTTGCTGAATCTGAATGTGAAAATATATTTTGGAAATGAAATCTCCATGAAAGCATACCATACATTCAACACCTCCGTTATAACTGACTTTTTCAATACATACTATGGAAAAGCAAAACATTTGTGGAACCTAAGGCCAGTAGTCATAATACTTTAAATATTTCTGTACTATGTATAGTTTCCTGATTACAATTCTCCCTGTTTCAGCCTCGAATGACCCGAGCCAGAAATACACGGTTTCACCAGTGACAGTGACAACACAAGACCTACAGGGTAGGTAGGAAAACCCAGCAGACAGGAAGCTCAGTAAGCTTACAACACTGACATTTTCTAAAGGATGCAGAATTATATGAAGCATTCCTTGCTTTCATTTCTAGCGAATCAATTGAAATGACAGGTATGATACTACTGCCAACATGCGCCACTGTATATCCCCTATATGTAGAAATAATACGTCATAACGAAAAACCAAAACAAACTATGTTCTCGTAAAACGAGACATACGTTTTTGTTTCACTCCGTCCACTATTCAGGTAGTGACATTTCTCCTCGCAATGTTATCGTCTCCGACCCAAATGGATTAGAGTATTTCAAGGTCTCAGCGCTTTAAAGAAAGTCTAAAATGTGTAAGGCATGGTTTTAGAGGCACTCATGTGAATTCACTTTGATATTTGGAAATTGCGTCATAGGCCTCAGCTGACCCAGACTATATTTCAGTTTGAATGTTATATTACACACGCATACACACACACACACACACACACACACACACACACACACACACACACACACACACACACATGTTTGCCTGATACAAATTAAAACTGTGTTGGACAAACAATGAGTCTATGTCTTGAAAACTGAAAGGTACTCATTCCATAACAATGACTTATGAATAGGTAAAAGTGCAGATGCTTTTTGTCTGCTTATCAAATAACAATAACAGTGTGAAAATAATATATACTTATATATGAAGTGCCCATAGAATATGCATCGCTAACCTCAACCTAACCCTGAGGGTGAACAGACTGTTTTGTTACACTGTTCATGTTTACATTTTTTACAAAAAATAGCCACCTGTTCAATTTGAATATTTCAGCAAAGAGGATCTCAGCTGTTATCAAACAGTCAATGCACAATGGGCAGCTTTTTAAATTTACTAAATCAAACTGTGAAAATATACTTAGGGAATGAAATCTCCATTAAATCAAACCATAAATTTAATACCTCTGTTACAACAGATGTTTTGGGAATTCATACATGTATAATATTGAAAGGGAAGCGGAACCTGAGACCAGTAGTCATAATACTTTAAATACTTTTGTGTCATCTATAGTTTTCTGATTGAAATATTCCCTGTTTCAGCCTGGACTGACCCGACCCCGAACAGCACTGTTCCACCAGCGTTAGTGACGACACAAGACCTACAGGGTAGGTGGTAAAACACAGCTAGCAGGAAGTGCAGTTTTGAATCCTCCGTGCATTTACCACACTGATGTATATGCCCGTGGTGATCTGGACTTGAGGGATGAATCTTCCCCGGTATCGACGTTGTCAATCACAGAATTTCAAACTGTAAAACTTACTATTAGGAAGTGTCACTTTTTTGCGTGCTATTACGAATTACCTCAATCAAACTGATCGATATATGATTAATACTTTTTCCACAACATATGTATTTACCACTTCATCACACAAAATATTGAAGGGTAAAACATATCTGGAAAGGCGAAAACAGGCCAGCAGTACAAATGCTTATGTGTGTCATATATTATTTCCTGATCAGCCAATTTGTGTTTCAGCCTCCACGACTGACGTGAGTCAGGATCTGTCACCCAGCAAGACGGTTCCACCGACGCCCGTGACGACACAAGAGTTTGATCAGCATGGTAGGTGGTAAACCCTGCAGCAACAGTTGTACTGACATTGTCACCTTGTAAAGTTCAACAAGCGTCAACATTATCAAGTCGTACACAAAATAATCTACAACTTCTGACTCTAACAGAAAGTTGTGTATCAAACACTCCATACTTAATTCCAGAAACCACATGCTGACATTCCCGTCATGTTGTGTTGTTGTCAGCCAGGATGGAATTGTATAAATGACGTAGCAGTGTCAGCAATGTCACAGTCACTATCAACACTGTAGATGTGTTACAAAGATGCCTGGTGTACACAGTTTACTTTGTGTTACAGCGACTCCATCACCAAAAGCAGGCCGCGACCTCTACGACGCCAGCTGGCATGGTGACCTGGAGAGAGTGAAGCGGATCCTGGCAGCGGGTAACGTGGACATCAACTATTCAGGATTAAGAACTTTTTTGCTCTATGCAGAGTACAGGAGGAACACTCCGGTGATGGTGGCAGCACTGTGGGGACACAGGGACGTGGTGGAGTTCCTGGTAGGTAGAGGGGCTGATGTGTCACTGGTGGACAGGTACGGTGACAACGTCCTTCACTTGGCCTGTATTGGGGGAGACCTGGAGACGGTGAAGCTGATCCTGTCCCTGGACCTGGTGGACGTCAACGCCAGGAACAACCGCGGGTCGACAGCGCTCTACATAGCGAGAGCCTTGGAACGTCGGCTATTGGTAGATCTCCTGGTGTCACATGGTGCACACTGAAGTCAATTTTGGTGTAGCCGGAGCGTTATTGACACCGACGTGGTGTGTGGCGTTAACGCAGTCGTGTCTCACGGTTTAGGCGATTTCCTTTTTTCTTTGTGAATATAAAGTTGTTGAATGTATTTTCAGACATTTTATCATGTTTTGTGTTTGGAACCTCGCATGATGAGGTAATAAAATTATGAAGTGAGTGTAAACATAAACTATGAGTGATTGTACACAAACGTCGCCCGTGTTGACATAATTTTGTTCTGGGAATATATCGAATTGTGAAACAGACGACAACAAACTGTTTGTTTACACGTGGCTGCACTCTGTGACCTCAGATTGAGCCCAGGTTCACCCAGCTGACGTGGCGATTTTTTAACAGTGACAGTGACGTCACACTGCTGATGACGTCAGAGACAATCAGAGGTGTTCCACCGTCTTCTCATCCAGCAATAGCGGTGCACTGTCACACAACACAAGCAGTGTTACTCAAATACCAGGTCGTCACTCTCACACAATACAAGCCGTGTTACTCAAATACCAGGTCGTCACTGTCACACAACACAAACAGTGTTACTCAAATACCAGGTCATCACTGTCACACAACACAAGCAGTGTTACTCAAATACCAGGTCGTTGCTGTCACACAACACAAGCAGTGTTACTCAAATACCAGATCGTCGCTGTCACACAACACAAGTAGTGTTACTCAAATAAAAGGTCGTCACTGTCACACAACACAGGCAGTTTTACTCAAATACCAGGTCGTCACTGTCACACAACACAGGCAGTGTTACTCAAATGGCAGGTCGTCACTGTCACACAACACAGGCAGTGTTACTCAAATGGCAGGTCGTTGCTGTCACACAACACAGGCAGTGTTACTCAAATACCAGGTCGTCGCTGTCAACACAAGCAGTGTTACTCAAATACCAGGTCTTCGCTGTCACACAACACAAACAGTGTTACTCAAATACCAGGTCGTCGCTGTTGCTTTACAAAGGGAGAATGGAAATGAGTAGGTGATTACTGTAGGACTGAGCCAGTTTGATGTCACATGCACCCATTCTGCAGTGACTAAACTCACAACATACAAACTATGTTAAACTGAAAAAAATGTCATCAAAAACATCTCAATTATATTTCTTTCTGGATGCCAGATGGACAAGTATATCTCCCACTTCTCTGTTTCTTCATCTAACATAACTGTTTTTAGATAAAACACAATTGCTGAAACTAGGTAAGAATAACGTACATGGTAAATCTCGCCATTTTTGGCACATGACGAATTCACCAGTCACGGCACCGTTTACTGTATGTTGTAAATGTAAGTACCGTTTATTTACTCTTTGAACTGAATTTGAAAAATATCCTGTTAGTGGTCAGTGAACCATTGGCGTTTTTTGTTGTTGATTTTTGTCGGTTTCTGTTTCTGTTGTTTGTATGTTTCTTTTGTTTCTTTTTATTTGTATACTTTGTTGTTATTTTTTATTTGCTGTTGTTTTTGTTTTTTTGTTTGGTTTTGATTTGTGTTGGGTTTTTTTTGTTTGCTTTTATTGTTTGTATTGTCTATGATAATCTGAAACCTGACTAATAATCTTGAAATCTTTTTGAATGTCTTAGAAGCAGGTAAACACAAGCACCGAAATGAGTTTTCCATTCCATTAGTTAGTTCATGAGTTATCTTTTGGCAATATTCCAGAAAAATCATAACGGGGACACCAGATATGGGTTTCGCATATTTTACCCGTGTGAGGATTCGAACCCGGGTCTTCAGTCTGACGAGAGAACACTTCAACCACTAGGCTACCCCAATTCACTTGTGATAGTGTGTACAATTTTTTTTTATATCTGAGCTGTAGCATACACATCCATGAGTTCTTACCATATTTTAAAATCAAATAACTGATCGTTTTTAGTATGTGTTAACACAATGGATGTTGTTCAAATTGTGTTGATATTAACCCTCTGGTTGCCGTTCAAATAGTGCTGATGATATTAACCCTCTGGATGCCGGGTTGTTGACTGAAACGTGAATGTTGTATGAGGAGGCGTCAAAGACCTCACGGCTAAATGAAGATAATGAAATCATCTTCTGAAAACAATTTTCAACGATAAGCAAAATACACACGGTCATACCGAAACTGCAGGTAGCATGATACTGTGATTCTGTTTACTGTTCGGCACCCATGAAGAGGCACCTCCTCCTGGTGGGTGCTGGGTAACGCTAAGTGCTCTTCTCCCGTGTGGACCCGGGACAGAATGTGTCCACAGCACCCCATTGCTTGTCGGAAGAGGCGACTAAATTGGGCAACCTGTTTGCCGTTGGTTGCGTCCCGTGTCAGTGGAAGGCGGATCCTGGTGGTTGAGGGCAGTTGGGCTTTTAACTGTGTTGCATTTGCCCAACACACCACTTTGGCCCTTACTTCACCAAGACGGGTGGTTCAATGGGCCCGATTCAACCAATCGGCTGGTCATGCCAAGCCCTGTGCATGGACTGTGTGTGTGTCATTGCAAAAATTTGATTTGGAATTGTTTTGAATTTCAGCCTTGGCACTACTGGTGATCTGTAACTTTTTTTATAGTGAATTATGATAATATGAACTTTGCCTTGAGTCTTATGCCAGAAGCCGATGGCTCATGGGCCAATCTGGTAGATTAATTAGGTAATAATTAATAAGCTCGAGGCATTGTCCTTGTGATACTCCGTGGTGAGTGGGGAGCTCGGCTGATGAACCATGTTGCACTAACCATGTCTTACAAAATAAACCCCCCGCTCCCCCCCCCCCCGCCCCCAAATATATATATATATATATATATATATATATATATATATATATATATATATATATATATATATATAAACAAAGTGAGAGAGTGAGTGAGTTAATATTTTACGTCACATCAGCACTACCTCAGCCATATTGTGACGAGAACATTTAACTGAAATATATGCATGTGGTAAAATATGTCAACGAATGACAGTAAAACAACTTGAATATCACAATTTCAATGAAAACTAGCATGGAAATTTTAAAATAATATTACTGTTATTAATTCAAACTACCAATCATTAAAATACATCTATTTACAGAAACATACTGTTCAAAATTCTTTTAAAAGACCTACAATAAAATGAGAATTAACGATGGCAAAAAGATCCTTCACTGTTTTAACTGTAAAATACTTATCCCTTGTGATGGAGAATTCAACACAGTCAAGCAGAATATGCTTGACCTTGTCTCTCTCTCACAACAAGGGATACAAAATGGAGGATCCTCAGGTACGCATGAGTATATCTAGTGTGGCCAATACGACATCGTCGTAAAATAACCTCTTTAAATCTGGACTGACAACCCAAGTGGGTATAACCAATGTAAGGTTTTATCTCATGTAATTTATTGATACCCACTTGGATGTCCCATTTCTACTGCATTAGATCCTGCATATAAGATCTAACGGTGGCTTTGTAATCACTGTAAGGAATAAGAAGTGGTGTCACAGATTTGTTGAGTGCTGCTTTAGCAGCAAGATCAGGCAATCTGTCCCCAGAGATTCCTACATGGTTGGGTAACCAACAGAAGATGATGTCGTATTGGCCAGTGGCAAGATCATTATACAATTCAATAATTTCAATTAAAAGTGGATGTGTGCAAGAAATAGTTTTCATAGCCTGAAGACAAGAAAGAGAATCGGAATAGATTATATATTGTTTACGTTTAGGGTGTCTTTAAATATATTTTAGAGCTGTTAATATTGCGTTAGCTTCTGCTGTTGTCTGGTAATCTAGAAGATATTGTTCTGGATTCAATGACAGTGGCACAATCCACAGCACCACCATCCTTGGACCAATCTGTAAATTAGGGTTTATAATTGCTATATTTATGTTTTAATTGATTATATTCCTGTTTGTATTGTAAATCATCAGTTTCTGATTTTTTAAATGTAGTTAATGTTAGGTATACTTGGGGCCTAACCAATTGCCAAGGAGAAGAAAGAAGACGGGAGGGAGCTATGTTTTCAATCTCAATTCCGGCTGAAGAAAGACAGGGTTTAATTCTGTGCCCGAGAGGTGGAACAAGAGAAGCCTTGTTGTCATACAAATCCTCATACAGTGGATTGAACACACAGTTATCTGTAGTGTTAGATTCGTTAGATTGTAATTTAGTCATGTATTGTAAGGATAATTTAATACGATGTTGTGAAAGAGATGGTCCATCGGCCTCGACGTAGAGACTGTCAATAGGCGAATTTCTGAAGGGATCAAGACAAAGTCTTAGACCTTGGTGATGGACAGAATCTAACAGTTTCAGGTTGCTTTTGCAGGTTCCACCATAGACGATGGAGCCATAATAAGTGAAGGAGGGTAGTCTGATCCCCTCCCCACTTTGAATTAGAAACAACCTTTAATAAATCGAGTGCCTTCAAACATTTTGCTTTAAGGGATTTAATATAGGGCATAAAGGTTAAATGTGAATCGAAAATAAGTCCCAAGAACTTAGCCTCTTTGACAAGTTTGATAGGAGTGCCACTTAGAAAAAGTTCTGGGTCTTTATGAAGTTTATGTTTACGACAGAAATGTATACAATTGGTTTTGGATTTAGAAAATTTGAAGCCATTTTCAATACACCATTTATCGACTTTGTTCAAGCACAGCTGCAGTTGCCGTTCAATAGTATGCATATTTTTACCACGTCAAGAAATATTAAAATCATCCACAAATAACGATCTATCAATTGAATCGTTTATAGCTTTTGATAAGCTATTTGTCTTTATACTGAAAAGTGTCACTGACAGAATACTGCCTTGTGGAACACTCTGATCCTGACTGTATTGATCAGAACCCACGCAGACTTGAAATTGGCTATTACTTAAGAATTTCTCTTTGAATCCAGGCAAACGACCACGCAAATCGAAATCATGCAAATCTCTTAAAATGCCATATTTCCAGGTTGTGTCATATGCTTTCTCAAGATCAAAAAAGATAGACATCAGCGTGTTTTTAACAAATGCTTCCAGTCGCACTAAGTACAATAGCATTCTTAACATAGGATTCTAATCATACCTAATGATCAACAGTACTTCTGTTTTTACGGAACCCACATTGTATATCTGTCATAAGGTTATTTGTTTCCAAGTACCAAACAAGTCGATTATTTATCATGCATTGCATGGTCTTGCAAATACACCTAGTTAATGAAATCGGACGATAATTAGATCTATCCGTATGATCACGTCAAGCTTTAAGTATTGGTACTACTGTAGTATCACGCCATGAAGAAGGAAATGTCCCGGAAGTCCAAATATCAACAAAAGTTGATAAGAGCGTCTCTAAACAGGATTTTGGTAAGTGCTTCAGGAGTTGATAATGTATGTTATCAGCTCCTGTAGCAGTGTCATGAGCTTGATCAAAAGCAGTATGGAGTTCATGAACAGATAACGTTTCATTATAATCTTCCCCATTATCAGAATTGAAATTAATATTTTTTCTTTTCTTCTTGTTTTTGATATTGCTGAAATTTAGGTATAAAATTAGAAGAGGAAGAATGTTTACCGAGAGTTTCGTCCAGTTTATTCGCAATATCTAATTTATCAGTAAGTAATTGATATCCATGTTTAAGATGATGGACAGTAGATTTAGTACCTTTACCTATAATTTTCTGGACCATCTTCCATACCTTGGATATGGGTGTCCGAGAATTTATTTTAGATACATAATTTTGCCAAGATTGGCGTTTATGCTGTTTAAAAGTACGCCGTGCTTTACCATTTAACATTTTTAATTTATTTAAATTATGCACCATAGGATGGCGACGGAAATAATGTTCTGCCTTTTTCCTTGCCTTCATAGCTTGTTTGCAGTCATCGTTGAACCATGGATTTCTTATGTCTGGAACTACAGAACAATTTGGTATGCACTCATCAGCTATGGACTTCAGTTCTTCAGAAAAGCATTTAAGAGCATCAAGAACGTCAATGAAACGTTCAGGTTTAAGTTTTTCAGCACACAGTGTTCCATATAGAGCCCAGTTAGCCTTTTTAAAACTTCGTCTTGATGATGGAGGAACATCGGATGGAGTTACTGCTTTTAATAAAGTAGGAAAATGGTCACTTCCACAGAGGTCATCGTGGACTAACCATTCGAATTCATTTAGTAGTTCTGAATATGTCAATGATAAGTCAAGAGCACAATAGGTCCCTGTACCAGTGTGTAAATATGTGTTGGAACCATCATTATAAATACATAAATCATTGTCAGAAGAAAAGTCCTCCAACAATTTACCTTTAGGGTTTGTAGTTACACTACCCCCGAGTGGGTTGTGGCCATTTAAATCTCCCATTATAATATATGGCTTTGGGAGTTGGTCATATAGAGCTTGAAGATCAGTCTTGGCAAACGTTGAAGATGGCGAAATATAGAGAGAGCATGGAGTAAACGCTACATTACTGTAAAGTAATTCATATTGGTATTAAGTGAAACAGGGCTTAGAATAAAATTTTATCCGACTAGAACGGATGACCCTGAGGGGAAAATCAATGATATGCATTAAAATGACGAAGGTCAAATGTATCTGTTTGTTTTAAATATGTCTCTTGGAGACATAACGCTGAAGGTGTAAAATCTTGGACTTATAGCTGTAATTCATGTAAATTAGTCCTCAATCCTCTGCAGTTCCACTGTACAATATTATTGGAATAAACTATCTTTTGTGTGGATTTATTGGGGATCTACTCCGCACTCTTTTGGAGTTCGACAAGCTATGTGCCCTAGAATGGACCTTTTCAGAAACGTCCATGTCTTCAAGAGACCCATATTTATCAAACAACTGAATTCAATTTTGCGACCCTTTTGGGGCTCTGCCACTTTGTTGTTTTGAAGCATCAGACTTAGGTTTGGGTTTAGTTTTAACAATTTGTTGTCTATCAGCTGTTGAATGAGACTCAGAGCGTGACTGTGAAGATGACTTATGATCAGAGGACTTGTATGTAGTAGGATGCGATTCCTCAGTCTGGGATGATATAGCAGGATATAAAACTTGTGGGGAGTCGGAACTGACCCAAGTCAAGGTAGTTTGGCATCCTGTGGATGATTTTGTTATTTTAGAACTGGAATCAGGTGATGATTTTGCTACTGTAGCATAATTTTCTGGAAGATCAGATCTCTTCACCAGTTTCTTTGCCTCAGAAAAAGAGATATTTTGGGTGAACTTTATTTTGTTAATCGCCATTTCCTCTTTCCATATTGGACACTGTTTTGATGAAGATGAATGGTCGCCTGAGCAGTTACTGCATTTTCTAAAGTCACTGTCACAATCTTCTTTGTGTGTGTCTTCTCACCACAGTGAGCACACACAACAGACAATGTGCAGGTAGATACACCGTGTCCATATTTCTGACATTTAAAACGACCGAGCGGGTTGGGGATGTTGGTTTCAACTTGGATATTGCAGTAACCTGCCTTCACTGATTATTTGGCGATGAAAAAGAAAACAGATAGGTATTCGTTTGGAATGTTTCATTGTTTGTTTCGGGTGGAAAAGCGCTTCACATACAGCACACCCTGATCTTTCATTTCACATGCTATATCAAGTTCGGACATGTCAGCAAACAACCGATCACGATCTCTGACAATACCTTTACTTGTGTTCAAGGTCTTGTGAGCAGAGACTGTGACCGGAATGCCCACAAAAGATTCAATGCTTATCAGATTGGTTGCTTGCTGTTTCTTGCCACACTCAATTAGCAGTGCGTCTAATGTTCTTAACATGCCCAGCAATACCTTGAATACCCTTAGATCCTGCGAAAGGGTTCAGCTTTAAAGGTGTCTTGACCGGAGTTTCAATAACAAGGAAACGTGGCCAATACTCAGTCGATAGAGACGGACTGTGGTCAGTATCAACAGGATCAATTTCAAGTGGACGTTTTGTTTTTTTTGTTAGGTACTTTATAAGCCATGGTTGGTGTCATATGGTTCATCATTCCAGCTCCCCAACCAGCACGAAGTATCACAAGGACAATGCTAAAGCAAGCGGGCCGCCAGCTTACAGCATCAAGGATACCCGGATGATATACCCCAGCAGAAGAATTAAAACATTAATAATTCCACCAGATTGGCCCATGAGCCATCGCCTTCTGGGCATACGACTCAAGGCAAAACCATGAACTAGTTAAATTGAAATTGAGAAGATCCAAAAATCGGCCAAGACCTAATAATATACATATTACAATTCTCAAAGTTTTGTGCAACATTACACACAGTAATGCTGAGGGCATAGTGTGACCAGCCGATTGCCCTCAAAGACCAGGATCCCCTCCTCCAGCGACACAGGGTCTCAACCCACGGCAAACGGGTTGGTGGACCAAATATGCCCCCGGGTCCACTACGGGGGTGTCAGCGAGCTCTTAGCATTACCCAGCACCCACCACGAGGAAGTGGCTCGCCACGGGTGCCCCCAGTCCGAGACATAACTTCAGCTCCAGACACAACCTTAGCTCCAGACACACCTCCTGCCACAGGCTAAGACACATCCCAGTCCTAGGCCCAACAACACACATATCCTTAGATGAGATGATTGGACCGTTTGTAGCTTCTGGACATGGTGCATTCATGTGTCAACTCTCATTTCCTATTATAATTCGTTCCACACACTGCCTTCATTTCATATATCGGCCTCATTGCATACAATCACATAGCTCCGTACACTGACGTGGTTCAATACTCTGACGTGGTTCCATACACGGACCTCATTTTATACCATGACGTTGTTCAATTCTACACCTACCTGCTTCGATAGACTGACGCTGTTCCATACACTGACATTGTTCCATACACTGACGTTTTTCATACACTGGCCTAACCATGCCATGCGCAGCTCTTCTCTCATACATTGACCTCATTCGGAATACTTACTTCATTCCATGCACTGACGTGTATCAATACTCTGACGTCACTCCATACACTGACCTCATTCCACGCACTGACGTTGCTCAATACACTGACGTCATCTAATACACTGACATCATTCGGTACTTCGACCTCATTCCATACACTCAACTCATTCCATACACAAACCCAAATTCATACACTGACACTATCCCATACACTGATGTTGTTCCATACACTGATGTCGATCCATACACTAATGCCATTGCATACACTGACCTCATTCCATACACTGACAATGTTTCATACACTGATCTCATTCAGTGCATTGACGTTGTTCCATCAACTGACCTTATTCGATATGCTTAAATCATTGCATACACTGACCTCATTCCATACACTGACAACATTCCATACACCGACGACCTTCCATACAATGACCTCATTCGACACACTCACCTCATTCTACATTCTGACGTAATTCTTATACACAGACATCCCATACCAAAATCGCTACATACCATCATCACTATATGCTATCATCACTACTTACTACCATGACTGCAGATTAGAACTCATTCAAAGCTGTGGGGAGTTTTAACACTGAGATTACATCCGTACTAAAGTATATACCACGGTGTCGGTGTCAAGCAGCCAGAACGGCACACGCTAATTACCACGGTCGGTTTAACTGACTGGCTGTTTGATTGTAGGATTACCGAATGTTTTTACAATGTATTTACAATAATCACTTGTTTGATTTATTAACGAGAGTGTGGGATTAACGAGAATAATGACCACTGTTTTGAATTGTTCTCGTATTTTTACGTGATTGTTGAATTACTGAGTGTCGGATAGACGAGAGTTGACTGTATCCTTTTTCTAGTGCGCTGACAAAAACGGATGATTTACGACTTTCTTTACATCTTGGCACTTTCGGTGCATTTCTTGGACATTTTCCAGGTCGGTCACGCGTTCTCTCTCGTGCAGTATTGCAGGTTCCAAGTGAGCATTGCCAGACTCTATGCTTTTTATACCCTGGGTCACCGTCACCTACACAAGCTCAACTAACAGCTTGTCTTGTAGTTTATCACAGAATGTGTATAAATATATGAAGCACAGATTTGAGCTATAGCAACTGACAAGTTTTTTTCAGGTAGGTGTCAGTAGTCCGTGCGATATACTTCACTGAATCCACTTCGAAGTTGTTTTGTTTTGAACAAGTTGGAAAGTTTTATCAAATACAAATCTGGACAATTTAAACACGGCAGTTTCAACCGATAAATGTCCCTCCCATAATTGATCTGTTTTACTGATGTCTGGGGTGGCATATTTTACAGCTCACTGAAACTGAATGTCCATAAGGTGCATTGAAAACATTTAATACAGGACATATACAGCTCACTGAAACTGAATGTCCATAAGGTGCATTGAAAACATTTAATACATGACATATACAGCTCACTGAAACTGAATGTCCATAAGGTGCATTGAAAACATTTAATACAGGACATATACAGCTCACTGAAACTGAATGTCCATAAGGTGCATTGAAAACATTTAATACAGGACATATACAGCTCACTGAAACTGAATGTCCATAAGGTGCATTGAAAACATTTAACACATGACATATACAGCTCACTGAAACTGAATGTCCATAAGGTGCATTGAAAACATTTAATGCAGGACATATACAGCTCACTGAAACTGAATGTCCATAAGGTGCATTGAAAACATTTAATACATGACATATACAGCTCACTGAAACTGAATGTCCATAAGGTGCATTGAAAACATTTAACACATGACATATACAGCTCACTGAAACTGAATGTCCATAAGGTGCATTGAAAACATTTAATACAGGACATATACAGCTCACTGAAACTGAATGTCCATAAGGTGCATTGAAAACATTTAATACATGACATATACAGCTCACTGAAACTGAATGTCCATAAGGTGCATTGAAAACATTTAACACATGACATATACAGCTCACTGAAACTGAATGTCCATAAGGTGCATTGAAAACATTTAATACAGGACATATACAGCTCACTGAAACTGAATGTCCATAAGGTGCATTGAAAACATTTAACACATGACATATACAGCTCACTGAAACTGAATGTCCATAAGGTGCATTGAAAACATTTAATACAGAACATATACAGCTCACTGAAACTGAATGTCCATAAGGTGCATTGAAAACATTTAATACATGACATATACAGCTCACTGAAACTGAATGTCCATAAGGTGCATTGAAAACATTTAACACATGACATATACAGCTCACTGAAACTGAATGTCCATAAGGTGCATTGAAAACATTTAATACATGACATATACAGCTCACTGAAACTGAATGTCCATAAGGTGCATTGAAAACATTTAATACAGGACATATACAGCTCACTGAAACTGAATGTCCATAAGGTGCATTGAAAACATTTAATACAGGACATATACAGCTCACTGAAACTGAATGTCCATAAGGTGCATTGAAAACATTTAATACAGGACATATACAGCTCACTGAAACTGAATGTCCATAAGGTGCATTGAAAACATTTAATACAGAACATATACAGCTCACTGAAACTGAATGTCCATAAGGTGCATTGAAAACATTTAATACAGGACATATACAGCTCACTGAAACTGAATGTCCATAAGGTGCATTGAAAACATTTAATACAGAACATATACAGCTCACTGAAACTGAATGTCCATAAGGTGCATTGAAAACATTTAATACAGGACATATACAGCTCACTGAAACTGAATGTCCATAAGGTGCATTGAAAACATTTAATACATGACATATACAGCTCACTGAAACTGAATGTCCATAAGGTGCATTGAAAACATTTAATACAGGACATATACAGCTCACTGAAACTGAATGTCCATAAGGTGCATTGAAAACATTTAACACATGACATATACAGCTCACTGAAACTGAATGTCCATAAGGTGCATTGAAAACATTTAATACAGGACATATACAGCTCACTGAAACTGAATGTCCATAAGGTGCATTGAAAACATTTAACACATGACATATACAGCTCACTGAAACTGAATGTCCATAAGGTGCATTGAAAACATTTAATACATGACATATACAGCTCACTGAAACTGAATGTCCATAAGGTGCATTGAAAACATTTAATACAGAACATATACAGCTCACTGAAACTGAATGTCCATAAGGTGCATTGAAAACATTTAATACAGGACATATACAGCTCACTGAAACTGAATGTCCATAAGGTGCATTGAAAACATTTAATACAGAACATATACAGCTCACTGAAACTGAATGTCCATAAGGTGCATTGAAAACATTTAATACAGGACATATACAGCTCACTGAAACTGAATGTCCATAAGGTGCATTGAAAACATTTAATACAGAACATATACAGCTCACTGAAACTGAATGTCCATAAGGTGCATTGAAAACATTTAATACAGGACATATACAGCTCACTGAAACTGAATGTCCATAAGGTGCATTGAAAACATTTAATACATGACATATACAGCTCACTGAAACTGAATGTCCATAAGGTGCATTGAAAACATTTAATACAGGACATATACAGCTCACTGAAACTGAATGTCCATAAGGTGCATTGAAAACATTTAATACATGACATATACAGCTCACTGAAACTGAATGTCCATAAGGTGCATTGAAAACATTTAATACAGAACATATACAGCTCACTGAAACTGAATGTCCATAAGGTGCATTGAAAACATTTAATACAGGACATATACAGCTCACTGAAACTGAATGTCCATAAGGTGCATTGAAAACATTTAATACAGAACATATACAGCTCACTGAAACTGAATGTCCATAAGGTGCATTGAAAACATTTAATACAGGACATATACAGCTCACTGAAACTGAATGTCCATAAGGTGCATTGAAAACATTTAATACAGAACATATACAGCTCACTGAAACTGAATGTCCATAAGGTGCATTGAAAACATTTAATACATGACATATACAGCTCACTGAAACTGAATGTCCATAAGGTGCATTGAAAACATTTAATACAGAACATATACAGCTCACTGAAACTGAATGTCCATAAGGTGCATTGAAAACATTTAATACATGACATATACAGCTCACTGAAACTGAATGTCCATAAGGTGCATTGAAAACATTTAATACATGACATATACAGCTCACTGAAACTGAATGTCCATAAGGTGCATTGAAAACATTTAATACAGGACATATACAGCTCACTGAAACTGAATGTCCATAAGGTGCATTGAAAACATTTAACACATGACATATACAGCTCACTGAAACTGAATGTCCATAAGGTGCATTGAAAACATTTAATACAGGACATATACAGCTCACTGAAACTGAATGTCCATAAGGTGCATTGAAAACATTTAACACATGACATATACAGCTCACTGAAACTGAATGTCCATAAGGTGCATTGAAAACATTTAATACATGACATATACAGCTCACTGAAACTGAATGTCCATAAGGTGCATTGAAAACATTTAATACAGAACATATACAGCTCACTGAAACTGAATGTCCATAAGGTGCATTGAAAACATTTAATACAGGACATATACAGCTCACTGAAACTGAATGTCCATAAGGTGCATTGAAAACATTTAATACATGACATATACAGCTCACTGAAACTGAATGTCCATAAGGTGCATTGAAAACATTTAATACATGACATATACAGCTCACTGAAACTGAATGTCCATAAGGTGCATTGAAAACATTTAATACATGACATATACAGCTCACTGAAACTGAATGTCCATAAGGTGCATTGAAAACATTTAATACAGGACATATACAGCTCACTGAAACTGAATGTCCATAAGGTGCATTGAAAACATTTAATACAGGACATATACAGCTCACTGAAACTGAATGTCCATAAGGTGCATTGAAAACATTTAACACATGACATATACAGCTCACTGAAACTGAATGTCCATAAGGTGCATTGAAAACATTTAATACAGGACATATACAGCTCACTGAAACTGAATGTCCATAAGGTGCATTGAAAACATTTAACACATGACATATACAGCTCACTGAAACTGAATGTCCATAAGGTGCATTGAAAACATTTAATACATGACATATACAGCTCACTGAAACTGAATGTCCATAAGGTGCATTGAAAACATTTAATACAGGACATATACAGCTCACTGAAACTGAATGTCCATAAGGTGCATTGAAAACATTTAACACATGACATATACAGCTCACTGAAACTGAATGTCCATAAGGTGCATTGAAAACATTTAATACAGGACATATACAGCTCACTGAAACTGAATGTCCATAAGGTGCATTGAAAACATTTAACACATGACATATACAGCTCACTGAAACTGAATGTCCATAAGGTGCATTGAAAACATTTAATACATGACATATACAGCTCACTGAAACTGAATGTCCATAAGGTGCATTGAAAACATTTAACACATGACATATACAGCTCACTGAAACTGAATGTCCATAAGGTGCATTGAAAACATTTAATACAGGACATATACAGCTCACTGAAACTGAATGTCCATAAGGTGCATTGAAAACATTTAATACATGACATATACAGCTCACTGAAACTGAATGTCCATAAGGTGCATTGAAAACATTTAATACATGACATATACAGCTCACTGAAACTGAATGTCCATAAGGTGCATTGAAAACATTTAACACATGACATATACAGCTCACTGAAACTGAATGTCCATAAGGTGCATTGAAAACATTTAATACAGGACATATACAGCTCACTGAAACTGAATGTCCATAAGGTGCATTGAAAACATTTAATACATGACATATACAGCTCACTGAAACTGAATGTCCATAAGGTGCATTGAAAACATTTAACACATGACATATACAGCTCACTGAAACTGAATGTCCATAAGGTGCATTGAAAACATTTAATACAGGACATATACAGCTCACTGAAACTGAATGTCCATAAGGTGCATTGAAAACATTTAACACATGACATATACAGCTCACTGAAACTGAATGTCCATAAGGTGCATTGAAAACATTTAATACAGAACATATACAGCTCACTGAAACTGAATGTCCATAAGGTGCATTGAAAACATTTAATACATGACATATACAGCTCACTGAAACTGAATGTCCATAAGGTGCATTGAAAACATTTAACACATGACATATACAGCTCACTGAAACTGAATGTCCATAAGGTGCATTGAAAACATTTAATACATGACATATACAGCTCACTGAAACTGAATGTCCATAAGGTGCATTGAAAACATTTAACACATGACATATACAGCTCACTGAAACTGAATGTCCATAAGGTGCATTGAAAACATTTAATACAGGACATATACAGCTCACTGAAACTGAATGTCCATAAGGTGCATTGAAAACATTTAACACATGACATATACAGCTCACTGAAACTGAATGTCCATAAGGTGCATTGAAAACATTTAATACAGAACATATACAGCTCACTGAAACTGAATGTCCATAAGGTGCATTGAAAACATTTAATACAGGACATATACAGCTCACTGAAACTGAATGTCCATAAGGTGCATTGAAAACATTTAATACATGACATATACAGCTCACTGAAACTGAATGTCCATAAGGTGCATTGAAAACATTTAACACATGACATATACAGCTCACTGAAACTGAATGTCCATAAGGTGCATTGAAAACATTTAATACAGGACATATACAGCTCACTGAAACTGAATGTCCATAAGGTGCATTGAAAACATTTAATACAGGACATATACAGCTCACTGAAACTGAATGTCCATAAGGTGCATTGAAAACATTTAACACATGACATATACAGCTCACTGAAACTGAATGTCCATAAGGTGCATTGAAAACATTTAATACATGACATATACAGCTCACTGAAACTGAATGTCCATAAGGTGCATTGAAAACATTTAATACAGGACATATACAGCTCACTGAAACTGAATGTCCATAAGGTGCATTGAAAACATTTAATACAGGACATATACAGCTCACTGAAACTGAATGTCCATAAGGTGCATTGAAAACATTTAATACAGGACATATACAGCTCACTGAAACTGAATGTCCATAAGGTGCATTGAAAACATTTAATACAGAACATATACAGCTCACTGAAACTGAATGTCCATAAGGTGCATTGAAAACATTTAATACAGGACATATACAGCTCACTGAAACTGAATGTCCATAAGGTGCATTGAAAACATTTAATACAGAACATATACAGCTCACTGAAACTGAATGTCCATAAGGTGCATTGAAAACATTTAATACAGGACATATACAGCTCACTGAAACTGAATGTCCATAAGGTGCATTGAAAACATTTAATACAGGACATATACAGCTCACTGAAACTGAATGTCCATAAGGTGCATTGAAAACATTTAATACAGGACATATACAGCTCACTGAAACTGAATGTCCATAAGGTGCATTGAAAACATTTAATACAGAACATATACAGCTCACTGAAACTGAATGTCCATAAGGTGCATTGAAAACATTTAACACATGACATATACAGCTCACTGAAACTGAATGTCCATAAGGTGCATTGAAAACATTTAATACAGGACATATACAGCTCACTGAAACTGAATGTCCATAAGGTGCATTGAAAACATTTAACACATGACATATATGGTGTACAGATAAATATCATTCCACTTCCTACAGTGTTTAAGTGTTTGTATTCTGTGAGATAAGCAGACGTGGGACTAAAGAAAGACAGTGAAATACTGTCGCCCTGGACCACTTTATTCTATACTCATGGAAAAACTTAAGGGAAATAGCTGTGACTTTTAATCTTTGAAACAGTAAGAGAAACGTTCATACATATGAAAAGGTTTATGTCAAGTGATGAAAATCAATATCTTGGCATCGTTGTGGCATGCTGTGAATGAGTGTACGGATGGTACCAATCGGAATTCTACGCCATTCTTCCAAGAGAGCTACGAAAAGGTCATCCAAATTGTTGGGTTGAACAGATCTGTCCCGAGCATTGCGCCCAAAAAACATCCCAAAGATGTTCGATGGTGTTAAGGTCAGGACTTTTAGCCGGCCATTGCAACACCCGGACATCTGCAGCCCTCAGTCTGTCCAGACAAAGATGAGCGATGTGAGGGTGGGCATTGTCATGCTGGAACTCGAACACCTGCTATACATGGAAAGGGGAAAACAATCGGGTTCAAGATCTCGTCACGATATCGTACACCTGTTATCCTGCCATCAACACGCACAAGATCTGTTTTGTGGTTAAAGGTAAACCCGCCCCACACCATAACAGAGCCCCAAAGTTAAGTACTCTCACGCCATGTTAACAATGTTTTTAACCATTGCGTTTGACTGTGCACATACATGTCACGTGTAAATCTAAGTGCATGTAACTTTAGGAGCATGTAGTGCACGTGCATGGAAAGCATTATGGTGAGTTTGAGTGAACTGCTCTTCACGAAAACGATAACACACGGCGCTGAAGTTAGTAAATAGAAATTTTGAATTGCCCTAAGAAACTTGCGTTCCCATTACATTTTTCCATGAGTATATTTTAGTCCTTTATGGTTGCAGTGAAAACGTACCGATGACTTTCACTTACTCAAAGAAAAGTGGAAATCGAATAAAGTGAAATTAAGGTGGCTATTCCTCATCATTTTTCTTTGCCAACTGAACATTTAAACCTCAAAATTTTAGTGACCTAAAGATACTAGTTCTTTAAGAAACGGTCATAGTTTCATATCGCGTTGTTTGTTTGTATTACAAGGAGGTAAGTACACTAAATGAAATACTGAGAACAAGTAGGGCGCCGCATGTACTTCACTGTTCCAATTACTGCGCTTACACCCTCGTGATACAAAGCAATTGAGACGATGGTCATCCCACTCATACACAAAGCCAGGCCTCTTGGATCACGTGCCGTAGTGGCTTACATGAGGATCAAAGCAGTGACATCTGTACCCTGGCCAGCATTAGGCCCAGATCTGAACCTTCTGGGGGATGTGTTTGACATTATGGGGTCGCCAATAGTAGTATATACAATGGGGGTTTTAAAACACTTTCAAGAAAAGTCCCTACAAAGCCTTATTTACTAAATAAGGCTTTGGTTGGGTCCTTAGCTCTTGCTACTATTACCCCTACTACTTAACGTGTGTTGGAGGTAACACTGTGCCTATGTCATGTTTATATCAATGAAACAGTTTAACGTGAACCGCCTATGATCTCTTTGTTGTTCATAATAAAGGCTTGTTGGGCTTTTTGTATCCCCTGTTCTATGTACTTTTTTTTCTCGTCCTCGCTGATAGCAGACTTACGAGACTTGGATCGAATATCTTGTTTCATTCCGTTATATTTTGTGAGTTCAGAGAGGACTGAACGAAACTCCTCTTCTGAGATCTTACTATCAGAGAGTGCCGTGGAAATACGCTCACTCACTGTGTTGAGCTTTGCTTCGGCCAGAACCCTGATCTCGTCGTGTTTCAATGCCTTACGATGCAGTCTGCGTGATACTAACTTAAGCGCCAACCCTGCCAACCCTGCCACCCCAGCTGTTATTTCAATACCTAGCACTATAGGTGCGGCCACGATGGTAGCTAACAATCCAACACCTGCCGCCCCTAGTCCCATGCTGGTTGCCATAAGGGTAGTGTCAGCCCCGTCCACGATATTGAAAGCTCTATTGTACTTCTTACATAGTGCTTTCCGCGTGTCACGGTCTTGTTCTAGTTGGCGTTTCACATCACATAACTGCCTCAAGCGGAACCCATCTACGGTTTCCAGCGTCTTCGCTACTTCCTCTACGACTGGGTACAGACCCATCCTATAATATATATTTTGAAAGATATTTTAATTGGGTTTCAGTTAATACTCTATCAATGTATTTGAAACCTACAAGGGATAGATTATAACCAATGCTAAGAGGTGAGAGGTCAATAGACTTTTCTGTTGTAATAAAAACCCCACGGAGGCTTATTAAATGGTTTATAGGACCCGTGGGGGTATTCCGTTGTATAACAATACGGCAATATTGACCTACGTGTTCGGTATACCAGTGTATTACCAACCCGGGTAAAATTTGTAGTAGTATAGGGAATGGGGGTTCTGGACCACTTTCAAGAAATGCCTCTACAAAGCCTTATTTAGTAAATAAGGCTTTGGTTGGGCCATTAGCTCTTGCTACTATTACCCCTACTACAAAATTACTGTGCCTTGGTAGGAGGTAACACTGTGCCGTACGGTACGATCAATAATTCTTCTCTTACAAATCCCCTACCCGGCCCATCCCTCAAGTAGTACAAGTTAGGTTCATCGGCTTTCATATCCACTTTATCTATGTTGTAAGTTTTGACTGACCATATAGGATCGGTGGCTCGCTTACGGCTATCGCCCTCGTGTTCCCCCGGCTGGTATAGATACCTCACTAAGGCCCTATCTGGTATTTGTTTCTCCTTCCCACGCAATGGAGCGGCCGACTCTGCAACTATTGATTTTAATTTGATAGCGTCTGCCGGTTTCTTACCGGTGAGACGGGTGACTTCATGGTTGATTGCCGACACCACCTTGGGTAACCTCGTGACCCATTCAGTCGATCGTTTTCCAGGGGTGACCATCTCCCTAGCATACTGATGGCCGAACAAGCGCTCAGCCAAAGTCCTATTAAATCTCTCAACTATGGCTTGGCTGCGATGGGCTCCGGCCGTGCCACGCCTGACCTTTGTATCGTGTTTGGCTAGCAGTTGTGACACGGCACCCATGAACTCCCGTCCGGGGTCAACTTGCAGCTCTGTTGGCCACGTCAGTGGGCTGCGTTTGTATATGCGTTCAAATCCTCTGGCTACCTGGGCCGAATCTTTCGTGGTCAAGGGTTCGGCTTCCTTGTAACGACTGGCTACGTCCACTACGGTTAAGGCATACTTGTACCTCTTATCGTGGGGTAGGAACAGTAGGTCTGCCTGGTGAATGCTATTAGGTATGTTAATACCGAACCTCCTTCTAGGCACGTAGCGTGGTGCCGGTAAATAGATCTGCCACAGGGCTTGTTTTTCAAGCCACACTTTGGCTTCCTCCGGGGGTACTCGCGCTAGTTTAGCTAGCTTATCTACTGCGCTAGCTCCTTTCCAGTACCCACGCGGGCTGTAGTAAATAGCCTCAAATTTTTTCATGTCCATACGCGTATGTGTTTATACCATCAATAGCTATCCAACGTTTCGTGTCCATAGGCGACAGGGACGTCTTGTTTATAGTCAGTCCGTATATCTTATGCCCATCACTTCTAAGTGTGTTCATTTTATGTCTAAAGGTACGGGTCTTGAACAGGGCTTCCTTGAATCTGGCGTGTTTGATGTGTTGTTTCACCACATACTTCTTAACCCCCTTAGCCTTCCGGATCTCACTATTGTCGGCTTTCAGTATGGAGTACATCTTAGGTCTCAAACCTATGTACTCGGCTATGGGCGTGCCAGCACACTCGTCCTTCATCTTACCTAGGACCTTTTTATTTACCGTGCTGTGTAGGGCATGGGTCTTAGGGTAGTCGCTGGTGTCGTATAAATCGAGGTGTTTTTTCATGTCCTCGTACACGTCCTCGGTTCGAATCTCCATTAGTAGGGAATCCGTGTCAGTGTACAGTACTTCACACCTGTCGCCGTACTGTTTCTTGAGCTCGTTGTAGTAAAAGTCGTACATCAGGTGTTTGGATAAATCGAGGATGCTCATCCCCACGTAAACAGGCCGGTTGAATTTTATGTGGCTTTTCTTCATGTGTATGGCAACCAGGTCGTCTGTAAATATTTTATTACGGTTGAATGCCGGACTGGTTATCAATCTCCTGAGTTTGTCTTCCTCACTAGATCTAACCAGCTTCACGGTTACGCGTTTCCTCAGGTTCTCCATAGTCTTACCAAACACCGAGTTGTTCATGAGCTTGTAGAGATTTTTCTCAAAATCACTGGTGGCTTTTTTTCGTAGGTCTGTGTTCATTCTGATGTAGGGCTCCATCCATGGGCTCTGGTCGAACATGAGCACCCTGTGTATTTTGGTCAGCCTCATACCCAACGACAGGTACAGCTGTAGGTTGCGATAGTGAACGATGTACTTGGTCTTATTCATTAAGTTAGGCACGAGTTTTTCAACGTCTGTCACACGCCCACCTGACAAGTTATGTTGGTACTCAGACATCCAGTCTGTATTAACCCTCATACGTTCGGGGGCCAGGGGATAGCTGTTGTGCGATGTGTGTAATTCCTTGGGATACTCTAAGTCAACTTCGAGGATATACCCTTTGTTCGAATCTGGTGCAACCCCCATAACATCAACGTGGGGTACCCATTCGAATCCCCCTGTAGGTAGATACTGACTCATGGCCCAGCCGTACAGGTTGTTTGCGTCGAGGTATAGAATGTGATTGGTTGGTTTGTTAGGATCGTAACCTTTCACGTATTGATTATTTGCTTTCGCGTATCGTTTGGATGCCATGGAAATCCCACCTCGCAAGCCTTTCTCAATGAATAGGTGCATGTCGTAATCTGTGAGCAATTCCAAATTAACTCCGGTCTTTTTAAGCAAGGCGTCCCACGACAGACCTGGGCTGGTGTAATACCATGCGGGGTCGAGTTTATACTGCTTTAAACATGTCTGCCGAAACGTTTCAAACACGTCGGCTAACAGCAGTACATCTGTCCTCAAGTACAGGTCGTGATAATCACCCAGGTTCTTACAACCCAGTTTATTCCATATGTTAGTCGCGTGCGAGTAATCATCTCGTGAGACGGACGCCTCATTCAGCTTGCTATAAAAGCAGTCAATAGGGGGTAGTCTGGTCTCGGTGAACTTGGCCCAACTATCCATGTACTCATAGGGGTACACACCCTTCCTCACAAGCAGGGGTCTAGTCTCGGCGTCTGTGTATCGATCGGTGATAGGGAAGGTATTGTTGGCCTTGACCAGACTGTCGAGTGACGACAGGAGGAACTGAAACGAGTCAATGAACCTAAGTCCGTTTAAGCTGAAGGAGATGTATCTCTCCATGTTGTTGGGGATGCACGTTATATTACCATCGATTTTCGCGATGGCCTGCATGATCAAGTGTGAGTCGTACCCTCTCAAGTTGTGAAAGACAACGGGGATGTTTATTGTCCTAGGGTTGATTTTAAGCTTGAGGTTGCACGTGCTGTGAGCGGCGCCTCTATACTTACCAGTTATGTGGCAGTGATCTCTCACCGAATCGCCGTTAAGTGGTGAGTCACACACGTGACAGTTAGTGCTACTAGCGTGAGCTAGCCTGTCGACTCGGGTCATACGCATGGGAGCGATTCTATACAATGCATTCCTAATACTTTTTTCTTCCTCCTGCTAACACTGTAGAAACCTTTCAGCCGCGTCAGGGCCCCTATACACTACCGGAGCTTTCGTTTCCCCGTCACAACGGACGACAATGTATCCAAACGAACAGGCTTTATGCTCTTGTGTCTTGTGGGTGAAGCTACCACTGGGAGCCTCGCCGGCGGCAGCCACTAAGGCTTCGAAGTCGGCGTATATAATATAAGGCACAGACATTTGGTTCTTGTGGTTACTGAATTTTAGGATATTATCACCTTCCTTAGGCATGTCGACTCGTATGGCCGTCTGCCCCACACCTTGACAATCATCTCGGTGGGATTCTGATAAATCAGCTCGACTGAAACCGTGTAGGCATCGTTCACAGAAGTGGGTCTTTTCTCTGTGTGCCGATTGGTCATGCAACAACCGGCTGAGATGTTTTATCCATGTGTAGTGATACTTTTCACCTCGCTGGATCATGAATATATTGATAACTTGGCGATCCTTCACCGGGCTGACCCTGTGTACTATTGTTGTGTTACCTTCGTGCCCAAAGACATTTATAGCCAGATTATTCTGTTTTTCTACTTTAGTGATCTGGGATATGGGGGTGGGTTCATCTATACCATCCCATTTGAGCCCATCGTCTTGGGGATAGCTAGAAAGCCTATCTGAATGAGTACCAGCTGGAAATAAGGCTGACCTGATAGCTAACCTCAGGCAATCGTTTCCTCTATTCTTAACGTTTACTATGGCATGTTTGTTCCTATAGTAGGGAGGCAAGGCTAGGTATGACCCGCCTCTGAACAGCACGTAGTTAGCTATGTCTAGATAGACGTTATCGATTTTATCTACAGCCCACCCGGACCCCAAGTGTGTGTAGCGTTCTAGGTATTCTCGTATCTGCTGAAAACTTGTATCGATTGATGCGTCAATGGTCTCTGCATGTGTGACGACCTCTTGTTGACCTCGGAAGTAAGGCTGAACATACTCAGTGGTACTCCCAACCTGCTTATCGAGCGACATTTTCACTGTGATCTGAAACTTGATACTTCCTAGGTTATTTAGTTCCTGGTTGACCTTATCAGCTATCAGAGGCTTGATATCTGTAATGTCTATGTTTCTATCAACGTGCATGCGCCAACCTCTCAAATAGTTGCCTACAGCGCGCTCAGTGCGCACGAACTGTAGGTCAATAGCTCTATTCTGTCGTAATAATTCTACAAGCTGTGGTTTTCTCATACGGGAATACCCGCCTAAACCCAAATCGTGTGCCTCGACTTTCAGTTGTTTTACAGTGGGAGGTTTTGCTACGGGGGCATGTGATAACAATGCGGTTAACCCGGCTCTCCCCAGGTTTGAATAACCCGTGTGTCCAAGCTGTTTTGCTTGAGCTTTTAATTGTTTTACCGTAGGAGGGGCTTCTAAACCTAGTAATCTCAACAATGCTGACTTCCGCATTCTAGAATACCCGATGACACCTCTCTGTTTTGCGACCCTCTTGAGCTCGCGCACAGTAGACATCGTGTTTACACCTAAGAAAACTAATGTCTAATTGGTTCACAGTAAGGGGAGGTAACTCTTAAGTGGCTATCTTGAGCAGTCGCCTACGTTCTTTTATGTAGCCTTTTTTATTCTCGTATGTGAGTTGATGTCTGACTACGTTCGCTCCGTGAGCTTTACATAAACAGTAGTGCCCTTTAACCCCGATACCACACACAGAACACGTGTAGTTAGGACTTCCCATATGGAAACAACAGAACCCCTGATTCCTGCATTTCCTACCACAGGCCTCGGTCTTCCCCATAAGTATGTATTCGCATCGGTATGGAGCGGGTCTCATGTTTACTTATATAGGTATTTTAGTTTAATTGCTTAGCAACCAACGCAGTAGCTGCTATACCCAACACTATGAAGCCCAGTTCACGATTCATTTGTCCCTTGGATGGTGTGTTGTACTGAGCGAGTGTGGGTTTATTGAGCGGTTCCAATTGTTTACCAGTTAGTAGATAGTATTCTTTCATTGCTTCATCGACATCGTAGAATGTTTTAATGGCATGGTTTTCACGCTTGAGCTGTTCATTAATAAAATCGATCCTCTGGAGGCGTTTTTTAACGTACTCGTCCTGTGCCTTTTGTAAGTTCTCAGTAGCGAGATCGTGCCGCTTCCTTTCTTCCTGTATTTCAGCCGCGTGATCATCTCGTAGTTTCGAGAAGAGGAAATTACTCCCGGAAAATGCCAGGGCATTCACTAACGCCCCACCGACCATCATAGCTATCGTGGCCATCCCTATATTTATTTCATTATATTATCAGGTATTATTCCTTGTTTTACTAGGATGTCTTTTGTGGCCATCGCCATACCAAGGTTCATTATGAGCATACCCATATCCTGCAGGTTGAAATCTAGCTTGATAGTTGGTTGTTTAAGCACCATTTTAGTCAACCGAGCGTACCCTACTGCTAGACTGGCTACCACTGTGGCGTGGTATGCGTCGTTGACGAACGTTTTCCCCTCAGACATTATGTATATGATATAAAATATTAAAATTATAACATGATATGCGGGTCTACCATGGGGGATACCCCCATACCCCCACTGTTGGGGGTGGGTGGTGGCTCACTGTGGGAGGGTACCCCCACGTATAACCACGAGATAGCCAAGGCAGCAGTTACACCTACAGCCAACAACAGTCGGGGGTTGGTCACTTTATGTTGGTTACACCACCGTTTTTTACCGGCAGCTACTCTCTTAGGATTCTTCTGCCTGGTTACTGTTGAAGTGGTCTCCACTGTTGGGGGTGTGGGGGGTACCACCACTGGGGTCTCCTCCACTGGGGTTTCCTGTGCAGCATCCATCTATACCATTATTGTTCTTTCTCTCAAATTGGCAATGTTTTGCCGTGATAATCGCCGCCGTCACTGGAGCCAACAACATACCATATTTGTGGTACAGCCCGCAGCTGATAGAGCTCACGGCGTGTTCGATAAAAGGGTCTTTCTCGAGGACCTCCCACAGGTAAAGTCGGCGCTCTGGTGGAATGGGAAGGAAGTGTGATACAATACCGGTGTATATCTGGGTCATAGCCGATCCTATTGTCTTTGTCATTTCTGCTCCGAGCCGGGACTCGTATCTAGCGTACAGCTTATCGATTTCTTCGGCTGACATTTTGTGAATTTTATCCGGAGTGTAGTCTCCAAAGTAATGTTTGGCTTTGCCGCCAACAGCCAACGCCACCAGTTTCTCTCGCTTGGGGGAATCCCCAGTGGGGCCTGCCGGCGGCGTTTGGGAGACCCCCAACTGTTCGAGCAATTCCTCACACTCCATCTTATAATATAACAAGCAAGATTTAGTTTTAACTATATAATACCCGATACAGGCAAAACACAGAGAAATGAAGGTTAAGTTGCACACGACAAATACTTCAAATATCATAGCTATATGCTTAGCTTTGCTTAGCTTTGCTTAGCTTTGCTTAGCTTTAGCTTAGCTTTGCTTAGCTTTAGCATACTACATATGCTACTGGTTGGTCGGTCTTGAGCACGAGCTTAGCGTGTTTAGTTTCAGCGAGCTGTTTCTTCACCCGTTCCCGTTCTAATTTACTCATCACATCGTTCTCTCTCAAACACTCCTCAAACGAATCCCTATCCTTGCAGTGAAATAAGGCCACCCATCGCGTCTGCTCCCTGAGGTCTTTCAACACCGAGTTGAACTTCTGCGTTAGCACCCAGACGCTGTGATTTGCATGACGGCCGGAGAAGGCCAGGTACGATAGCATGTCTCTCTTTTTTGTTATCTCGCGATTAGCGCTGCAGTCGTCCAGTATAAACAGCGTGGGTTCCCCTTTAAATTTCTCGTGAAGAGCTTTCAACCAGTCCTGCAGGCGTGTTCCAGGGTCGATTTTGTGTACGTCCGGGTCCGTCATCACCCAAGGTCGCGCGTACGTTTTATTCATACCCAGAGTAGGGCACATGATAACGATGTTATCGAACACATCCTTGTAGTAACCCTCCAACATATCCAACACGAAAACGGTCTTCCCACAGCCAGTCTGCCCGCACACTATGGCGCAGTGTGGGTCAGTGGGGAGGTGGGGCAGTTTATTGTTGGGGGGTGTGGGGGGGTACCCCCCATCAGTAGATGGCTTGCACGAATCTCCCATTGTCTATATTAAGTTGCGCGTCCATAATAACGTACAGATATAATTTCAACTTACCAGCGGTTTGAGCCTTCTTAGTAATCTGGATGGTTATCCCTTCGCTGCCGTTATCTATACGGCGCCCGCTACCGTGCAGTTTATCATCATCCGTGGATCGCATGTCCAACCATAGGGCGTACTTGGTGGTCAGGTATTCACCGATCTGCACGGAGCTTAGGTCCAGGTCCTTTGTTATGTAATCCCCCACTGGTAGCTTTTTTATCTCATCCCACTGCTGGTGTGGTCTCATACCATGACTGAACAGCTGGTTGGGCACGCCCTCGATGGTCACTTCCACCTTTTCAATCTCGGGGTTGAAAAACTTCTCGCTGTCCCTCTGGAATGGCTCGTAATCCTCCACGGGGACGACCAGGATACCTTTCATCGATCGCGCCGGCACGTTCAGGTTGATATTCCACACGGTGTCGCTCTTATCTCGCACGATTGATCTATGTCTCAGTACGCGATCGTATAGGATAGCCATCTTCCCAGAGTACTGACTTCGAACCTGCCTGGCCAGCTCCGGGCTAGTGACCATGTCGAACTCCAGAGAGATGTTGTCTATGGAATAACTAGCCTCATCACCGTTCGGCGTACGCACTACTTTGCTATAGTCGTTAAACGTGAGCTCGTATTCGAGCCTGTCACCCAGCGCGGCCTGGTAAAACGGCGCGTGTCCCGTGAGCAACTCGAAGTCGAGCGGCACGCAGAATCGATTCCCGTATGCTAGAGCGATGGCCTTTTCACCGGCCGATAGCTTGTCTTGCTGGTCTTGCGTGAAGACATACCCTATGCGCGCCCGGGTTGATTTGCTGATACCCTGGTACACATCATTGACTCGTTCTCCCTCGCTTTTCCAGAGATCCTTGTAGCAGTGAAACACGTCGCTGTCGTCGATGCTCAGCACCTCGTTACCGCTGATCTTGACGGTCGT
Organism: Haliotis asinina; assembly: GCF_037392515.1. Taxonomy (NCBI): domain Eukaryota; kingdom Metazoa; phylum Mollusca; class Gastropoda; order Lepetellida; family Haliotidae; genus Haliotis; species Haliotis asinina. The sequence goes on along the minus strand of NC_090292.1, from coordinate 44,968,913 downwards.
TTTCTTGATGATAGCTCGCCCCACGTTCCGCACTAGCTCGCGTTTATCGTTGACGGAGGCCAACGTGATATTGAACGCCAGTCGAACAGTGCCTGGTACAATGAGGTCATTCTCACCAAGGTTTGGAAATCTAACCAGCAGAGTTTGATTCTGGTCTATCTTGCTGGGATTATTGGTGATAGTCACCGACTGTCGCACGGCTCTGGCGCCTAATGGCTCTCTCAATCTTCTGAAAGGATCTAATTTTCTACCGTACATTGTTATATAAAAGAAATATATTTTTAATACTAATGGATGAAGACATACCTATGGATGATATGTGGGACGATAGTGCCCAGGCATTCAATGATGACCAGGAGACCTCATTCTCGCAAGGTGACGAGCTCCTTAAGGGCGCCGTCGATGATTATTACAACGCAGTTGAAAATAAATCCAAACTCAAGCCGTTGGGAAGGAACTATTCCGATTTTACCCTCAGCAATGGCACGCTGCGTTTGAAGTCTCGCCCGGAGATCGATCTCATGAATAAACGCACTAGAGAACCGCTTGCTTTATCAACATTAGCCGGTAAACATGGAAGTCAGTTGGTCCAAGATGAACTAGGTTTCATAGATTACGGTGGCGCGCGACCTAAGCAGTATCCTCCGAAGTTAGTTCAAGGTCTGGAAGGCATCAGGGACGCCACATCAGATCAAAATATGACTTATGATATTAAAAAGGTGTTGGCCGACTACGAGAACAAACCATTCCCGGGGCTCGAATTTACCGTTCGGGAACTGCGGGGGTTGGATCTGACGATGCAAACCATTCGCGGACATCTCGCGAAAAGCACAGCCAAAATGAGTGAGATAGACGACCACATCGCCTATGAAAAGAAAAAACTCGGTGAAACTGAGGACGAGTCTATGAAAGCCACCATCGAGGAACGAATACGTAATTTGGAAGATGAAAAGCAGACCTGGCTGGAGACAGCATCCTCCTTCAAAGAAAAGCTTCGATCCCAGGTCAACCGTATACGGGAAACCATCAATCAAGTCCTCTACCGAGACACCACGTTAGCAGACAGGATTCGGATATTGTTCCGGGAGCAAGGGATCACCATCGCCAGCATTCTGACTGCATTGGGTTTAATTATATCAACCCTGGTGGTGTCACTGACGGGGGGAACCCCTGTGGGGCCTGCCGACGGCGGGGGAACTCCAAGTGGCGGTGGGGGTGTTAAAGACTGGATTAAAAAACTCGGGGAAGGCCTAGCTAAACTGGCTGGTAAAGCCGCCGAAGCCCTTCCCGGCATCCTGGGTAGCATCGTCTCGTGGTTGTTGGGCGCTCTGTCTAAAACTGCCATGTGGCTCAGTCAAAACCTGTGGGCAGCCATCGTTGCCGTGGCGGGTCTGGTGTACGTAGCGGCTAAGAAATCTTTAACCAAATAAGCCCCAAAGCTACCCCACCAACCACCAGGGCCGTTTTATTATCAATATGCTGCTGATAGGGGGGTAACCCCACATGTATATGGGGTACATGAACTTTAGACTCCGGGGGTGGCGCCACTATACCCTTTTCACGTGGTGGGATGTGTGGGATATAAGGGGTGTTAATATCGGGGTTGATACCCAACTTTTGGTCCGCCGTGGCTATGACTATTTTGTTGTTATAACCCACCACTTTTTTTATTCTCAGTTGCATATCACTCGGGGCCATGTACAACCCCACGCCGAACACGTAATTGACTTTCGATCTGGCGTATTCTAACACGTTTTGGTAACGGTCGATGGCCCTCGGGAGATCAACTGGAGAATTGATAGCATCCTCAACGTTGGAAACGAATTGTGTCTGAGCGTCGTAAGCAGTTCCCTTACCGAGGATGTTGGAACGCGTCATCGACTGCGCACCCAACAGCGCCCACACGTACGTTCGAATCGAGTCGTTCAAGCGTATTGTACCAGCACGAGTGAATTCTTTCGATGTTTTTGAGATCATTTTAGTCCAGGCTGTGGCTGCATCAGGACTGGTTTGCTTTATACAGCTGACATGGATCTTTTCATTCGTTGTGGGGCCTGTAAATGTATGACGGTTTGGGTTGTATGAACCATCTTTAGAACCGGCCTGATATGTTCCGGACCTGTAGAAGTACACGAGAACTATACCGAGACCATGGTTCACACCAGGAAGGCGAAAGTCTTTATTCGTTGGAATCTCAAACTCCCCACAAATACGTTCATAAGCGCGTCTATCATAGGGGTTATTCGTCATACTCCACGCTTTATCTTGGGGAAGAGGAGCACTTATTTCCTTCAATATTCGTCTCGTTTGATAATAGATATGAAACAAAACAACCGACTTACTCAGTTCGTCTATACCGTAGTCTGGTGTCACACCCGACCCTGTCGTCGCACACCACACAGCAAAGTTGAGTTGGTTCTGCCAAAACTGCATTGGGTTTTGATTCCAGTTTACCACCGCCTGCGCGTTATTAACGGACACGACATACTTTTCAAAGATATCAATAAAAGTTGTTTTAAACCCCGTACCATCTGCATTCACCACGATTTTCAAGTGTGCTAAATCCATATTATAATATATAATTCATATATTATAATATGTACATAACACTTCCAGGAATAACGAGCGGTGAGGCCGTTCAGCTGACGCACGCGATCGATAACACGTCAGGTCAACTCGAAGTCGCACTCTGCGATATCACCTACCTACCGCAATGGACTAACATCAATATCAGCAACAATAAGCTGTTCGTCAGTGGAACTCGCAGTCAGATAACTGACGGCTACTACAGCGTGTGCTCTCTAAACGATGAGGTCTTCAAACCCCTGGGAGCCGAACTCAAGATGAACGACTCAAACGGCACAGTGGTGTTAATCAACAACGGAAGAAACCCTTTGAGGCTCGGCCGGCCATTAGCGAGGATGCTCGGTATGTCTCCTGACGAGATAAAACCAACAACAACCGTCACAGGCACTAAGTTACCCGACCTAGTACCGTACCGAGAGCTATACATTCATCTCGATCAGGTGAGCACAACGTACAACATTCAAGGAGGTCACCCTTCCACTATATTGAGAGCAGTGCCGGTGAAAACTGAGAAATTCAACGACGGTAGAACCGAGTCGTTTTCACCACGGCAGTATAAGAGATTAACCCAGGGCAACATACCTGAGCTGACAATATCGGTGTTAGATATAAATCATAATCCTGTAAATATAGGATACCTCAGCTTAACGCTTCACGTAACATGACCAGCGCACAAGGGCCCGGAGTGAAAAAATGCGTTAATATCGGGATCTCCGACCTCGGAGACACACGCGGTTTCGACGCTCCCGGAGTAGATGGTAAATCGTACGCCTTGCAACTGAAAAACAACATTTACAAACGCGTTGAAATCCCCTCCGGTGGAACCCTAAGTGATATGATAGATACCGCAAGAGCAACAGTAAACACTAAGTACGCCCTTGTCAACACCGGTGATAATAATTGGGTAATATACCCATCGTTCGGTGGTAAACTGTTCGACTTAGACGATGTTGAGAGCACTACCGTCGTCAAAAACAAACCATATATGCTGGTCTTCACCGAAGATGACAAGTGGGTGTTGTTACCCGATAACAAATGGTTTCTCAATATTAAACTCGTCTCCCCTTACGTGTTCACGGATAACAAAGACAACCACCTAAACAAAGTCGTGAACAATGGAACCCTGCTCGTGGCTTACGTCCCAACTCAGAGACGTAGTATAGTCGTCAGCCCAGTCAACACTATAGCAGCCCACATGCTATCGAGTAAACCGGCCATGCAAAACGTGAAATTACAGTTGGTGTCTGAATTCGAAGGCGTGGTCAAGATACTAGAGGATCTACCGGCAAACTCAACACTGTTCATCAAAGTCTACCTAGGGGAACCATCGGTGAATGAGGCCGAGATCGTGAAGGGGATCAAACTCGGGTGGGTGAAACGACACCAGTTTCAAGTTTGCAACGTTTACGTGCGGGTGGGTGTCGACTCCAAGACCAGTCTGCAGGGGGTCAACGTGATCGTGGAAAACAAGATATCACTAATCAATATCTTCCTGCCTGACAACATACACTTCATGGGTATGAAGTTAACCCCTGAATTATTATCAGAAAACCAGTTGGAAATTATATCATAATAGTATAATAATGACTAGTCATCATCCCAACACTACGCTTAACGACCTGGGAGATACGGAGGGATTCGATCAGCCTGGTGAGGAAGATGAATTGTACATCCTGCACTTCAAAGACAACGTGTACAGACTGGTGCCGTTATCAGATTTAAAAGAGCCCAAATGGCTGATCAACTTAACACTCGCCTCACCTTATATCACATTAGACGCAGATACGAGGTATACCACTAAGATTAGGAACAACGGTATCTGGCCCGGGGATTTCATTCCGGAGAGGGGATTACGTATGATAACTATGTGGGACAGGAAAAAAAATGGGTTAAATACTAGGTCAAACAATAAATTAACATTTAGTAATCCAAATAAAAGAATATTAATCCCTTTCACACTCATCATAGAAGTCTTCTTTGAGTTAGGCAATGAAAACACCTCAAGAGTACACCAAATTTTACCCGGGGTGTCAATACACTGGTCTAAAGAACACGTAGGTCAATATTGTCGTATTATACAACAACAGACCACCTGGGGTTCTATAAACCGCTTAATAAACCTCAGTGGGGTTTTTATTACAACAGGAGAGTCTATTAGCCTCTCACCTATTATCATTGGTAATAATCTAACCCTTGTAGACTTCAAATACATTGATAGAGTATTAACTGAAACCCAATTAAAATATCTTTCAAAATATATATTATAGGATGGGTCTGTACCCAGTCGTAGAGGAAGTAGCGAAGACGCTGGAAACCGTAGATGGGTTCCGCTTGAGGCAGTTATGTGATGTGAAACGTCAACTAGAACAAGACCGTGACACGCGGAAAGCACTATGTAAAAAATATAATAGAGCTTTCAATATCGTAGACGGGGCTGACACTACCCTTATGGCAACCAGCATGGGACTAGGGGCTGCAGGTGTTGGGTTGTTAACCACCATCGTGGCTGCACCTATAGTGCTAGGTTTTGAAATAACAGCTGGGATAGCGGGGGTGTTAGGGTTGGCGCTTAAGTTGGTATCACGCAGACTGCATCGTAAGGCATTGAAACACGACGAGATCAGGGTTCTGGCCGAAGCAAAGCTGAACACAGTGAGTGAGCGTATTTCCACGGCACTCTCTGATAGTAAGATCTCAGAAGAGGAGTTTCGTTCAATTCTATCTGAACTCAAAAAATATAACGGAATGAAACAAGATATTCGGTCCAAGTCTCGTAAGTCTGCTATCAGCGAGGACGAGAAAAAAAAGTATATAGAACAGGGAATACAAAAAGCCCAGCAAGCCTTTATTATGAACACCAAAGAGATCATAGGCGGTTCACGTTAAACTGTTTCATCGATATAAACATGATATAGGGGAACACGAGGGCGATAGCCGTAAGCGAGCCACCGATCCTATATGGTCAGTCAAAACTTACAACATAGATAAAGTGGATATAAAAGCCGACGAACCTAACTTGTACTACTTGAGGGATGGGCCGGGTAGGGGATTTGTAAGAGAAGAATTATTGATCGTACCGTACGGCACAGTGTTACCTCCTACCAAGGCACAGTAATTTTGTAGTAGGGGTAATAGTAGCAAGAGCTAATGGCCCAACCAAAGCCTTATTTACTAAATAAGGCTTTGTAGAGGCATTTCTTGAAAGTGGTCCAGAACCCCCATTCCCTATACTACTTTTGTTGTCCTTTCGAGGAGTTTTCATTGTCAAAATACATAAAGACGACTTCTATGATGATTGTGTAGGAGTAGGATGTTCTATCAAGAAACCTCTGGGGGAAAAGATTACTGTTAAATGATAATTTATGATCTACTGTTCCAGTACTTAACAAAATTTTTTCTTCCCTAAAATCTATCGTGGCTACTTTATTCACGTTATGCTCCAGAATGAAATCCCCGGGCCAGATACCGTTATTCCTAATCTTAGAGACAAACCCCAATCCTCCCCCCGCCCCCCTCTTTTAATGTGATATAAGGTGAGGCGAGTGTTAAGTTGATCAGCCATTTGGGCTCTTTTAAATCTGATAACGACACCCGTCTGTACACGTTGTCTTTGAAGTGCAGGATATATAAGGTGTCTTCCTCACCAGGCTGATCGAATCCCTCCGTATCTCCTAGGTCGTTAAGCGTAGTGTTGGGATGACTGGTCATTATTATACTATTACGATATAATTTCCAACTGGTTTTCTGATAATAATTCAGGGGTGAACTTCATACCCATGAAGTGTATGTTGTCAGGCAGGAAGATCTTGGTTAGCGATATCTTGTTTTCCACGATCACGTTGACCCCCTGCAGACTGGTCTTGGAGCCGACACCCACCCGCACGTAAACGTTGCAAACTTGATACTGGTGTCGTTTCCCCCACCCGAGTTTGATCCCCTTCACGATCTCGACATCATTCCCCGATGGTTCCCCTAGGTAGACTTTGATGATCAGTGTTGAGTTTGCCGGTAGACTCTCTAGTATTTTGACCACGCCTTCGAATTCAGACACCAACTGCAATGCCACGTTTTGTATGGCCGGTTTACTCGATAGCATGTGGGCTGCCATAGTGTTGAGTGGGCTGACGACTACGCTACGTCTCTGAGTTGGGACGTAAGCCACGAGCAGGGTTCCATTGTTCACGACTTTGTTTAGGTGGTTGTCTTTGTTATCCGTGAACACGTAGGGGGAGCCGAGCCTAATATTGAGAAACCAGTCGTTATCGGGTAACAACACCCACTTATCATCTTCGGTGAAAACGAGCATATATGGCTTGTTTCGGGCGATGGTTGTGCTCTCAACATCGTCTAAGTCGAACAGTTTACCCCCGAACGATGGGTATATTATCCAGTTATTACCGGTGTTGACAAGGGCGTACTTAGTGTTGATTTTTGCTCTTGTGGTATCTACTATATCACTTAGGGTTCAACGCGTTTGTAAATGTTGTTTTTCAGTTGCAAGGCGTACGATTTACCATCTACTCCGGGAGCGTCGAAACCGCGCGTGTCTCCGAGGTCGGAGATCCCGATATTGACGCATTTTTTCACTCCGGGCCCTTGTGCGCTGGTCATTTTACATGAAGCGTTAAGCTGAGGTATCCTATATTTACAGGATTATGATTTATATCTAACACCGATATTATCAGCTCAGGTATGTTGCCCTGGGTTAATCTCTTATACTGCCGTGGTGAAAACGACTCGGTTCTACCGTCGTTGTATTTCTCAGTTTTCACCGGCACTGCTCTCAGTATAGTGGAAGGGTGACCTCCTTGAATGTTGTACGTTGTGCTCACCTGACCGAGATGAATGTACAGCTCTCGGTACGGTACTAGATCGGGTAACTTCGTGCCTGTGACGGTTGTTGTTGGTTTTATCTCGTCAGGAGACATACCGAGTATCCTCGCTAATGGTTGGCCGAGCCTGAAGGAGGTTCTTCCGTTGTTGATTAACACCACTGTGCCGTTTGAGTCGTTCATCTTGAGTTCGGCTCCCAGGGGTTTGAAGACCTCGTCGTTTAGAGAGCACACGCTGTAGTAGCCGTCAGTTATCTGACTGCGAGCCCCACTGACGAACAGCTTATTGTTGCTGGCGTTGATGTTAGTCCATTGCGGTAGGTAGGTGATATCGCAGAGTGCGACTTCTAGTTGGCCTGACGTGTTATCGATCGCGTGCGTCAGCTGAACGGCCTCACCGCTCGTTATTCCTGGAAGTGTTATGTACATATTATAATATATAATTTATATATTATAATATGGACTTAGCACACTTGAAAATCGTGGTGGTAGGTAGTACGGGGTTTAAAGCAACCTTTATTAATATCTTTGAAAACTATATCGTGTCCGTTAATAACGCGCAGGCGGTGGTAAACTGGAATCAAAACCCAATGCAGTTTTGGCAGAACCAACTCAACTTTGCTGTGTGGTGTGCGACGACAGGGTCGGGTGTGACACTAGACTACGGTATAGACGAACTGAGTAAGGCAGTCATTTTGTTTCATATTTATTATCAAACGAGACGAATATTGAAGGAAATAAGTGCTCCTCTTCCCCAAGATAAAGCGTGGAGTATGACGAATAACCCCTATGATAAACGCGCTTATGAACGTGTTTGTGGGGAGTTTGAGATTCCAACGAATAAAGACTTTCGCCTTCCTGGTGTGAACCATGGTCTCGGTATAGTTCTCGTGTACTTCTACAGGTCCGGAACATATCAGGCCGGTTCTAAAGATGGTTCATACAACCCAAACCGTCATACATTTACAGGCCCCACAACGAATGAAAAGATCCATGTCAGCTGTATAAAGCAAACCAATCCTGATGCAGCCACAGCCTGGACTAAAATGATCTCAAAAACATCGAAAGAATTCACTCGTGCTGGTACAATACGCTTGAACGACTCAACTCGAACGTACGTGTGGGCGCTGTTGGGTGCGCAGTCGATGACGCGTTCCAACATCCTCGGTAAGGGAACTGCTTACGACGCTCAGAAACAGTTCGTTGCCAACGTTGAGGATGCTATCAATGCTCCAGTTGATCTCCCGCGGGCCATCGACCGTTACCAAAACGTGTTAGAATACGCCAGATCGAAAGTCAATTACGTGTTCGGCGTGGGGCTGTACATGGCTCCGAGTGATATGCAACTGAGAGTAAAAAAAGTGGTGGGTTATAACAACAAAATAGTCATAGCCACGGCGGATCAAAAGTTGGGTATCAACCCCGATATTAACACCCCCTATATCCCACACATCCAACCACGTGAAACGGGTATAGTGGCGCCACCCCCGGAGTCTAAAGTTCATGTGGAGGTACCCCCCACACACCCCCATATTCAGGCCTCCAATCACATCGATAATAAAACGGCCCTGGTGGTTGGTGGTGTAGCTTTGGGACTTATTTGGTTAAAAATTTCTTAGCCGCTACGTACACCAGACCCGCCACGGCGACGATGGCTGCCCACAGGTTTTGACTGAGCCACGTGGCAGTTTTAGCCAGAGCGCCCAACAACCACGAGACGATGCTACCCAGGATGCCGGGAAGGGCTTCGGTGGCTTTACCAGCCAGTTTAGCTAGGCGTTCCCCGAGTTTTTTATCCAGTCTTTAACACCACCGCCACTTGGGGTTCCGCCGCCGGCAGGCCCCACAGGGGTACCCCCTGTCAGTGACACCACCAAGGTTGATATGATGAAACCCAATGCAGTCAGAATGCTGGCGATGGTGATCCCTTGCTCCCGGAACAATATCCGAATCCTGTCTGCTAACGTGGTGTCTCGGTGGAGGACTTGATTGATGGTTTCCCGTATACGGCTGACATGGGATCTAAGCTTTTCTTTGTAGCCGGACGCTGTCTCCAACCAGGTCTGCCTTTCATCTTCCAAATTACGTATTCGTTCCTCGATGGTGGCTTTCATAGACTCGTCCTCAGTTTCACCGAGTTTTTTCTTTTCATAGGCGATGTGGTCATCTATCTCACTCATTTTGGCCGTGCTTTTCCAGAGCTGACCACGAATGGTTTGCATCAACAGGTCCAACCCCTTCAGTTCCCGAAAGGTAATTTCGAGACCCGGGAAGGGCTTGTTCTCGTAGTCGGCCAACACCTTTTTAATATCATAAGTCATGTTTTGATCCGATGGGGCGTCCCTGATGCCTTCCAGACTTTGAACTAACTTCGGAGGATACTGCTTAGGTCGCGCGCCACTGTAATCTATGAAGCCTAGTTCATCGCGGATAAAGTCACTCCCATGTCGACTGCTCAGTGTTGATAAAGCAAGCGGTTCTCTCTTGCGTTTTGTCACGAGTTCGGCCCCCGGGTGAGCCTTCAAACGCAGCGTGCCATTGATGAGGGTAAACTTGAAATATTCCCTTCCCGACGGCTTGATGTTGTCTCTATTTTCAACTGTGTTGTAATAACCGTCGACGGCGTCCTTAATGAGTTCGGCCCTTTGCTTCGAGAATGAGGTCTCCTGCTTGATGTTGTTTATATCTTCAACTTCGTCGACAGCCGGCTGTAGGTCAGTACTGAATGAGGTCTCCTGGTCATCATTGAATGCCTGGGCACTATCGTCCCACATATCATACATATCTATGTCTTCAGCCATTAGTATTAAAAATATATTTCATTTATATAACAATGTACGGCAGAAAATTAGATCCTTTCAGAAGATTGAGAGAGCCATTAGGCACCAGAGCCGTGCGCCAGTCGGTGACCATCACCAACAATCCCAGCAAGATAGACCAGAATCAAACTCTGCTGGTTAGATTTCCAAACCTTGGTGAGAATGACCTCATTGTACCAGGCACTGTTCGACTGGCGTTCAATATCACTTTGACCTCCGACAACGACAAACGCGAGCTAGTGCGGAACGTGGGTCGAGCTATCATCAAGAAAACGACCGTCAAGATCAGCGGTAACGAGGTGCTGAGTATCGACGACAGCGACGTGTTTCACTGCTACGGGGATCTCTGGAAAAGCGAGGGAGAACGAGTCAATGATGTGTACCAGGGTATCAGCAAATCAACCCGGTCGCGCATAGGGTATGCCTTCACGCCAGACCAGCTAGACAAGCTATCGGACGGTGAAAAGGCCATCGCTCGAGCATACGGGAATCGATTCTGCGTGCCGCTCGACTTCGAGTTGCTCACGGGACACGCGCCGTTTTACCAGGCCACGCTGGGTGATAGGCTCGAATACGAGCTCACGTTTAACGACTATAGCAAAGTAGTGCGTACGCCGAACGGTGATGAGGCCAGTTATGCCATAGACAACATCTCTCTGGAGTTCGACATGGTCACTAGCCCGGAGCTGGCCAGGCAGGTTCGAAGCCAGTACTCTGGGAAGATGGCTATCCTGTACGATCGCGTACTGAGGCATAGATCAGTCGTGCGAGATAAGAGCGACACTGTGTGGAATATCAACCTGAACGTGCCGGCGCGATCGATGAAAGGTATCCTGGTCGTCCCCGTGGAGGATTACGAGCCATTCCGGAGGGACAGCGAGAAGTTTTTCAACCCCGAGATTGAAAAGGTGGAAGTGACCATCGAGGGCGTGCCCAACCAGCTGTTCAGTCATGGTATGAGACCACACCAGCAGTGGGATGAGATAAAAAAGCTACCAGTGGGGACCACACATTATATAACAAAGGACCTGGACCTCGGCTCCGTACAGATCGGTGAATACCTGACCACCAAGTACGCCCTATGGTTGGACATGCGATCCACGGATGATGATAAACTGCATGGTAGCGGGCGCCGTATAGATAACGGCAGCGAACGGATAACCATCCAGATTACTAAGAAGGCTCAACCCGCTGGTAAGTTGAAATTATATCTGTACGTTATTATGGACGCGCAACTTAATATAGACAATGGGAGATTCGTGCAAGCCATCTACTAAGTGGGGGACACCCCCACACCCCCAACTCCCCACTGACCCACACTGCGCCATAGTGTGCGGGCAGACTGGCTGTGGGAAGACCGTTTTCGTCTTGGATATGTTGGAGGGTTACTACAAGGATGTGTTCGATAACATGGTTATCATGTGCCCTACTCTGAGCATGAATAAAACGTACGCGCGACCTTGGGTGATGACGGACCCGGACGTACACAAAATCGACCCTGGAACACGCCTGCAGGACTGGTTGAAAGCTCTTCACGAGAAAGGGAACCGACGCTGTTCATACTGGACGACTGCAGCGCTAATCGCGAGATAACAAAAAAGAGAGACATGCTATCGTACCTGGCCTTCTCCGGCCGGCATGCAAATCACAGCGTCTGGGTGCTAACGCAGAAGTTCAACTCGGTGTTGAAAGACCTCAGGGAGCAGACGCGATGGGTGGCCTTATTTCACTGTAAGGACAGGGATTCGTTCGAGGAGTGTTTGAGAGAGAACGATGTGATGAGCAAATTAGAACGGGAACGGGTGAAGAAACAGCTCGCTGAAACTAAACACGCTAAGCTCGTGCTCAAGACCGACCAACCAGTAGCATATAGGGTGTGCTAAAGCTAAGCAAAGCTAAGCAAAGCTAAGCAAAGCTAAGCAAAGCTAAGCTAAAGCTAAGCAAATGCTAAGTATAGCTATGATATTTGAAGTGTTTGTCGTGTGCAACTTAACCTTCATTTCTCTGTGTTTTTTCTGCATCGGGTATTATATAGTTAAAACTAAATCTTACTTGTTATATTATAAGATGGAGTGTGAGGAATTGCTCGAACAATTGTTGGTACCTGAGTGTGTGGGGGATTCCCCCAAGCGAGAGAAACTGGTGGCGTTGGCTGTTGGCGGCAAAGCCAAACATTACTTTGGAGACTACACTCCGGATAAAATTCAAAAAATGTCAGCCGAAGAAATCGATAAGCTGTACGCTAGATACGAGTCCCGGCTCGGAGCAGAAATGACAAAGACAATAGGATCGGCTATGACCCAGATATACACCGGTATTGTGTCATACTTCCTTCCCATTCCACCAGAGCGCCGACTTTACCTGTGGGAAGACCTCGAGAAAGACCCTTTTATCGAACACGCCGTGAGTTCTATCAGCTGCGGGCTGTACCACAAATATGGTATGTTGTTGGCTCCAGTGACGGCGGCGATTATCACGGCAAAGCATTGTCAATTTGAGAGAAAAAATAATAATAATATAGATGGATGCTGCACAATCCCCCAGGGAGGAGGAGGAAACCCCAGTGGGGGTACCCCCCACAGTGAGGGAAACTCCACTGGAGGAAACCCCCACAGTGGGGGAAGTGACCCCAACAGTAACCAGGCAGAAGAATCCTAAGAGAGTAGCTGCCGGTAAAAAACGGTGGTGTAACCAACATAAAATTATTACAGTGACCAACCCAACCCGACTGTTGTTGGTTGTAGGCGTAACTGCTGCCTTGGCTATCTCGTGGTTATATACACGTGAGGGAAACCCTCACCGTGAGGTGGTACCCCCCAACAGTGAGGTAACCCCCACTGTCGACCCGCATATCATGTTATAATTTAAAATATTTTTATATATGCATAATGTCTGAGGGGAAAACGTTCGTCAACGACGCATACCACGCCACAGTGGTCGCCAGTCTAGCAGTAGGGTACGCTCGGTTGACTAAAATGGTGCTTAAACAACCAACTATCAAGCTAGATTTCAACCTGCAGGATATGGGTATGCTCATAATGAACCTTGGTATGGCGATGGCCACAAAAGACATCCTAGTAAAACAAGGGATAATACCTGATAATATAATGAAATAAATATAGGATGGCCACGATAGCTATGATGGTCGGTGGGGCATTAGTGAATGCCCTGGCATTTTCTGGGAGTAATTTCCTCTTCTCGAAACTACGAGATGATCACGCGGCTGAAATACAGGAAGAAAGGAAGCGGCACGATCTCGCTACTGAGAACTTACAAAAGGCACAGGCCGAGTACGCTAAAAAACGCCTCCAGAGGATCGATTTTATTAACGAACAACTCCAGCGTGAAAACCATGCCGTTCAAACATTCAACGATGTCGATGAAGCAATGAAAGAATACTACCTACTAACTGGTAAACGATTGGAACCGCTCAATAAACCCACACTCGCTCAGTACTACACACCATCCAAGGGACAAATGGATTGTGAACTGGGCTTCATAGTGTTGGGTATAGCAGCTACTGCGTTGGTTGCGAAGCAATTAAATTAAATACCTATATAAGTAAACATGAGACCCGCTCCATACCAATGCGAATACATACTTATGGGGAAGACCGAGGCCTGTGGTAGGAAATGCAGGAATCAGGGGTTCTGTTGTTTCCATATGGGAAGTCCTAACTACACGTGTTCTGTGTGTGGTATCGGGGTTAAAGGACACTTCTGTCTATGTAAAGCTCACGGAGCGAACGTAGTCAGACATCAACTCATCTACGAGAATAAAAAGGACTACATAAAAGAACGTAGGCGACTGCTCAAGATAGACTCCAAATAAATGTTTATCAAGGGTTACCTCCCTTTACTGTGATCCAATTAGACATTGGTTATGTTAGGTGTAAACACTATGACTACTGTACGCGAGCTAAAGCGGGTCGCAAAACAGAGAGGTGTGATCGGGTATTCTAGAATGCGGAAGTCAGCATTGTTGAGATTACTAGGTTTAGAAGCCCCTCCTACGGTAACACAATTAAAAGCTCAAGCAAAACAGCTTGGATACACGGGTTATTCAAACCTGGGGAGAGCCGGGTTAGTCGCATTGTTATCACATGCCCGCGTTCCCACTGTAAAGCAACTGAAAGCCGAGGCACGCGATTTGGGTTTAGCTGGGTATTCCCGTATGAGAAAACCACAGCTTGTAGAATTATTACGACAGAATAGAGCTATTGACCTACAGTTCGTGCGCACTGAGCGCGCTGTAGGCAACTATTTGAGAGGTTGGCGCATGCACGTTGATAGAAACATAGACATTACAGATATCAAGCCTCTGATAGCTGATAAGGTCAACCAGGAACTAAATAACTTAGGAAGTATCAAGTTTCAGATCACAGTGAAAATGTCGCTCGATAAGCAGGTTGGGGGCCCCACAGGGGCCACTGAGTATGTTCAGCCTTACTTCCGAGGTAAACAAGAGGTCGTCACACATACAGAGACCACTGACGCATCAATCGATACCAGTTTTCAGCAGATACGAGAATACCTAGAACGCTACACACACTTGGGGTCCGGGTGGGCTGTAGATAAAATCGATAATGTCTATCTAGACATAGCTAACTACGTGCCTTTCAGAGGCGGATCATACCTAGCCTTGCCCCCCTACTATAGGAACAAACATGCCATAGTAAACGTTAAGAATAGAGGAAACGATTGCCTGAGGTTAGCTATCAGGTCAGCCTTATTTCCAGCTGACACTAATCCGAACAGGTCTTCTAATTATCCTCAGGATGATGGGCTCAACTGGGATGGTATAGATGAACCCACCCCCATATCCCAGATCACTAAAGTAGAAAAACAGAATAATCTGGCTATAAATGTCTTTGGGCACGAAGGTAACACAACAATAGTACACAGGGTCAGCCCGGTGAAGGATCGCCAAGTTATCAATATATTCATGATCCAGCGAGGTGAGAAGTATCACTACACATGGATAAAACACTTTAGCAGGCTGTTGTATGACCAATCGGCACACAGAGAAAAGACCCACTTCTGTGAACGATGCCTACATGGCTTCACACGAGCTGATTTATTAGAATCCCACCGGGATGATTGTCAAGGTGTGGGGCAGACGGCCATACGAGTCGACATGCCTAAGGAAGGTGATAATATCCTAAAATTCGGTAACCACAAGAACCAAATGTCTGTGCCTTATATCATATACGCCGACTTCGAAGCCTTGGTGGTGGGGGATTCCCCCAGTGGTGCCGCCGGCGAGGCCCCCTTCACCCACAAAACACAAGAGCATAAAGCCTGTTTGTTTGGATACATTGTCGTCCGTTGTGACGGGGAAACGAAAGCTCCGGTAGTGTATAGGGGCCCTGACGCGGCTGAAAGGTTTCTAAAGTGTTTGCAGGAGGAAGAAAAAATTATTAGGAATACATTGTATAGAATCGCTCCCATGCGTATGACCCGAGTCGACAGGCTAGCTCACGCTAGTAGCACTAACTGTCACGTGTGCGACTCACCACTTAACGGTGATTCGGTGAGAGATCACTGCCACATAACTGGTAAGTATAGAGGCGCCGCTCACAGCGTGTGCAACCTCAAGCTTAAAATCAACCCTAAGACAATAAACATCCCCGTTGTCTTTCACAACTTGAGAGGGTACGACTCACACTTGATCATGCAGGCCATCGCGAAAATCGATGGTAATATAACGTGCATCCCCAACAACATGGAGAGATACATCTCCTTCAGCTTAAACGGACTTAGGTTCATTGACTCGTTTCAGTTCCTCCTGTCGTCACTCGACAGTCTGGTCAAGGCCAACAATACCTTCCCTATCACCGATCGATACACAGACGCCGAGACTAGACCCCTGCTTATGAGGAAGGGTGTGTACCCCTATGAGTACATGGATAGTTGGGTCAAGTTCACTGAGACCAGACTACCCCCTATTGACTGCTTTTATAGCAAGCTGAATGAGGCGTCCGTCTCACGAGATGATTACTCGCACGCGACTAACGTATGGAATAAACTGGGTTGTAAGAACCTGGGTGATTATCACGACCTGTACTTGAGGACAGATGTACTGCTGTTAGCCGACGTGTTTGAGACGTTTAGGCGAACGTGTTTCAAGCAGTATAAACTCGACCCCGCATGGTATTACACCAGCCCAGGTCTGTCGTGGGACGCCTTGCTTAAAAAGACCAGAGTTAATTTGGAATTGCTCACAGATTACGACATGCACCTATTCATTGAGAAAGGCTTGCGAGGTGGGATTTCCATGGCATCCAAACGATACGCGAAAGCAAATAATCAATACGTGAAAGGTTACGATCCTAACAAGCCAACCGATCACATTCTCTACCTCGACGCAAACAACCTGTACGGCTGGGCCATGAGCCAGTATCTACCTACAGGGGGATTCGAATGGGTACCCCACGTTGATGTTATGGGGGTTGCACCAGATTCGAACAAAGGGTATATCCTCGAGGTTGACTTAGAGTATACCAAGGAATTACACACATTGCACAACAGCTACCCCCTGGCCCCCGAACGTATGAGGGTTAACCCAGACTGGATGTCTGAGTACCAACATAACTTGTTAGGTGGGCGTGTGACAGACGTTGAAAAACTCGTGCCTAACTTAATGAATAAGACCAAGTACATCGTTCACTATCGCAACCTACAGCTGTACCTGTCGTTGGGTATGAGGCTGACCAAAATACACAGGGTGCTCATGTTCGACCAGAGCCCATGGATGGAGCCCTACATCAGAATGAACACAGACCTACGAAAAAAAGCCACCAGTGATTTTGAGAAAAATCTCTACAAGCTCATGAACAACTCGGTGTTTGGTAAGACTATGGAGAACCTGAGGAAACGCGTGACCGTGAAGCTGGTTCGGTCGAGTGAGGAAGACAAGCTCAGGAGATTGATAGCCAGTCCGGCATTCAACCGTAGTAAGATATTCACAGACAACCTGGTTGCCCTACACATGAAGAAAAGCCACATAAAATTCAACCGGCCTGTTTACGTGGGGATGAGCATCCTCGATTTATCCAAACACCTGATGTACGACTTTTACTACAACGAGCTCAAGAAACAGTACGGTGACAGGTGTGAAGTGCTGTACACTGACACGGATTCCCTGCTGATGGAGATTCGAACCGAGGACGTGTACGAGGACATGAAAAAACACCTCGATTTATACGACACCAGCGACTACCCTAAGACCCATGCCATACACAGTACGGTAAATAAAAAGGTCCTAGGTAAGATGAAGGACGAGTGTGCTGGCACGCCCATAGCCGAGTACATAGGTTTGAGACCTAAGATGTACTCCATGCTGAAAGCCGACAATAGTGAGATCCGGAAGGCTAAGGGGGTTAAGAAGTATGTGGTGAAACAACACATCAAACACGCCAGATTCAAGGAAGCCCTGTTCAAGGCCCGTACCTTTAGGCATAAAATGAACACACTTAGAAGTGATGGACATAAGATATACGGACTGACTGTAAACAAGACGTCCCTGTCGCCTATGGACACGAAACGTTGGATAGCTATTGATGGGATAAACACATACGCGTATGGACATGAAAAAATTTGAGGCTATTTACTACAGCCCGCGTGGGTACTGGAAAGGAGCTAGCGCAGTAGATAAGCTAGCTAAAATAGTGCGAGCACCCCCGGAGGAAGCCAAAGCGTGGCTTGAAAAACAGGCCCTGTGGTAGATCTATTTACCGGCACCACGCTACGTGCCTAGAAGGAGGTTCGGTATTAACATACCTAATAGCGTTCACCAGGCAGACCTACTGTTCCTACCCCACGACAAGAGGTACAAGTATGCCTTAACCGTAGTGGACGTAGCCAGTCGTTACAAGGAAGCCGAACCCTTGACCACGAAAGATTCGGCCCAGGTAGCCAGAGGATTCGAACGCATATACAAACGCAGTCCGCTGACGTGGCCAACAGAGCTGCAAGTTGACCCCGGACGGGAGTTCATGGGTGCCGTGTCACAACTGCTAGCCAAACACGATACAAAGGTCAGGCGTGGCACGGCCGGAGCCCATCGCAGCCAAGCCATAGTTGAGAGATTTAATAGGACATTGGCTGAGCGCTTGTTCGGCCATTAGTATGCTAGGGAGATGGCCACCCCTGGAAAACGATCGACTGAATGGGTCACGAGGTTACCCAAGGTGGTGTCGGCAATCAACCATGAAGTCACCCGTCTCACCGGTAAGAAACCGGCAGACGCTATCAAACTAAAATCAATAGTTGCAGAGTCGGCCGCTCCATTGCGTGGGAAGGAGAAACAGATACCAGATAGGGCCCTAGTGAGGTATCTATACCAGCCGGGGGAACACGAGGGTGATAGCCGTAAGCGGGCCACCGATCCTATATGGTCAGTCAAAACTTACAACATAGATAAAGTGGATATGAAAGCCGACGAACCTAACTTGTACTACTTGAGTGATGGGCCGGGTAGGGGGTTTGTAAGAGAAGAATTATTGATCGTACCGTACGGCACAGTGTTACCTCCAACACACGTTAAGTAGTAGGGGTAATAGTAGCAAGAGCTAAGGACCCAACCAAAGCCTTATTTAGTAAATAAGGCTTTGTAGAGACTTTTCTTGAAAGTGTTTTAAAACCCCCATTGTATATACTACTCCAATCCAGGTACGGAGTCCTCCAGAACGGAATTTACATCACCTGGAGGCAGTTGCTAGAACAGGTCCTATTCGATTCATGAAAATTCATGGTATGTGTCGTCTGGGTACGTGGCGAGTCCACCCGGTACTGATTAGTGTCGCGTAACTCGGACACTAGTGTCTTCAAGGAACATTTTCATGTCGCAAAACAATTGTCAATGCAGCGTCATATATATTTTTTTCTTGGGTGGGGGTGTTGCGGGAGAAAATTGCCTTTTATGTGGCAAATAGTGTGATTAGCAAAGGAAACACTTTCCAGGTTCTTAGTGCCCCCACCGACCGGGCACGCAACCCACGGTAAACAGATTGTCCATTTCGGTCGGTCTTTGCAACCAGCATTTGTGTGCTATGGACCTAGTTGACCAGGGTCCGCACGGGGGTTGAACAGCTCTTAGCGTTACCCAGCACCCACCACGAGGAAGTGGCTGGTCATGGGTACCTTTTGGTTTGAATCCAATTTCTTCAAACCACGTGTGTGTGTTCCCACTTTTGTCTTTTTTTTTGCTCGAATCGATATTCATGGTGCTGTCAACATGCTTAATATCCAGACGATCTATCACTACCCAGTTTATCTGCAAGCAAATATGCCTCACAAATAGCCAATGAGGGGCAGCATGATGTCAGAGGAGATTTATACGAACCTGAAGTATTAATGGCCCAAGACCCTGTTTGTGTTTGAGGACAGTGACCTGAGCTGTTCAGATGGAATAAACTGAATAACGGCCAAGTCTCGTCTTCTGAACGTGAGGTATTGTCCTCACCTAGCCAGACTTGTCTGGCTGTAACGTGGACACAACATTGGTGATATCCCTGGATGTAGGTTCCAGATGTTGTGTTCCGTCAGCCACTGGTGTACATTTCTCTCCGCTTGGCTCTCTTGTTGTATTCACACGTCGACACTCGCCCTGCTGCGTGTATTTCCTTGCCCACGTCTTCAGAGATGTTGTTACATATCGATGATCAAATTCGCATATATAAACATATATAAACATATAATGCACATAGTGTGCATTAAATCTCTAAGACACAAAACCAAGTTTATGAGTATCATACCTCATAATTTGTGTGTTGTTTCAAATCACACCATTCAAGGCTTGGCGTCTTCACTGAACATATGAACTATACAACAACAGAAACACTGTTGTGAATGAGTGAGTGAGTGAGTTAGTTAGTTAGTGTTTAACGTCACATCGGCAATATTTCAGCCATATTTTAGTGTGACAGTATTCTGCTGCCAGCGATACACGGAATATCATGTAAAATAACAAGCAGTATCAGTTGTAAAATAGCGCCAAGCAAGTGTCATAAAAGTTACAGTGGCCATATCTGAGGTATGGAGGACGTCAAATCTAGGATAACATACCCACAAACTGGTTGGAGACAACTGGCAAATGTGTTTTCTGAAGAACCGATGTTCTCTTCCGCTGCATGACCTTGACCTTCAAGTTTGGATGTGCAGCTCAGCATTCCTAACTAGCTGGGCGCCACGTCTACACACACTACTGGTAAAGCGTGTGGTTCCCCTAGCTGGCGTTGTACCAGACACTTCAGTCGAGATATATAAAAGCTGTTTCCCCAGTGCCGAGGCAGTCGCCTTCCCATGTGCGTGCTGTTCTGAGGTATAGAGCTATCAACACTTGTATTCCTGAGTCTTGTATTGTGCGGCATGCAAGACGTACATGCTCATGACAGTTTAGCAAAACTGAATACACGTGTGAGGGTGGTGGAACATGACCTTAGTGCTTGGAAATTTCAAACTGAGACTAAACTGATGAACAAGCTTAAGGTTTGGGAGCAGTCAGTGAAAGAAGAACTAACTTCAACATTCCTTCCTTCATTGATACAAGCTCTCGTCAAACAAGCGATTACAAGCTTCCTAACTGAATATGATACTGGGCATCCGATCAGTGAACACGTTCTCGATGAGGTTCACAGCTTAAGGAACAGTGAACAAACCATAGAGACACAACTTCAAGCAATAAAACAAGACTTAAGACATGTTGAACGGGAAATAGACACCTACAGAGAAAGTGTCGGAAAAGAACGTAGCGAGTTGACCAAAGGCATCCGGACTCTACAGCAGCAGGTGAATCAGGCAGTAGTTCGAGCAACCTCATATGTGAGATCAGAACTCAATCAGACTATTGATGACCTGTTCGAGATAAACCAGACACTCGCTGGCCTCACACAGGACTTCAGGATGCTGAATACCAGTTGTGTGGACACCGAAAAAGAAATAAAATCATACCGGGAGGGATTGCAGGGAATGCGGTGAAACATAACCACAGACATTCAACGTTTAAATGTTCAGCTGAATCAGACCATTAGTGACTTGTTTGACACAAACCAGACACTCACTAGCCTCACACAGGACTTCAGGACGCTAAATTCCAGTTGTGTTGTGACGGGAAAAAAGATTGAATCATACCGGGAGGGATTTCAGGAAAAAAAGGTAAAGTTACCTTAAGACATTCAGAGTTTAAACATTTAACAGAATCAGACCATTACTGACTTGTTTGACACAAACCAGACACTCACTGGTCTCACACAGGACTTCGGGGTGCTGAATACCAGTTGTGTAGTGACGGGGAAAAGATTGAATCATACCGGGAGGGATTGCAGAAAATGCAGAAAAGGTTACCTTCAGACATTTAGAGTTTAAACATTCACCTGAATCAGACAATAACTGACCTTTATGACACAAACCAGACACTCACTGGCCCCACACAGGACTTCAGGACTCTGAATGCAAGCTGCTGTGGGATGAGGAAAGAGATCAATGAGCCTTCAACCACTACGTATCCTGGAACCACAGAAGGTGAGACTTTTACCAGAGATTTATCGCTCAATTAACATTTATATTGATACTGCAAAACATATAAGAATAACATTGATTTGTTTGTGAGCTTTGGGTTCACATGACAGGGTAAGATAGGATTAGGTTGGCATGGCAGCAAAAAGTTTAATGTCCACATCAACATGGAGATTGGGCATAAATAAATGGGGTTTATTTTATGTGCTTACAAGGCATGTAAATGTTGGATTAGCATGCAAGTGAACACAACCTACACCTCACAAGGCACGTAAGCGTGTATTTAGCAGGTAAGGACCACCTAGGATTTACAAGGCATAGTAACGTGAAGTTAGCAGACATAACCCAGTTGTAAACGCTGAGCTAGCAGGTAAAGCCAATCAAGAGCTTACAAGGCATACTAACGCGAAGTCAGCAGTCAGGACACAGTGTATATAAGCCCTACCAAGAACGGTACATTTGTCTTCATCTCAAGAATAACATCTGGTAGTGACGTGACCAACGACATATGTCTCTGAGCACTCGCTCAGTCCATACAGCAAAATAATTATCAATCAGTGCTACAAATAGATATGATACCCCAAAATAAGTATCAATCAATGCTACAAATAGATATGATACCCCAAAATAAGTATCAATCAATGCTACAAATAGATATGATACCCCAAAATAAGTATCAATCAATGCTACAAATAGATATGATACCCCAAAATAAGTATCAATCAATGGTAAAAATGGATATGATACCCCAAAATAAGTATCAATCAATGCTACAAATAGATATGATACCCCAAAATAAGTATCAATCAATGGTAAAAATAGATATGATACCCCAAATAAGTATCAATCAATGCTACAAATAGATATGATACCCCAAAATAAGTATCAATCAATGCTACAAATAGATATGATACCCCAAAATAAGTATCAATCAATGGTAAAAATAGATATGATACCCCAAATAAGTATCAATCAATGCTACAAATAGATATGATACCCCAAACTAGGTATCAATCAATGGTAAAAATAGATATGATACCCCAAAATAACAGTGGACAGGACAGTGTCACGTCATATTACAGTACATGTAGAGGCGTGTGTTGTCTTCCATGACAGTGTCACTTCATATTACAGTACATGTAGAGGGGCGCGTTGTCTTCCAGGACAGTGGCACGTCATATTACAGTACATGTAGAGGGGCATGTTATCTTCTAGTTGAGGTTATCCCTCCAGTAGATCTGTGGTGTTATCTCTAATCAGTCGTATCTCCAGTACAGTGGTGTTTTTGCCAGCACGATGGCACGTAATCGTACAGTGCAGTGATGTGTTATCTTCTAATACAATGCTGTTATCCTATTACAATGCTGTGTTATCCCTAGCCCAGAGGTGTGTTATCTTCCTTCGAAATGGTGTGTTATCTTCCAGTAGAGTATTTACTTATCTCCAACTATTGCCATGTCTGTTCTTTCAACACAGTAACATGTTATTTTCCAGCACAATTGTTCTAGACCTGTGATGTGGCATGTTCCAGTACAGTTATATATTCCAGTAATGCGGTGTGGTATATTCCAATATTGTGGTGTGGTATATTCCAGTAATACGGTATGGTATATTCCAGTAATGCGGTGTGGTATATTCCAATATTGTGGTGTGGTATATTCCAGTAATACGGTATGGTATATTCCAGTAATGCGGTGTGGTATATTCCAGTAATACGGTGTGGTATATTCCAGTGCTGTGGTCTGGTATGTTCTAGTGTTGTTGTGTGTTACAATTCCAGCACTGTGGTGGGTTATATCCCAGTACTGTAGTGGGTTATATTCAGTAGAGTGGTTTGTTAACTTAATAGTAGAGTGGGTTGAATTTTCCACAAGGAATTCCGAACTGTGATGGATCGTTTTTAACAATACAAGTTCTCATTTAATTATTGCATGTTTTAGGAATTAGATTTGTTAAATAAGTTATTAATATATAGATATTTTATTGTTAGAAGTTTAAATTAGTAATTGCGCTTGTAGGTGGTTGTATCCTCTGAGGGGGTTAAAGTACTGTAAAATTATTGTCCTCCTGAAAGAGTACATACGTCTATAAACGTTAAAAGTAAATTAAAATTTCATTTCAGCGCTTAAACTAGAATACGTGCCGTTTTACTGCATGGCTAGATTTTCTAAAGTGCGAACGACCGAAGGGATGATGCACATCCAGCTAGCGCCTATACAGGAAGCATAAGTTCGGTAAGTCCCGATAAAGTCTCTGGTACGGTAATCCTCCTTCAGTTGTTGGCGATCTATGGCCACGTTTTATCTTGTACTGTCCTAATAGGTCTATGAGTTGTCGTGTTTTGTGCTAGTTTTAAATTGTAGCTGTGATATTCTGGTTGGTTAGCTGTCATTCATTGTCAGTTTTTTCATGATATACATATACATGTCAAATTTGTTCTCGTCACGATACGGCTGCAATACTGGGGATGTGAAGTAGAAATTCACTCACTCACTCACTCACTGTCTCATGGTACAGTGGCGTCTTATGTATGTACATATATCTAAGTCTGAGAACTTCCTGTGTGTCACTCTACCTCGTGGATAGATACTGTACCTCCTGGATACACACTGTATCTCCTGGATAAATATTGGGAGACAAATTTACTAAAACGAAAACCTTACCTATCTGGACTTGGTCCTTTACCGGACCACCTCTTAAGAACTGAATATATTACGTTACACGTCCGTCTGCTGTACTCGCATCTCAGTAGATACATGAATGATCTTTAGGGTAGACACGCTAATGTTTGTACTCATAAACAGCATCACTGTACCTCTTATACAAATAGGTTGATCAGTACAGTCTGTATTTTGTCCTGCACTAAAAAAGTTGTTATGATCTTTACATATTATCTTTAATATATGCACGACAAAGATAGATTTTGTAGACCAGAAATCTGATTAATTTCAAATCGTGCAGATTGAGCGTTATTCGGTATGAGGTACACCAGTGGGCTACTGTGATTGCGAAGACCCAGGTTTGATTTCTCACAAGTGTACGGTGTGTGCCTATTTCTGGTGTCCCCGTTGGGATATTGTTGGAATACTGTTAGAAGCGGCGCCACATCAGATGGGTGAACCTCGGGTCAGTCTGAAGTCACAGAGTGCAGCGAATGTAAGCAAACAGTTTGTTGTCGTCTGTTTAAAAATTCCCGATATTTCACAGAATCAAATTAAGACAGAATTATGTCAAGACGGGCGACATCTACGTACAATCATCCACCGTTTATGTATAAACTCACTTCATATTTGTCTCACCTGATCCTGTGAGATTTCAAACACAAAACATGACAAAATGTCAGAAAATACATTTACCAAGTGTTATTTTTATTTAGGAATGAAAACAGAAATCACCTGAATCGTGACACACGGCTACGTGAACGACACACACAGCACGTCAGTGTCCGTAACGAACATGTGCTCCTTTTCAGGCCACACCGACACAGACTCCAATGAGCACCACGTGAAACCAGGAGATCCACCACTTGCTGATATCCACGGTGTCTCGCCAAGTAGGCCGCTGTCTCACTGCAGTTGTTCGTGGCGTTGATGTCCACCACGTGAATGGACAGGATCAATTTCACGATACCCAGGTCTCCTTTATAACAGCCCCAGTGAAGGATGTTGTAACCGTTCTTATCCACCAGTGACACATCAGCCCCTCTACCCACCAGAAACTCCACCACATGTCTGTCTCTCCACCGTGCTGCCACCATCACCGCTGTCAAGGCCTCCCATCCTCTCGTGTTGACATCCACGTCACCCGCGCCCATGATCCGCTTCACTCTCTCCAGGTCACCGTCCCTGCTGGCGGAGTAGAGGTCACGGTCTGCTACTTGTGATGGAGTCGCTGAAACACAAAGTCAAAAATGTGCCCCAGACATCTTCATCATGGTGATACGTGACTCGGACATAGCTGCGTCATTTGAATAATTCTCTCATGGATGAAAACAATGCAACATGACAGAAATGCCAACATGTGGTTTCTCGAATTAATGATGGTGTGTTTGATACATAGAACCAGACGTTTTAACATTATTTCAAGTGTACCACTGGACAGTGTTGATGCTTGTCGAACGTGATAAGTTGATAGTATCAGTACAATTGCTGCTACTGGGTTTTCCAATCTACCGTAGTGATCTGAGTCTTGTGTCGACACTGTTGCGGGTGGAACCATCGTATTGGGTGTCAGATCCTCACTTTCGTCAGTCGTGGAGTCTTAAGCAGGGACTATGTTGTTCAGAAAATTATATTTAGCACATTAACATTTTTACTGCTTTTCTGCTTTTGCCTTTCTACATGTTTTGTCTTTCAATTCAGTATATCATTAAATTCTACATATAGTCTCTTTACGGTGAAAACGTATGGATGAATTTCCCTTCAACAAAAAAAAAAAAGGAAAAAAGAGAAAAAACTAAAACAATCAATGAGAAAAAGTAAAATTATGACTACGAACCTTTAGAATTTTACCTTGCAGTTTGAACAATTAAGTCTCATATGTTTATTCATAAAACGGCACAGTATCTGGAACATGCATGTGTGGTACGTTTAGTTACACATTCCCTCCTTGTTCTGGGTCTTGCGTTTATTATTATGCTAACATTTGCATACTGAAGATATCCAGTTCAACTGCTCAAAGGCGCTTTGATTTTCCCTGGATCAATGTCCATCACACAAGCACATTGTATTTTCAATCTCAAATCCCCGAGATGATGTGGCCTTCCCACCCTTACGATTGGAGCTCAGTGACATTGGCAATCTTTCCGCAGATAGCAGCAATACCTTTGGAGGTTGCAAAAGGGTTAATTTGCATAGGCTGCTTGTAACAAACTTAAGTGATCCGAAGCGTGGCCAGTGGTTCAGTCGGGAGGGCTTGCCCTCATCAGATGAGGAATTGTTCGGGTCTACATGTCTCAATTTTGAAGTCTTGTCGTTTGGAACATGGATCGCCCCACACTCCCCACCTCACACCCTTCTCTTCCCACCCACCATGGACTGTCAACGGGAACGATCTTATATTGCAGTGGATCTCCATGCTGCAAAGACCAGGGATAAGGGTGTGTTAATCTCCAGCAATGTTGACACAAAACGCTGTGGCTGTCTCCCGAATCAAAGGTCAAGAAGGTCCATGACAATCAACTGGAGACGTACAGTAAACACTGGTCGTCATCACCACATTGGCCCATAAGCCACGACCTTCTGTGCATGGGTTTGTGCAACTGATCTGGTTTGTGGGATTGAACATGCCAACAGTGTTATGCCATGCCAAATCTTGTATAACCATTATATGCACAGAACACGGCATGAGCAGCCAGTTGGTAGAATCGGGCCTATTCTACCATCCATCAAGTTAGGGTCGAGGTGGTGTGTTGGACTACTGCCGCTTCCACCATCCTCAAAGACAAAAGTCCCTTCCTCTGCTGACGCAGGGACGAGTGAGTGAGTGAGTGAGTTAATACTTAACGTCACATTGGCAGTATTTCAGCCATATCGTGACGAGAACATTTTGATACTGAAATGAAATATGTATACATTATAAAATCCTGTCGTCAAAGGACAGTAAAACCACTAGAGCATCACATTTACAATTAAAACTAGTGTGGAGAGTTAAAACAATTACCACTATTCGGACAATACAACATAAAGTACGGGCTGTAGATCGCCAACAACTGAAGGTAGATCACCATACTAGGGACCATGGGGACTTACAGTACTTCTGCTACCTGCATGGACCCCAGATGGATTTACACCATCCCCTCAGCCGTTGGCGATTATACTGAAAGTTAGCCATTATTAAAAACAACAAATATACTACAATTAAAAGTTTGGTCGTACTAAATTTACATAGAATGTTTTGGACTTACATACCCTCTCAGGAGGACAATAATTTTACAATACTTCAACCCCCATCGAGGGCACAGCCACTAACAATCTCAGTTATTAATCTAGACTACCAATTATAAAATATTTATCTATTTACAATTCTGATAACAAATCTAATTCTTTTAAGAAGGCAATAATTAAATGAGAGCTGGTATGAGTAAAAAGATCAATCATAGTTCGTGAATTAAAATACTGATCTCTTGTGATGGAATACTCTACACAGTCAAGCAGGATATGCTTGACTGTGATTCTTTCATCACAAGGGATGCAGAACGGAGGATCCTCACCTTTCAAAAGGTATTCATGAGTATATCGTGTATGGCCAATACGACATCGCCGCAAAATGACCTCTTCAAATCTGGACTGACAACCCACGTGGGTATACCCAATATATGGTTTAATTCTATGTAATTTATTTACACCCACTTGGGTGTCCCACTTCTTCTGCATCAGATCACGGATATAAGATCTAATGGTAGCTTTGTAATCAGTGTAGGGAATAAGAAGTGGTGTCACAGATTTGTTGAGTGCTGCCTTAGCAGCAAGATCGGCCATTGCGTTACCAGAAATGCCTACGTGACTGGGTAACCAACAAAAGACGATGTCGCATTGGCCAGTAGCAAGATTATTATACAAATCAATAATATCAATTAAAAGTGGATGTTTACAAGATAGGTTTTTAATAGCCTGAAGGCAAGAAAGAGAATCTGAATAAATTATATATTGTTTATGTTTAGTGTGTCTTTGAATATATTTGAGAGTCGATAATATGGCGTTTGCTTCTGCTGTAAAAATAGAGCTGTTATATGGTAATCTAGAAGATATTGTTCTGGATCGAATGACAGTGGCGCAAGCCACTGCACCACCGTCCTTGGACCCATCTGTAAATAAAGCTTTATAATTGCTATATTTATGTTTTAATTGATTATATTCTTGTTTGTATTGTAATTCATTAGTTTCTGATTTTTTAAATGTGGCTAGTGTTAGGTCAACCTGTGGCCTAACTAACTGCCAAGGAGGAGAAGAAAGAAGACGGGAAGGTGCTATATTGTCCAGCTCAATGCCTGCAGCAGAAATAAACGATTTAATTCTGTGGCCTAAAGGCGGAACAAGAGAAGTTTTTCTGTTGTACCGTTCCTCAACAAGGGGATTAAAGATGCAGTTATAGGCAGGGTTTGACTGATTGGAGTGTAGTTTTGTCACGTACTGTAAGGCTGATTTTATACGGCGTTGATCAAGGGATGGCTCATCAGCCTCGACGAAGAGGCTCTCAATGGGTGACGTTCGAAAGGAGCCAAGACAAAGTCTTAGACCTTGATGATGGACTGAATCTAAAAGTTTAAGGTTACTTTTGCAGGCTCCACCATATACAATTGAGCCATAGTCAAGTTTAGAGCGGACAAGTGATCTATATAAGTGAAGGAGAGTAGTCTGATCCCCTCCCCACTTTGAATTGGATACAACTTTTAACAAATCGAGCGCCTTGAGGCATTTAGCTTTAAGAGATTTAATATGTGGCAGAAATGTTAAATGGGAATCAAAAATTAAGCCCAAGAACTTGGCCTCCTTTACCACCCTGATGGGAGAGCCATTTAAGGTTAGCTCTGGGTCCTTATGAGGTTTACATTTTCTACAGAAGTGTATACAATTAGTTTTGGATTTAAATCCGTTTTCGAGACACCAGTTATTTATTTTATTTAAACACAACTGTAATTGCCGTTCAATGGTATGCATATTTTTACCACGACAAGAGATATTAAAATCATCCACGAATAATGATCCATCAATTGAATCATTTAAAACCTTTGATAAACTGTTGATCTTAATACTAGATAATGTGACAGACAAAATACTGCCTTGAGGGACACCCTGATCCTGATTGTAATGATCAGACAGGGTAGAACCCACTCGGACTTGAAATTGCCTGTCTTGTAAAAACTGTGATATAAAAAGAGGTAAACGACCTCTCAAACCAAAATCATGTAAATCCTTTAAAATGCCATGCTTCCACGTGGTATCATAAGCTTTCTCGAAATCAAAGAAAATTGATACAGCATGTTGTTTATTTACTATAGCATTTTTCACAAAGGATTCTAAACGTACCAAATGATCAATGGTACTGCGATTTTTCCTGAAACCACATTGAATATTTGTAATAAGGTTGTTGGTTTCAAGATACCGTGTTAATCTATTATTTACCATTCGCTCCATGGTTTTACATACACAACTCGTTAAGGAGATTGGTCTGTAATTAGATGGATCAGTATGATCTCGACCAGGCTTTGGTATTGGGACTACAATGGCATTACGCCAGGAAGTTGGAAAATTGCCTGTAGTCCAGATATTATCAAATATATTAAGCAGCGTTTCCAAACATGTTTTGGGCAAATGCTTCAGGAGCTGATAATGGATACCATCAGCCCCTGTAGCTGTATCATGAGCCTGTTCAAGGGCGGTATAGAGCTCATGCAGTGAAAATAATTCATTATAATCTTCACCATTGTCCGAGTTAAAATTGATTGTTTTCTTCTCCTGTTCTTTCTGGTGCTTTTGAAATTCAGGGACATAATTGGATGAAGATGAGTGCCTGGCGAGAGTTTCACCAAGCTTATTGGCAATGTCAGCCTTATCCGTTAATAAATTATCACCATCCTTTAAATGTTGAACGGTATATTTGGAAGCTTTGCCCTTTATTCTTTGTATAATATTCCACACCTTTGAAATAGGTGTGCGTGAATTGATCTTGGAAACATATTTTCTCCAAGACTGACGTTTATTCTGCTTAAATGTGCGTCGAGCCTTGGCATTTAAAATTTTAACTTTATCTAAATTGTGAACAGTAGGGTGTCGGCGAAAATAGACTTCTGCTTTCTTCCTAC
This sequence comes from Haliotis asinina, assembly GCF_037392515.1. NCBI lineage: Eukaryota > Metazoa > Mollusca > Gastropoda > Lepetellida > Haliotidae > Haliotis > Haliotis asinina. The sequence continues at coordinate 44,938,357 of NC_090292.1, read as the reverse complement.
TTTTCATGGCCTGTTTACATTCGTTATTAAACCATGGCTTACGAATGTGTGGATTTACAGAGGACTTAGGGATAGTATCATCAGCAATTTGTTTCAGTGTCTCCGAAAATGACTGGATTGCATCATGAGCGTCCATGAAAAATTCTGGTTTTAAGTTTTTAGTACAACTAGTCTGAAATAAAGGCCAATTAGCTTTAGAAAAATTCCATCTTGACGTCGACAGATCATCAGTTGGATTTATAGCAGTGATTACTGTCGGAAAATGGTCACTACCACACAGGTCACCGTGGACTGACCATGAACATTCATTAAGTATGGTTGGATCTGTGATTGACAAATCTAGTACTGAATATGTACCCGTTGCTGGATGTAGTTATGTGTTCGAACCGTCGTTAAATATGCACAAGTCATTATTAGAAACAAAATCTTCAAGAATTTTACCTTTATTGTTCGTATCGTTGCTTCCCCACAGAGGATTATGACCGTTGAGATCTCCCGTTATAACACAGGGTCCAGGCAATCGGGAATATAAATCCTGAAGTTCTGATAGCTGAAGAGTCGACGATGGTGGTATGTACAAGGAACAGAGTGTGATCGGACGTGTAAGGTTAGTCGGACAGCAACAGTCTGAAGTTTAGTTGTAAGAGGAACAGGGCTGTGAATGATACCCTGTCTCACCAAAATGGAAGCACCCCCGGTTGCTTTATCCCCCGGAGGTGAAAAACAGTGATACGAGTTGTACTGACGCATTTCAAACTTATCATCACGTTTAAGAAATGTTTCCTGTAGACTAAATGCTGATGGTTTTAAATCTTGAGCTAATAATTGGACTTCGTGAAAATTATTCCTAAGCCCTCTGCAATTCCACTGTACTACATTTGTAGCGTTACTCATGGCGGTTCTATTGGAGACCTCTCACATGTACGAGAGGAGGGTGTACCGTTATTTCGGTATGGTGAAGATGGCGTATCATCCATCTCCAAAGGCTCAAACAAATTGTGAACCTCTACAGGAGTATCAGCAGGAGATTTCTTTGATCTACGATTTAGACGTTTTCTTTGCTATTTTGACATTTCACCTTTTGACGTTTCAACATCTATAGCTGTTTGAACTTCACCTGATACATGACTAATAGTCTGAGAGGCTGACGCTGTAAAAAAGCCCTGACTGCCAGAAGTACTATTCACATGAACAGGTTTCTCAGAAGCCATCCAGGTCAAATCCGTTTGACACGAAGTAGAGATTGTTTCTGGTCGTCGTGAGACTGCAGCAGAGTATGTCACAGTGGGAGAGGGATTATGTTGATTCTGGCTAAGGACTTTGTTTTTAGCCTCCATGAATGAAATATTTGTTTCATACTTTAATTGAAGTATCTTAGATTGCATTTGCCATTCAGGACAACATTTAGAAGAGGAAAGATGACTGCTTCCACAATTGGCACATTTAATATCATTGCTGCAGTCAGAGTCCTGATGATGTTCACTACAACGATGACAACGAGGAGTGTTTCGACAGGCCTTAGACCCGTGTCCAAACTTCTGACAGGAATAGCAGCGGAGTGGAGTGGGGATATACACCTCCACTCCGATATTGAAATAGCCGGCTTTGATTGACTTTGGCAGAGTGCACGATGAAAAGGTAAACATGTAAGTGTGGCCAGGTACAATGCTACCATCCTGCTTCTTGACAGGAAAGCGTTTGACGGAAGTTATATTCTGATCCTTAAGTTCAGCCACTATTTCATCCTCGGACATGTCCGCCAGACAATGGGCTCTATCCCTAACAATGCCTCTACTTGAGTTCAGAGTTGTATGAGCTGAGACAGCAACATTGACGTTGGCAAATTGATGTTGTTGCAATAAATTTATGGATTGCTGTCGTCGCGCACACTCAACAAGAAGTGTACCTCCTCTGAGACGTGAAACGTTCTTAACCTCTCCACAAATAGATTGTATTGTCTTTGATACTAGAAATGGATTGATCTTAAGTGGTTCACCGTTGGTAGATTCAATAACTATGAATCTTGGCCAAGGTTCTTGGTGTGTTGGACCTGAAACATCTTCATTGCAAGAAAGATGATCAGCCTCTTTTTTTGTCGTTTCTCGTGGAACCAGAAAGGGTGATTGACATGGTGATGATAATAGATTCAGCACCCCCGCTCCCCACCCGCCACCGAGTGTCAACGAGGACAGTGTTGTACTGCAGTGGAACTCCAGCCTGCAAACACTAAGGATACAGGAGTGGTATACTCCAGTAAATACGACATGAGTAGCTACATTTGTCTACCAATTCAAATGCTAGGCTGGTTCGGCTATTAGCAAGAAATTGGAGACATATAGAACACAGAGGTCGACATCACCAGATTGGCCCATGAGCCACCGCCTTCTGGCATAGGACTCTAGGCAAGTAGATATAGCAAAAAGGTATTACACACTAGACGTCAAAAAAGACCAATGCCCAATAAATCAAATGTGCGAAAATACTTTCTATGCACAGGGCATGGCGTGACCAGCCGATTCTACCACCCGTCTAGGTGAAGTAAGGGCCGAAGTGGTGTGTTGAGCAATAGGAGCAAAATGGTTCAGTCTCCTACTGCCCTCAACCACCAGGATCCCGTCCTCCACCGACACGGGACGCAACCCACGGCAAACAGGTTGCCCAATTTAGTCGCCTCTTACGACAAGCAATGGGGTGCTGTGGACACATTCTGTCCCGGGTCCACACGGGAGAAGAGCACTTAGCGTTAGCCAGCACCCACCACGAGGAGGTGGCTCTTCATAGGTGCCTGACGCAGGGACGAAACCCATGTCAAACAGGTTGCCCAATTTAGTCGCCTCTTACGACAAGCAATGGGGTGCTGTGGACACATTCTGTCCCGGGTCCACACGGGAGAAGAGCACTTAGCGTTAGCCAGCACCCACCACGAGGAGGTGGCTCTTCATAGGTGCCTGACGCAGGGACGAAACCCATGTCAAACAGGTTGCCCAATTTAGTCGCCTCTTACGACAAGCAATGGGGTGCTGTGGACACATTCTGTCCCGGGTCCACACGGGAGAAGAGCACTTAGCGTTAGCCAGCACCCACCACGAGGAGGTGGCTCTTCATAGGTGCCTGACGCAGGGACGAAACCCATGTCAAACAGGTTGCCCAATTTAGTCGCCTCTTACGACAAGCAATGGGGTGCTGTGGACACATTCTGTCCCGGGTCCACACGGGAGAAGAGCACTTAGCGTTAGCCAGCACCCACCACGAGGAGGTGGCTCTTCATAGGTGCCTGACGCAGGGACGAAACCCATGTCAAACAGGTTGCCCAATTTAGTCGCCTCTTACGACAAGCAATGGGGTGCTGTGGACACATTCTGTCCCGGGTCCACACGGGAGAAGAGCACTTAGCGTTAGCCAGCACCCACCACGAGGAGGTGGCTCTTCATAGGTGCCTGACGCAGGGACGAAACCCATGTCAAACAGGTTGCCCAATTTGGTTGCCTCTTACGACAAGCAATGGGGTGCTGTGGACACATTCTGTCCCGGGTCCACACGGGAGAAGAGCACTTAGCGTTAGCCAGCACCCACCACGAGGAGGTGGCTCTTCATAGGTGCCTGACGCAGGGACGAAACCCATGTCAAACAGGTTGCCCAATTTGGTTGCCTCTTACGACAAGCAATGGGGTGCTGTGGACACATTCTGTCCCGGGTCCACACGGGAGAAGAGCACTTAGCGTTAGCCAGCACCCACCACGAGGAGGTGGCTCTTCATAGGTGCCTGACGCAGGGACGAAACCCATGTCAAACAGGTTGCCCAATTTAGTCGCCTCTTACAACCATCAGTGACGGGTCTGCACAATGGTGAAGAGTCCTGGTGTTACCCAGCACCCACCACGAGGAGGTTGCCTCAGGGTTTTACTGTCTTGGGGGTTGTGAGAAAGCAGTCACACCTCCTAACAGAAAAAAAAATCCTCATAAGGAAGTTGACATTCAAGACTCTTATGCCAGAAAACTACGAGACATTCGGCGATTGAAATTCCCGTTACCGGGAACTATTTCCTTAATTTTCAGAATTTTACAGTCGCAGACAACAAACCGATGGTGTGCTGTGTGTGACCAAAACTGGTGTGCTTTGTCGAGCAATGACATGCTACCGCTCGACTTCTTTACGTCTAGGTCACATAGTGTCGGCACATCTAGTGTAGGGCGAGGTAATTACGAGGCGCATTGTTCAGAGAATTGATGGAGGTGGGACTAAAGCTGGCCACCACTCTCCGCTTCTCAGACACTGGCTTATTCTTATGCAACTCTACCGTACAGCTTCGGGAGCTAAGGTTCACAAGGACCAAATACTCAGGTGTCCCAAACTGACGAGGAGTGAAAGGAGGCTGGTGAAGGTTTTAGCTGCAGAGAGAACTTCACAACTCTCCAGAGACTGTGAACGACAAGCGCATTGCTGTGAAGATTCCACCCAAAGTTGGATCACTCAACTACAATTATATGGGATTCCTCAGCACAACAGTCCTGTAGATGCTGGATACAAGATCTGATATGATGACTTTTGGGCAGGGGGTGGTGCTTCAGATGGTAATTGGAAGAACTGTAGATTGTATTTACAAAGAAAGATTACACCCTGTAGTTCAGTTCTAGCCACAAATATAAAGTAAAATTCTACGTATTTATCTTTAATCTGAGATTTAAGTCCTTTCCGCTACCATCTGTGTTAGGTCTAAGGTGGATGTGAAACACCAGATAATGTGCACTGATAAATCATAAATGGTGAAATATAATGTCATGACAAATACATACATAGTTAATATATGAAGAGCTTCCAATTCCGTCAGGAGAGATTGTGAGAGAAAATATTAAAAATACTGGCAATTACCTTGTACACAGACTTCTTTTTCAAATCGAGTCTTTAAACATCATTGACCTAAATTTCACGTACCAGATGTACAGGAACCAAGTCGAACCTCGAAAACGGATGAGAGAAGAATGAGTTGACATTAAAAATCAAGAAGATAATATTTCAGTGTGACTAAAACACTCTGACTCCTTAAAATACATAGGCACCCGTGGCGAGCCACCTCCTCGTGGTGGGTGCTGGGTAACGCCAAGAGCTCGCCGACACCCCCGTAGTGGACCCGGGGGGATATTTGGTCCACCAACCCGTTTGCCGTGGGTTGCGGCCCTGTGTCGGCGGAGGAAGGGATCCTGGTGGTTGAGGGCAATAGGAGCTTGAAGCCATGTTCCTGTTGCCTAACACACCACTTTGGCCCTGACTTCGCCTAGACGGGTGGTAGAACTGGCCCGGTTCTATCAATAGGCTGGTCACGCCATGCCCTGTGCATAGTAAAACTTTTTTGCACACTCAACTACTTATTGGGTCTTGGCCATTTCGAGTTTTCATTTCCAAAATATTAACATATTTAATGCCTAGAGTCCTATGCCAGAAGGCGGTGGCTCATGGGCCAATCTGGCAATGTTGACCTCCAAGTTCAATATGTGTCCAATCATTTGTCACGGGCAGAACCACCCTGGCAATTTATTTGGTATACAAATGTTGCTATTTGTGTCATAGTTGCCGGAGTATAGCACTCCTGTATCCCTGGTGTCGGCATCTTGGAGATCCGATGCTATTTGACATCGTCCTTGTTGACACTCCATGGTGGGTGGGGAGTAGGGATGCTGAATTTATTCCTTCAATCATGGATCCCCAATCATCTGGTTCTTGGCGAAATGAAAAAAAGCGACGAATTGAAAATATTGATGAATCAACAAGAAGTGTTTCTTCCAATGCTGATAACTGGGCACGTTTCTTAGTGATTGAGGCAACAGACAATCTTCCTATTAAATTAAACCCCTTTGCCATTTCTAAGGCTGTTTCAGGTATTTGTGGAGAGGTTCGCAATGTCACCCGTCTTCGTAGTGGTTCACTTCTGGTGGAATGTGCACGGAGACAGCAATCTCTAAATCTTTTATCTATCAAAACATTTGCCAATATTGAGGTTGCTGTGTCCGTGCACAGAACATTAAATTCCTGCCGGGGCATTGTTCGGGACAGGGCTCGCTGCCTGTCTGACATGTCAGAACAAGACATAGTAACTGAACTTCATGATCAGGGAGTCACAGCTGTAAAACGGTTCACCGTCAAGAAAGAAGGAATCAGTGTCAATACCAATACATATCTCTTGACGTTTGCTCGTGCATCCTTACCACCTTCAATCAAAGCAGGGTATTTCAATATTGGAGTGGACGTGTATGTCCCCAGCCCGCTTCGCTGCTTTAAATGTCAGAAGTTCGGTCATGGGGTTAGTTCTTGTCGTGGTTCGGCTGTATGTCATCGTTGTGGTGAACAACATGATAATACAGACTGCAACAATGAGTTCAAATGCGCAAACTGTTCGGGATCTCATGCTGCTACATCAAAATCTTGTCCTGTTTGGCAAAAGGAGTCCAAAATAATGAAACTTAAATGTGAAAGGAATATTTCATACTTTGACGCAAAAAAACTGTTGACAGCTGAAACCACACCTCCATTAAATAAGACCTACTCTGCTGCCGTCACTCACGCTGTTATGACATCTCCTGTAAGTTGTCAGACAGACTTGACATGGGTTAAGTCTGCAAAACCCATTATCTTATCCTCAGTTGCAAAACCATCTTCCCCAGTAACTCAATCTACATCTGGATCACAGACTGAGAGACAGCCTGAGCCCAAATCACAATCGTATGATAAACAGACTGACAGTCAAAAACAGAAAGGAAAAAAATTAAATAGGAAATCAATTCCCATCATCCCTTCATCTTCAGAAGTTCCTGTAGAAAACTCTTTTGGGCCTCTGGAGATGGATATCACTCTGTCCTCACAGGACAGCAGGAGGAATTTACCCTCCACACATTCGCGTGGAAGATCACCAATTGAGCCACCATGAACCAGTCCAATCTATTGCAATGGAATTGTAGAGGACTAAAAACTAATTTCAACGAGGTACAATTGCTGATACAGGACTTTCAGCCATCTACGCTATGTCTCCAAGAGACATATCTTAAAAATACAGATACCTTGAATTTGAGACAGTACAGCGCTTATCATTCTTTTTCTCCTCCGGGAGATCGGGCTACTGGAGGCTCTTCTATTCTCGTTCATCAGAGCGAAATACATAGCCCTGTTACTTTAAAAACAAACCTTCAAGCAGTTGCTGTTCGCTTGACTTTACACATTGCTTTGACATTGTGCAGTTTGTATATCCCTCCATCTTCCAATATTTGTCAGTCAGATCTTCAAAGTCTATATGATCAGCTCCCCAAACCATGTATTATTATGGGGGACCTCAACGGACACAATCCATTATGGGGAAGTGACAATACTAATAATAAAGGCAAAATCCTTGAGAAATTCATTTCCGATAATAATTTGTGTATTTTCAATGATGACTCAGCTACTTATTTACATCCAGCTACGGGAAAATACTCTTCCCTGGATTTATCACTAGCTGATTCCAACTTATACAATGAATTTGAATGGCTGGTCCATGATGACCTATGTGGGAGTGATCACTTCCCCACCATGCTGAAAGCCATCAACCCTGGTGATGATCCACCTGTATCAAGACGGAACTTTGCTAGGGCTGATTGGTCATTATATCAGACACTGTGTGCTGAACACTTGAAGCATGATCTTTTTAAGAACAGTGAAGATCCAATACAGTCTTTTTCGGATATACTAAATGCCATTGCAGACAAAACAATTCCTATGTCCTCTGCAATTCCACATATTCGTAAACCATGGTTTAATGACGAGTGTAAACAGGCCAGAAAATGTAGGAAGAAAGCCGAAAAATATTTTCGCAAACATCCTACAGTTCATAATCTAGACAAAGTCAAAATTACTAACGCAAAGGCTAGACGTGCTTTTAAACAAGGTAAACGTCAGTCTTGGCGAAATTATGTTTCCAAAATAAATTCACGTACACCAATGTCAAAGGTGTGGAATATGGTCCAAAGAATAAAGGGCAAGGGTTCCAAATCTACTGTGCATCATCTGAAGGACGGGGATGCCATATTAACTAATAAAACTGACATAGCAAATAAACTTGGCGCAACTTTAGCCAAACATTCATCTTCATCAAATTATGTCCCTGAGTTCCAAAAGTATCAGAAACAAGAGGAAAAGAAAAGAATCAATTTTAACTCAGACAATGGTGAAGACTATAACGAATTATTTTCGTTGCATGAGCTCCATACTGCCCTTGAGCAAGCTCATGATACAGCAACAGGAACCGATAATATTCACTATCAACTCCTAAAGCATTTGCCCGAATCATGTTTAGAAGTCCTTTTAGGAATTTTTGATCAAATATGGACGTCGGGGAATTTCCCAACTTCATGGCGTAATGCCATTGTTGTCCCTATTCCAAAGCCTGGCCGGGATCATACTGATCCGTCTAATTACAGACCAATATCTCTAACGAGTTGTGTCTGTAAAACCATGGAACGTATGGTGAATAATAGATTAACTTGGTATCTTGAAACCAATAACATTATAACAAATATTCAATGTGGTTTCAGGAAATATCGTAGTACCATTGATCACTTGGTACGTTTAGAATCCTTTGCTAAAAATGCTATAGTTAATAAACAGCATGCTGTATCAATTTTCTTTGATCTTGAGAAAGCTTATGATACGACCTGGAAGCATGGTATTTTACAGGATTTGCATGATTTTGGTTTGAAAGGCCGTTTACCTCTTTTTATATCACAGTTTTTACAAGACCGGCAATTTCAAGTCCGCGTGGGTTCTAAACTGTCTGAACATTATAATCAGGACCAGGGTGTTCCACAAGGGAGTGTTTTGTCTGTTACTTTATTTAGCATTAAAATCAACAGTTTATCCAAAGTTTTAAATGATTCGATTGACGGATCACTTTTTGTGGATGATTTTAATATTTCCTGTCGTGGTAAAAATATGCGTACTATTGAGAGGCAACTGCAGTTATGCTTAAATAAAATTAATAAGTGGTGTCTTGAAAACGGTTTCAAATTTTCTAAATCGAAAACTAATTGTATACACTTCTGTAGACGATATAAACCACATAAAGACCCTGAATTGTTTCTAAATGGCACTGCTATTAAAGTTGTTAAAGAGACCAAGTTCTTGGGATTGATTTTTGACTCACATTTAACGTTTCTTCCCCATATCATCAATCCCTTAAGACTAAATGCCAGAAGGCACTTGACTTGTTGAAAGTCATTTCTAATTGGAAGGAGAGGGGTGGGGAGGAGACCAAGCTACCCTCCTACAAGTTTATCGATCATTGATCCGTTCGAAACTTGATTACGGCTCCATCGTATATGGTGGAGCCTGTAAAAGCAACCTTAAACTTCTTGATTCTGTCCATCACCAAGGTTTGAGACTTTGTCTTGGATCTTTCCGAACTTCACCCGTTGACAGTCTTTACGTTGAGGCCGATGAACCATCTCTTACACAACGTCGTATAAAATTATCCTTACAGTACATTACTAAATTATCCTCTAATGAATCTAACCCTGCATATAACTGTGTGTTCAATCCACTTTATCAGGATTTGTACCACAAGAAGTCTTCTCTTGTTCCACCTCTCGGACACAGAATTAAACCATTTCTTTCTTCGGCCGGCATTAAGCTGGAAAACATAGCTCCCTGCCGTCTTCTTTCTTCTCCTCCTTGGCAGTTGGTTAGACCACAAGTCGACCTAACATTATCTTCTTTTAAAAAATCCGAAACTAATGAATTACAATATAAACAAGAATATAATCAATTAAAAAGTAAATACAGTCATTACAAACCCTTATTTACAGATGGTTCCAAGGACGGTGGTGCAGTAGCTTGTGCCACTGTCATTGGATCCAGAACAATATTTTCTAGAATTCCAGATAACAGTTCTATTTTTACTGCAGAGGCAAAAGCCATATTAACGGCTGTCAAATATATTCAAAGACACCCTAAACATAAACAATATATTATCTATTCAGACTCTCTTTCTTGCCTTCAGGCGATTAAAAATATTTCTTGTAAACATCCACTTTTAATTGAAATTATTGAATTGTATAATGATCTTGCTACTGGCCAGTGCGACATCGTCTTCTGTTGGTTACCCAGCCACGTTGGCATTTCTGGGAACACGCTGGCTGACCTTGCTGCAAAAGCAGCACTCAACAAATCTGTGACACCACTTCCTATTCCATACACTGATTATAAAGCAATCATTAGGTCTTACATCCATGATCTGATGCAGAAGAGGTGGGACACCCAAGTAGGTATCAACAAATTACATGAAATAAAACCGTATATTGGATACACCTACTTGGGTTGTCAGTCAAGATTTGAAGAGGTCATTATGCGACGATGTCGTATTGGCCACACTAGATATACACATGAATATGTGCTTAAAGGTGAGGATCCTCCTTTTTGTATCCCTTGTGATGAAAGAATCACAGTCAAGCATGTCTTGCTTGACTGTGTGGAATATTCCATCACAAGGGATAAGTATTTCAAATCAAGAACTATGAAGGATCTTTTTAGTAATGTTAGTTATCATTTAATCATTGCGTTTTTAAAGGAATTAGACCTGTTACATGACTTGTAAATAGATAAATATTTTATGATTGGAAGTTGAATTAGCAACTGAGATTGTTAGTGGCTGTATCCTCGAAGGGGGTTGAAGTACCGTAAAATTATTGTCCTCCTAAGAGGGTACGTAAGTCCCAAACAGTTGAAGTCAGATTAAATGTTCCACGTTTTTAGTCGTAGAATATGTGTAATTTTAAATTGTGGCTAATCTTGCATACAGTCGCCAGCAGCTGAGGGGATGGTGTAAATCCAACAAGGAACCATGCAGGTAGCAGAGGTACTGTAAGTCCCCATGGTCCCTAGTATGGTGATTTACCTTCGGTTGTAGGCGATCTATGGCCTGTTTTTGTATTGTACTGTCCAAATAGTGATAATATTAGCTTTTAAGTTTCTACGCTAGTTTTAAATACTAACTGTGATAGTCTAGTGGTTTTACTGTCCTTCGTCGACAGGTTCTTCATAATATGATTATATATTCCGTTTTATGTCACATATGTTCTCGTCACAATATGGCTGCAATATTGCCGACGTGACGTTAAATGATAACTCACTCACTATAGTGTATTGTCCTCTATAGATACATTGTTTTAGGTTTAGTTTCTAGTTTTATATTCTCCTCTGTGATATCCTAGTAGTTTTACTGTCCTCCGTTGACAGGTTTTATAATAGATATATATTTCATTACACTATTAAATCTTCTCGTCACGATATGGCTGAGATATTGCCGATGTGACGTTAAATATTAACTCACTCACTCACTTAAAATACATAATAATTCAAAAAGGGTGAGTGAGTGAGTAAGTTTAGTTTTACTCTGCACTCAGCAATGTTCCTGCTATGTGGCTGCGGTTAGTAAATAAACGTGTCTTGTCCAGACAATCCAGTGACCAACAACATGAACATCGATCTATTGCAACTGGGAACCGATGACATGTGTCAACCAAGCCAGCAGGCCTGACCACTCGATCTCATTAGTCGCCTCTTACAACAAGCATAGTTGCCTTTTGTGGCAAGCATGGGTTGCTGAAAGCTTATTCTACTCCGGATCTTCACGGGTCAGTTCACCAAGATGTGAAGTTACCAAATATTTTTGAGTTCATTTGTATTGTAAATATAATATTTGGCCTAGAATTGGGTACTAATTAAGTAACAGCTGCTTTTCAACTCTTCAGGTTCAATTTTCAAACTGACTGAGAAATTAGGTAGTGATATCCCGGCTCTGTAGACAAGCCTTTGGAAACGTCTACTTACGTGTAAATTGCCCTTGCATGAATGACATGTCCTATCCTCTTCATGATCTTTGATTCATCTGTTGACAAACGGCAGGTTAAAGTCTTAATATTGCATTCACTACTCGCACATTGACCATGGTCAGCACATTTAAGCTGACACTGCTTGAAACCAATGCTCTTGATAACATAACTGTCCCTCTCCATCTTATTAGATGTACGCTGATTCGTGCTTTACTGTTGAAATCACAAGCACCAGCAAAACCGTTAATGTCAGGAGTAGTTTCACACAGTCATTCAAATGCCTTTGTGTCATATTCAAGAGATATCATCTTCAAATCACCACCTGTGAAATGTTGCACGACTACCACGAGGTTCAACGGTCATATTCAGGGACAAAGGTTATGTTCACCAATGTTCCAGTTATACCAACAGTACAAGAAGCCTAACTTGAGGTATACGGCAAACACAAGAACACAGAAGGCTGAAACGAGTGTCATGAATATATAGAGAGTATGTGTCAGTTGTTCCTCTCAGGCAAAAGGCCACTAGACACCTGAGTGGTCACACAACACAGTATTGGTGTGCTGCAGAACGAGACATAAACATAATGATATGATTGTTTTGCAGAGGTATTTGGGAAGAGAAAAAGTAAAAGCATGACAAACTAGGTCTTCCGGAAGTCTTGATATCAATGTTTTGACATAGCCACGGGTTACTTGCGTCTTCGTATATTTATTGATATATGAGCAGACCGTCGCTTGTTCTTCCTCAGTCTTAGTCAGTGTCAGAGAAAACCATGGGGACTGTGCGTAAGGATCACTCTTGGTTGGTGCGCATCATAACATCTAAACTGCGGTAACAGATGTTCATTATACACCAGATTCAATCATTGCATACAGCCATGTAGTCCGATTATTTTTTGTGCACCATTTGATTATAAACGCTACACCCACGCGTCAACCATAAGTGACTGAGCTAGATGTAGCTTTGGTCACTAATCTACACTTTGACTGTTACTGTTAATACGATACTGTTAATATCCTTTTCTTTTTTTTGCCATATCTCAGTCTACTGTGCTTCTATGAGCATATACAATTGAACTAACTTTTTTCACATCACCAATCTACATGGATATGCATGGGGCTGCTAAGGCAGCGTAAAACACATTGTTACCCGTATAGTGACAAAGACTGTACCAGACCCGTATCAATACCTAACGCAATAAAGGAACCCACAATATAAATTTCTGAACTACAAATACATCTAGCAACTAAATTGCCCCAGCTGAAGCTGCTCCTTAGCTCCTGCCTCAAAACAAGGATCTATCCACAACTCGGTATGTTGAACAAGTCAGCTATACCTTTAACCACTTATCAACTTTTCTTCTGATCACTTTACCATCAGTGAAAGATGTCTAGTGGCCTTTTGAGTGAGTGAGTGAGTGAGTGAGATTACTTTCACGCTGTACTCTGCAATATTCCAGCTATCTGGCTTTGGTCCATAATTAATTGACACCAATCAGCGCAACTGGGAACCAATGACATGTGTCAGCGAACCTGACCTGTCGATATCATTAGTTGCCTCTTATGCATGGAAGAAAATCAATTCTAACCCGCATCTTAATGGATGGAGACAAGCAGGGATTACTGAAGATCAATTCTAACTGGAATCTTTACGGGTCTGGTCTAATGAGACATTACAAGTTCTCGAACAATGAAACATAACGCCTCATCTCTGCGTTACAGACTAATAATCTTAAAGGCGGAAATGGTTTGTGATCGTAATGGACACTGAAAGTTGACTTAACCTAAATTAGACACTCTGATATTTGACAAAACGTCTTCAAAGTGCACCGGTATTGAACCAGCCATTACGTACTTGTCAACTGCAATCCGTATGTATGGAACTGAGAATCATGTTCCTGTAGGGTTAATGCATATGAATCATTAGGCCACTTACGCCGGTAATGCACTGTTTGGAAAATGCAATACATCATTAGAAAATTCACATTGAACTGTGTTCCTCTTTAAATATTAAAATTGTAGATGCTGTCAATAACTATTTAAAATATAATGCACAGAAACAGATCACGTGTCCTTCAAGACGGGATCGTTTTTTAGCAACAATCCATTTCCATAATTAACATCTTATTTGCTGAATTAATACTCACTGGATCACTGGAAGTTCTCAGCGATCTGCGTCCCAGTTTTATATTACATTGTTACATTCATCAATATTACATTCATATCAACATCACCTGCTCATTCCTGGCCCCACAGTGAATGAATATAATTTATTTCTGAAATGCAATTATTATTAATAATTTATTATTAGTGGCGATCTTTTAGAGGCATTAACCTTTTAGACTTATTTCCTTTTTTGAAAGAAAACATTAAATGAACATATTCTATAATGCTTATACTTTCACGTTTCACATTTCAGCTTTATGTGTTAAGATGTAAATGACACAGGCATCAAATAACTTCAGTTGCCAGGAGATAGATATATTAAACCTCACTAAAACATCAAGCTTTTGATAAAATAAAGTTAATAACTTTGAGCATTCTCGCATAATGGTATCCCTACTCCCTGATTCTTATAGGTAGGAACGATATTTCACCAAATGTCCGATGTTTTAATGATGTTTATATCTATCACCCGCTGACTGAAGTTATTTAATGCCTAAATAGCTGAAACGTGGAACTTGAAAATTTAAGTATTAAGTGCACTCTTCAGCGGAAAACAAAGATACATGAATAAAAATTTGTGGAGCAATGCATTACTACCATGTTTCGTGAGAATAACAGTCATTACAGTCATTACATTTTTCCACCAGGTGGTGTTGAAGTCAGTACCTCGTATGACCACCTCCGGCTGCTACCACTGAACGACACCTCCTGGGCACAGATTAAAGCATTCGTTGGATGTTTTGTTGTGGAATCCTTCTCCATTCCCCTTGCAGTATGTGAAACAATTGTTGAAGATTCTGTGGTGGGTTGCCACGTTTGAAGTTTGAAGCAGGGGAGGGTATTGGTGTTGTTATTGGACAGGTAGTGCACACAGGCACGTGCTGTGTGGTTAACGGTCAACAAGGTAAAGGACGTGCCGTTTGAGAATCAGGTCGATGTATCGATTGGTCAGATTACCCTGGACAAACACAAGTGCCGATTTGCGGGTGTATGAGATCTACCCCTACACCTTAACACTTCCATCACCGAATCTGTCCACCTGTCTCATGCAGTTAGGAGCAAAACGTTCATGACGTCGTCTGTAGACACGATTTCTACCATCACGTTGCCTAAGGAGATAACGGGGATCATCCCAGAAAAAAATGCACCTCCAGTTTGCCATGTCCCATGGCAGCACCGTGTTACAGAATCCCGCTCGTCCACGTCGATGTGGTCGTGTCAAGGAGGAGGCAACATTTGGACGTTTGGCACATATTCCTACTGCCCGGAGACGGTTCCTGATTATCTGATCGGACACTCTTCAGGCTACAAATTGTTCTTGTGCTGTCTCCCGGGTGGTACGGTGGTTTACCCAGATGTACTGATGTTGGGCAGGTGTGGGGACTCAAGGTTCTCTTGGTCGGTCATTTGTCCATTTGTATGATGACATCGATCCCACAATCGCGTTATTGTGCTGGGATGGACGTTGAAGGTACTTGCCACCTCACTCTTTCATTCGCCAGGCTGCATTCGTCCAATTGCCTGATTTTGATCGACAGCGTTGAGACGTCCCATTTTCATGTACAGTACTTGCAAAGATCGTGGATGGAATTTTGAGATTCGTTTGAGTCTTTTATAATCACATGCTGTACTCATGTACCTGATATTCGTGTTCCATGGCATCCACGCACATCATGGCAATATAGAGTGAAAAAACGTTCAAATTCATTTTTTTGGTTCTGTTCGGTCAAGCATGATCTTCCGAAACATGTCAGAAACAATGTGCAACCATACAAAATATTCGAGTTTACAAATGTGTACAAAATTGTAAATATAATTTTTGAATTTCATTTTGCATTTCTTTTTTTGAAGAGTGTATTTTATTTTATTTTTTACACAGAAGTAGCACTCTGATCTAGAAGTATCATCTAAGGGTAGATTCTACATTTTTATTAAACTTAACACTGAGGGGCTTGTTACAATAGCTGTAGTCATTCTTGGCTAGCTCATTATTTAAGTAGGGGTGGACAGCATCTACAGGACAGCGAACATGTGTAATTGAAGAGGACGATGCATGATAAAACTGATTGATTAATTCTCCAAAATGGGATGGTAAGTATGGAAATGGACCGCTGCTAAAGTGTGATCCTATCTTAGTTGACACATCATCAGTCAGCTGTCGACGACTACATATGTGGTGTTTTACATTTCAAAAAGTTCTTGACAATATCTACCATATGAGTATTTAGAGAGGAAATCGTGAAACAGTTTCCAGTGAACACATTTATGTCAATTTATACACCAACAAAAAAAATGTGAATTTTGATTAATTACGGACCCACGTCACATAGCTGAAATATTGTTGACTATGGCATAAACCTACCCTCACTCACACATTTATGGATGGACAGATGATCAGGGGTAATGTTAATCAGTGGTCAAAGATATAACTGACTTGTAGATAACTCCTTGTCTAGGGGCAGGAGAAACTGTGGGGTGTAGGGTAGCTCACGGGTCAAAGACACGGGCCTAAGGAACGATCTCACTTGAGGTTATTTAGTGGACATATGCATTCGTAGTTCACAAATTTATATTGTTTGTACCTCGATCGTTTAAGGTATTGATACGGGTCTGGTGGGGTCACTATACGGGCCACTAAATGTGCTGAGGAGCCTTTACCTTAGCAGGATCATGCCCATGTAGATTGGTGATGTAAGAAAAGTTAGCCCAACTGTATATGCTGATAGAAGCACGGTAGAATGAGATATGGCAAAAAAAAGAAAAGGATATCAACAGTATCGTAATGATACAGTCAAAGTGCAGATTAGTGTCCAAAGCTACATCTAGCTCAGTCATTGAAGGATGACATATGGGTGTAGTGTTAATAATTTAATGGTGCACGCAGAAATATGTTTAATATATATTAAAGACTCCAAGATGACGGTATGCAATGATTGAATCTGGTGTATAATGAACATCCGTTAACGCATTTTGGATATTATGATGTGCTCCAACCAAGACAGTGATCCTTTCGCCCAATCCTCTTGGTCCTCTCTGATACTGATTAAGACTGAGGAAGAAAAAGGGATGGTCTACGGTTTCATTTATCAACAAAGGTACAGAGACACAGGTAAGTTATGGCTATGTCAAAGCATTGATATCAGAATCTCTGAAAAGACATCTAGTTTGACATGTTATTACTTTTCCTCTTGGGAAACTCTTCTGAAACAAATGTTGTCATTATGTTGCTATCTCATTTTGCAGCACATCGTTACCACGTTGTGTGACCAATCAAGTATTGTGAAGCGTTTTGGCTGAGAGGAACAGCTGTTACGTACTCTCTGCATATTCACGACAATCGTTGCAGCCTTCTGTGTTCTTGTGTCTGCCGTATACTTCAAGCCACGTTTCTTGTACTGTCTACCCGGTGGTAGCGTCTGCAGATAGGTGTTCAATTGTTTTGCTCACTGTGTATCAGGTGGTAGTCTTTAGACACAGGCGTTCATAACGTTGGATTAACTATCTACTTGGTGATAGCCTCCAGACATTAGTGAAAGTAGTCTTTGCATTCACCGTGAGTCTTGAACCTCGCGGGTAGTCGTGCATCATCTTACGGGTGGTGATTTCAATAGCTCTCGAATATGGCAGTGAGGTACAAGAGCGACCGTGTTAAACTACTCCTGATATTAACGGTTTTGCTGGTGCTTGTGATTATGACAGGAAGCACGAAGCAGTGTACATCTACGAAGACGGAGAAGGACGGTTATGTTATCAAGAACATTGGTATCAAGTTGTGTCAGCTTAAATGCGCTGAACATGGTCAATGTGTTAATATTGAATACGATGCTGAAACTTTAATCTGCCGTTTATCAACAGATGAGTCAATGATCGAGAAGAAGGAAGGACATGGCAATCTTGCACGGAGCCACTCACACGTAAGTAAACGTTTCCAAAACCTTGTCCTAAATGGGTACTCAATAAGCACATGTATCAAACATGTAGTTCCTGATGCATTTCGGAATTATCTGAGCATTATTTGTAATTTTGGGTTTATGTTAATTTTTGTTTTTGCTTCTTTTTCATTGTCCGTCCGACCCTTCTGCTTTTCTTGCCGACCTGTCAGTCATTTTTTTTTATTTCACCACCGCCGACTCCAACCTGAAACCTACCACATCGCCATATAAATTTGCTTATCTTTAAATCAGAATTTAATAACGTTTACAACAGATGAAAATAAAAAAAGTATTCAGATAAGTTGGTCTTTATTCAACTTATTCCCGACCAAGCGACCCATGTCCATGGTGGACATGCAAAACATAAAAGATGAAGCTCTGTCTTTCATGTGCCGACTGCAACATCCTGTAGACACCTTTTGAAATTGAGCGTTTGAGCTGGCCAAATTTTACTGCACATAAAACAGAAGTCGCCAGAAAGTCATATTTTATGTCATACAGGAGTTTGTGACAGGCTGAGTGTCTGGATATATCGAGACATGAAACACATAAATTTTATTCATGGTGATAAAGCGATGGAAGGTAGTGGTTGGTCTGACCATTATCAGATTTACTGGTTAAATTGGTCTGGATATTTGAACGAAGTCAAATCATCAATAAAGATAAACTGCTTGAACAAACTTCTTTTTTTTCAATTTGCAGTTTGTATACACCTTCAGCAATGTATCTGAAAATATCAAGGAGGGGCATATAACTAATACCCCATCTTTGGCCAAATATGTTGTCCTGAATACAACTGTACTCAGATCAGAGATATTTCCTTATAGTGCATATTGCTTCTTCTTGAATTATTATGTGAACGCATCATTAAAACTGAAATACAATGACTCAAAACGTGCTTCATTGTACATTGTACATTGTTTGTAAGTTCTATGGTGCTGATGTTTAAAAACATCACAACACCACCCGTAAAATACCCGTAAATGAAGGGCATGATGTTTAATTTCGGCGTGTAGTGTCACATATGCACGTGAAAGTTCAGGATCAGATAGTCTCAATAGTGGGTATAAAAGATTGATCGCTGTCTGTCAGTTATTCACTGTATTTGGAATATTGTTGAATAATGCAAAATTGCCACGTCTAAAGTGAAGCCAGCCGTCATAGCACCACTGGTCTCCTTGAAGCTGACCAGTCTCAACGTGCCCAACGCATGAACGTTCACCAAAGCACCATTTCATGGATCTGGGAGAGATATCGCCGGCGGATTTTGTTAGCAGATGCCCCTCGCGACATCGAGCGACCACTGCCGCGCACAAGGGTCATAAACGAGTGAGTGAGTGAGTTAAAATTTAACGTCACATGGGCAATATCTCAGCGATAACGTGACAAAAACACTTTTTATGAGAAAAATGAGGAGGTAATATGGGTCATACATATACTGACATAGACATCCAATCTCAAGTGTAAATGATATTATTAGAGGTAAAGAGGACAACGTAACCTGATTCTTCTTTCTCCATTTTCGAGGTTCCATCTTGTATATGCGACGCAGGTCAACGATATTTGAAGACTCGATCTGGAAAAGAGGTTTGTGTAGAAGGTAATATCCAGTATTTTTAATATGATCGCTCATATACTCACCTAAAATGATTCGAAGCTCTTCATCTATTATCTGTGTATGTATTTGTCATGACACTTTTGCCATTATTTGTTTTCCGAATATGCTGCATCAGTGCTACATGGTGTTTCACGTCCATCTTAGACCTGATACATATGGTGGAGAAAAAAATCTAGAGACTAAAGTTAAATACGGGAGTAACAATGCTACTTTATAACTGTGGACGGCACTAAACTCCAGTGAGTTACAAATCGAAAACATTCGAGACCAATGAATCAAGTCCCTGTTGACATTGAGACCAACCTAAAAAGAAGGAGCTTTCAGACCTCTTTCTACCATCGATAAATGATAAATTGATAGTGTTCTCATGTCACATTACGTCGGAGGCCATGTTAGCTTCGAAAAATGCAAACACACTAATGGTAGAAACCAATGCTACAATACATTTACCTATGTTCACTTTCCATCCCGAGACAGACATTAGCCATAGACAGCTGTGATTTCCACTGCCATCTCAGATCATCTCTGATCCAGGGAACTTCAGCTTCGACATACACAGGTGCTTCTTGGTCATTTTGTGCCTGAGACCAGTGTTAACCAAATGAAGTTATGATTTCAACTCATACTTCCGAGTTAAACTCGTTACTCAGACGAACGCCAGCAATGTGATATGGTATGAGGCCAAAGATAATTAAATACATAGCCTTTATATTCAATATTACAACTTGCACTCCACAGAAACACCTTAGAACTCACAGCAACTACAGTCCGTTTGGGTTCAAATCAGAATGATGAATGATTAAGAAACACGAAACAGGCATCACCACCTGTTTCCTGACCAGTGCGTCTAAATCTTAGTATATCACGGATTACATTCAGTCTCATTCATGTTATCAATCTCATAATCAGAATCGCCTGTGACGTCACCTAACGTCTCCACTATGGAAGGAGCGGGTGCTTCATGCAAGCAATTACATATATCACCCTCCACGTAATGCAGCGGGTTTCTGACTTCTGATGTAATTGCCCAAGTTGTGTAAACAATGATGGAACGAAATCGGACCATTCCCCGTTCCCATTATTCTGCATACAACCTGGACAATTAGTGAGTCAGTAAGTGAGTTAATGTTTACCGTCACATCGGCAATATTGCAGCCATATCGGCACGAGAACATTTATTACTGAAATGGAAGATATGTCTTTCATAAATAAACCTGTCGTCAAAGGAGAGTAAAACAACTGGAATATCACATTTATAATTTAAAACTCGTGTGGAAAGTTAAAACTAATATCACTATTTGGACAGCACAATATAAAACACGGGTTATATATCACCAACAAGAAATGGTAGATCACCATACTAGGGACCATGGGGACTTATAGTACATTTGCTTCCTGCATGGACCCTACCTGGATTTACATCATCCCTTCAGCCGTTGGCAATTCGGGAAATCTAGCCATAAAGTAAAAAGACAGGTATTCTACGATTAGAAACAGTGGACCGTTTTGAAGTACTTTCAATGCTCTCAGGGGGACAATAATTTTACAGTACTTTAACCCCCTTCGAGGATACAACCACTAACACTATTAGTTACTAATTCAAACTTCCAAGAAGAAATTATATTTATCCATTTACAATTCATTTAGCAAATCTAAGTCTTTTAAAAATGCAATAATTAAATGAGAGCTAACATTATTTACAAGATCCTTCAAAGTTCGTGAGTTAAAAAAACTGATCCCTTGAAATATTCAATACAGTCAAGCAGGATATGCTTGACTGTGATTCTTTCATCACAAGGGATACAAAACGGAGGATCTTCACATTTTAATAAATATTCGTGAGTATATCCCGTATGGCCAATGCGACATCGTCGCATAATGAGCTCCTCAAATCTGGACTGACAGACCAAGTAAGTATAACCAATATAAGGTTTTATTAGATATAATTTATACCTACCTGGGTGTTCTTCTTCTTCTGCATCAGATCACGGATATACGATCTTATTGTAGCTTTATAATCAGAGTATGGAATAAGAAGTGGTGTCACAGATTTGTTGAGTGCTGCCTTGGCAGCAAGATCGGCCATTGTGTTACCAGAAATACCTACGTGACTGGGTAACCAACACAGGACGATGTCGCACTGGTCAGGAGCAAGATCATTTTAGAATTCAATAATTTGAAGTACAATTGGATGTTTACAAGACAGATTTTCAATCGTCTGAAGGCAAGAAAGGTAATCAGAAAAGATTATATATTGGTGGTATTTATGTTTTTTTAAATATATATTTGAGGGCTGTTAATATGGCGTTTGCTTCAGCTGTGAAAATAGAGCTGCTATCTGGTAGTCTAGAAGATATTGTTCTGGATCCAGTGACAGTGGCACAAGCCACTGCGCCACCGACCTTAGGATCCGTCTGTAAATAAGGATTTGTAATTGTTATATTTGTTTTTCAATTGATGATATTCTTGTTTATATTGTAAGTCATTAGTTTCTGATTTTTAAATGTAGTTATTGTTAGGTCAACCTGTGGCCTAACCAAATGCCAAGGGGGTGAGGAAAGAAGACGGAAAGGAGATATATTGTCCAGCTCAATACCAGCAGCAGCAATAAACGGCTTTATTCTGAGCCCAAGAGGTGGAACAAGAGAAGACCTTTTGCTATACAAAATATATTGTAAAGATAATTTGATACGACGTTGTGCAAGTGATGGTTCGTCAGCCTCAACGTAGAGTAAACTTGTGGCCTAATCAACTGCCAAGGAAGAGAAGAAAGAAGACGGGATAGAGCTATATTATCCAGCGCAATGCCGGCAGCAGTAATGAAAGCCTTAAGAGGCGGAAGGGAGAATTAAAGACAGTGAAATGCAGGATTAGACGCGTTAGAATATAACTTTGTAAGATATTGTAAGGATAATTTTATACTTCGTTGGGTAACAGATGGTTTGTCTGCCCCAACGTAGAGAGTGTCGATAAGTGAAGTTCTGAAGGACCCAAGACAAAGTCTTAGACCTTGGTGGTGGACAGAATCAAGAAGTTTAAGGTTGCTTTTGCAGGCTCCACCATACACGATGGAGCCATAATCAAGTATAGAACGAACGAGTGATCGATATAGATGGAGAAGGGTAGCTTGATCCCCTCCCCATTTAGAATTTGACACCACTTTCAATAAGTCAAGAGCTTCCAGGCATTTAGTTTTAAGTGATTTAATATGTGGTACAAACGTTAAGTGTGAATCAAAGATTAGACCCAAGAACTTGGCTTCCTTCACAATCGGCGTGCGATCTAGAGACAGTTCAGGGTCTGTATGTGGTTTGTATTTACGACAAAAATGTATGCAGTTAGTTTTTGATTTAGAAACTTTAAAGCCATTTTCGAGACACCATTTATTAATCTTGTTTAAACACAACTGCAGTTGCCGTTCAATGGTGTGCATATTTTTACCACGATAAGAAATATTAAAATCATCCACAAATAACGATCCATCAATTGAATCGTTTAAAACTTTGGATAAACTGTTGATCTTGATGCTAAAAAGAATGACAGACAAAGTACTGCCTTGTGGAACACCCTGATGCTGATTGTAATGATCAGACATGGTAGAACCCACACCTACCTGGAATTGTCTGTTGTTTGAAAACTTGGCTCCAAATTCAGGCAAACGACCTCGCAACCCGAAGTCATGTAAATCTCGTAAAATGCCATATTTCCAAGTAGTGTCATATGCCCTCTCAAGATCGAGAAAGAGAGACAGAGCATGTTGTTTATTAATCAGCGCGTTTTTCACAAATGATTCTAAACGCACTAAGTGATCGACAGTACTTCTGTTTTAACGGAAACCACGTTGTATATCTGTTATGATGTTATTTGTTTCCAAGTACCAAACTAGTCGATTATTTATCATGCGTTCCATGGTCTTGCAAACACAACTAGTTAATGAAATCGGCCGATAATTGGATGGATCCGTATGATCACGTCCAGGTTTAGGTATTGGTACTACTATGGCATCATGAGAGGAAAGCTACCCGATGTCCAAATATCATCAAAAATTGATAAGAGCGTCTCTAAACAGGATTCTGGTAAGTGCTTCAGAAGTTGATTGTGTATGTTATCAGCTCCTGTAGCAGTGGCATGAGCTTGGTCAAGAGCAGTATGGAGTTCATGAATAGAAAATGTTTCATTGTAATCTTTCCCATTATCAGAATTGAAATTAATAGTTTTCTTTTCTTCTTCTTTTTGATATTGCTGAAATTTAGGTACATAATTCGAAGATGAAGAATGTTTAGCGAGAGTTTCGCCCAGTTTATTCGCAATATCTGATTTATCAGAAAGTAATTGATCTCCGTGTTTAAGATGATGGACGGTAGATATAGTATCTTTACCTTTAATTTCCTGGACCATGTTCCATACCTTGGACATGCATGTCCGAGAATTAATTTTGGATACATAATTTGCCAAGATTGGCGTTTGTACTGTTTGAAAGTATGCCGTGCTTTAGCATTTAAAATTTTAAATTTATTTAAATTATGCACCATGGGATGGCGATGGAAATAATGTTCTGCTTTTTTCCTTGCCTTCCCAGCTTGTTTGCATTCATCGCTGAACTATGGTTTTCGAATATGTGGAACTGCAGAGGACTTTGGTATACACTCATCAGATATGGAATTCAGTTCATCAGAAAAACAGTTAATAGCATCAGGAACGTCAATGAAACGTTCAGGTTTAAATTTCACCGCACACAGTGTTTCATATAAAGCCCAGTTAACCTTTGCAATATTCCGCCTTGATGATGGAGGAACATCGGATGGAGTTACAGATTTTAATAGAGTAGGAAAATGGTCACTTCCACATAGGTCATCGTGGACTGACCATTCGAATTCATTTAGTAATTCTGAATTTGTGAGTGACAAGTCGAAAGCAGAGTAGGTCCCTGTCACAGGGTGTAAATATGTGTTGGAACCATCATTGTAAATACATAAATCATTGTCAGAACAAAAGTCCTCCAACAACTTACCTTTAGTGTTTGTACTTACACTACCCCAGAGT
Source organism: Haliotis asinina (assembly GCF_037392515.1). NCBI lineage: Eukaryota > Metazoa > Mollusca > Gastropoda > Lepetellida > Haliotidae > Haliotis > Haliotis asinina. Next base: position 44,913,746 of record NC_090292.1, on the reverse strand, counting down.
GGGTTGTGTCCATTTAAATCTCCCATTATAATACAGGGCTTCAGGAGTTGGTCATATAGAGCTTGAAGATCAGTTTTAGTGAACGTCGAAGACGGCGAAATATAAAGAGAGCATAGTGGAAATGCTACATGTAATGTAATTCTCACTGCAACAGCCCGCATATTAGTATTAAGTAAAACAGGGCTTTGAATAACGTTTTGTCTGACTAGAATGGATGATCCTCCAGTGGCCCGATCACCCGGAGGTGAAAAACAATGATATCCATTAAATTGACGAAGGTCAAATGTATCTGTTTGTTTTAAATAAGTCTCTTGGAGACATACTGCTGAAGGTGTAAAATCTTGGACTAACAGCTGTAATTCATGTACATTTGTCCTCAGTCATCTGCAGTTCCACTGTACAGTATACTTGGAATGAACTATCTTTTGGGGGGATTTATTGGGGATCTACCCCGCACTCTTTTGGAGGGCGACAAGCTATGTGCCCTAGAATGGACGTTTTCAGAAACGTCCATATCTTCAAGAGACCCATATTTATTGAACAATTGAATTTTGTTCTGTGACCCTTTAGGAGCTCTGCCACTTTGTTGTCTTGAAGCATCAGGCTTAGGCTTCGGTTTACTTTTAACAGGTGGCTGACTATCAGCTGTTGATTGAGACTTTGAGCGTGGCTGAGATGGTGATGATGATGATTTGTGATCGGAAGAAGACTTTGATGAAGGAGATACGGTCTTATGTGTAGACTGAGCAGTTTCTGTCTGAGTAGACTGTTCTGAGATAGACTGTGGAAGATCAGGAGAGATAGACTGAGGAATATCTGATTTTACTCATGTCAGGTCAGTCTGACATGAGCTTGACGAAGTTAGTACTAGCGTAGTTGTTCCTTTTGATAAGGCTTCAGATGTTTTTGTGACAGAGGCGTAAGTTTCAGTGTGCTCAGTAAATTGTACAATCTTTCTTGCTTCAGCAAAACTGACGTTCCTGGAAAATTTGATTTTGTTAATTTCCATTTGCCTTTTCCTAATGGGACATTCTTTCGAAAAGGATGAATGATTTCCTGAACAGTTTGCACATTTTTTGTGAATACTGTCACAATCTTCGGTTACATGTGTATTCTCAGCACAGTGAGCACATGTAACAGACAATTCCTCAGTATTAACACCATGTCCGTACTTTTGACACTTAAAGCAGCGCAGAGGATTCGGAATATATATGTTAACATTGAGATTGCAGTAACCTGCTTTGATTGACTTTGGAGGTGTCGGAGCTGAAAATGAAAACAGATATGTGTTGGTTTGAACAGTGACATTATTTTTCCGTGTTGTGAAACGTTTGACGAAAGATACCCCTTGATCTTTCATCTCGGACATAATATCAAGCTGAGTCATGTCTGCTAGAAGATGCTCACGGTCTCGAACTATACCTTTGCTTGTATTCAGTGTTCTGTGGGCAGAAACAAATACCGTGACATATCAGTTGATAACAGGTTGGTAGATTGTTGTTTTCTGCTACATTCAATCAGCAGTGAACCTGGTCGCAAGTGTTTGATATCTTTTACCTCACCTGCAATGCCAGAGATACCTTTTGAAATTGCACAGGGATTTAATTTCAAAGGAGTCTTGTCAAGGGTCTCAATAATCAAAAAACGTAGCCAGTGATCAATCTGTATAGAGGGTCGATGTTGATCATCATGTTCCAGTTGACGTTTTGTTTTTTCCTTAGGGGTTTGGTAATTCATGATTAATTGGTATATTGGTTCGTCATCCGAGCTCCCCACCCACCACGGAGTATCACAAGGACAATGCTAAAGCAAGCGGGCCTCCAGCTTACAGCACCAAGGATACTCGGATGATATACTCAAGCAGAAACGTTAAAAATATTAACAGTTCCACCAGATTGGCCCATGAGCCATCGCCTTCTGGGCATAAGACTCTAGGCAAAGTTCATGTAATCAAAAATCAAGTCAAATAATATTCTATGAACAAAGGGAGCCAAGACTAAAATGTAAAGAATTCCAAATCAAACTCTGTGCAATGACATAAAATCCATGTACAGGGCTTGGAATGACCAGCCGATTGGTTGAACCGGGCCCATTCAACCACCCGTCTAGGTGAAGTCAGGACCGAAGTGGTGTGTTGAGCAATAGGAACACTGGTCCTGCTCCCATTGCCCTCAACCACCAGGATCCCCTCCTCCACCGACACAGGCCCGCAACCCATGGCAAACGGGTTGGTGGACCAAATATCCCCCCGGGTCCACAACGGGGATGTCGGCGAGCTCTTGGCTTTACCCAGCACCCACCACGAGGAGGTGGCTCGCCACGGATGCCCATCATGAACAGACCAATCAAATTCGTTGTAAACAATAGATTCAGCGAGGGACAGGTCAAGTGCAGAATAGGTTCCTGTTCCAGGATGTAAATAGGTATTTGATTCGTCATTAAGAACACACAAGCTATTATCAGATATAAAATCCTGAATAATCTGACCTTTTATGGTTTGTGCTTGTACTTCCCCTTAGAGGGTTGTGCCCGTTCAAATCGCCCATGATGATACAGGGTTTTGGTAACTGATCATAGAGATTTTGGAGGACAGTTTGTAGGAGAACAGATGAAGGTGAAATGTACAAAGAGCAGAGAGTGAACGCAATGTGCAGGCTGGGGCGAATAGCTATGGCTTGAAGATTGGTAGTCAAATGAACATCACTGTGAATGATGTTACGTCTAATATAGTTGAACCTCGAGTCGCTTTATCCCCTGGAGGAGAAAAAGAGTGATAACAAGTATACTGCCTTAAATCAAATGTATCAGTATGTTTAAGATACGTCTCTTGGAGACATAGTGCTGACGGTTTAAAGTCTTGAACTAACGACTGTAGTTCATTAAAGTTATTCTTCAGTTCTCTACAGTTCCATTGTACTAGATTAGGTGAATGGATCATGGTGTTTTAATTATCTAAGGAGCAGCAACAGGAGACTATTGCTTTCTTTTTTGGAGAGTGACCACTTGTATGGCCACCAGTGCTCACACGGGTGATAACTTCTGTATCCATATCTTCAAGCAATCCATATTTATTATGGAACTGCACTGTATTTTGTAATGCTTTTGGCAATCTGTAGGGCTGAATTTGTTTTTTCTTTATATCCGCTTTGGTAGATTTTGATAAGCTGATTTGTTGTGACTCTGTTTGTGTAGATGTCCCTTTTTGTTTTACTGGTAGCTGATCTGGATCTGTGGCCGGTTTGGAACTTGCTGTATTTAGTGCAGTTTCTGAGAGGGATATTTTGGATGTTCAGATTTTACACAAGTAAGGTCTGTCTGACAAGGAATAGATGTAGTTACCTTTTTTGACTGTGGATGCATACGATGAACGTGCTGAATCAGGTGTAAGAAGTCTGGCTTGCTTCCTGGCATCGGAGTAACTGAGACGTTTCTCACTTTTTAGTTTCTGTACAGTGGCCTCATATTTCCACACAGGACAGTCTTTAGAAGATGCCATGTGGTCACCATTACACCTTTAAACACTTGATGATGTTTATACATATTTTACCATCATGATCAGGTTTTCCAAATCGGAAGCAGGCTCACTTGTTCCTACAGGAATTTTGCCCGTGGCCACATTTCTGACAGTTAAAACAACGTGTAGGGCGAGGGATAAAGAGATCAACTGTCATGGAAAAACACCCAACCTTAATAGAAAGTTGTGAAACCGGGGTGTCAAAAGTCAACAGATAGGTGTTAGATGGGAACGCACGATCATATTTACGATATGTAAATCGTTTAGCCTCAATAACACCTTGACTTCGAAGCTGAGATACAATGTCTTCAACAGGTCTCTGTCACGGATTATTCCTTTGGAAAAATTGAGGGTCCTGTGTGCTGAACATGTAACTGGAATATCAGCTAATTTGGTTGATGTCATAAGGTTAATGGCCGGGGACTTCCTGACACATTCAACCAAAAGACCTCGAGACACCTAAGGGTTACAGAAATGATATACTCCAGTTAATCCGGAGGATCAACCAGATTGACCCATGAGCCACCGCTTTCTGAGCATAAGACTCTAGGCGAAAGTTCAGAACTTCAAAAATGCATTTTAAAATTAGAAAGGCTCAATGAACAAATAGTCCAAGACCGAAATTAAAAGTCCAAATAAAATTTGTGCAATGGCATTTATAATATATTCCATGCACAGGGCTTGGCATGACCAGCCAATTGGTTGAACTGGGCACATTCAACCCGTCTAGGCGAAGTCAAGGCCAAAGTGGTATATTGAGCAACAGGAACACGTTTGGAAGCCCCTATTGCCCTCAACCACCAGGATCCCTTCCTCCGCCGACACATGGCCGCAACGGGTTGGTGGACCAAATATCTCCCCGGGTCCACAACGGGGATGTTGGCGAGCTCTTAACGCTACCCTGCACCCACCACGAGGAGGTGGCTCGCCACGGGTGCCTGGACAATGTTAATACATCGTCGGCTATTTCTTTCGGTGATCCACAGACTGACTTGCCTAAAGGTTCTTGTAAGAATGTTTGACTTACATACCCTAGCAAAGTGACAGACCATACCACATGAGTGACTTTGCTGACCTCTAGGAAGAATTTGCAGAATGTGCTAACGTCTCAGGCAGTCCTGACTTGCATAAGAATAACCCAGTGGCTTGGAAGCGAAGAGTGATTGTCAGCTTGGGTCCCACCTCCAGCAGTTCCCTCGTAAATGTGGTTTTCTTCTCAATATGAGGACCTATCTTCTCCACAATCTCTAGGAACAAGGCGCACAAACAAGACGGGACCAAAAGATGCCACGACTGCTTCACATACGTGTGAAGTGAGTGTGGTAATTCATGATCATGCTTAAACAATGCGCCTCATGCCCTACGGTAGACGTAAACAACACACCAACAATATTTGACTTAGACGGAAAGAAGTCATGCGATAGCATGTCGTTGCGTGACAATGCACACCATTCTCGGTCTCGCATTGCATGCCAAGGCTGTACCTTATGCGTGAACAGGGGCACGAACCGTGTACTTTACAGTTTAATGCGTACCATCTAAATCACATGCATTGTCACGGGTCTAGTTGTTTTAATGTCGCGGCAGAGCAGAGCAAAGTTCGTGCATGTGTTAGGGTGGTATTGGCTTTACTAAAGTTAACTCAGCTACCTTCATATGCTGCAAACGAAAACAAAACAACAGTCATGGTTAAGTGGTCTATTTAATAAATCTGCTTACTGGTTTTATGCAACACTGATATTCCTGTCAGTACTGAGCAAAACCGCTGTCGGCACACCTTCGTTATGTTTTCGACTATAGACCTCTGAAAAGGAAAGAACTACTTCTCAGCGGTAACACCACTCAGATTACCCTACAAAGGGTCCCAATTGCAGTCCTCATGTCTGTAGTAATACTGAGGTTATTAAATGACGTCTGAGGTGGCAATACCTTAGTATGCTTCCTACTGTAGACCTCTGAAAAGGAAAGACCAATTTCTCAGTGGTAACATGGCTCAGATTACCCTAAAGAAGGGTCCCATTTGCATTCCTCATGTCTGGAGTAATACTAACGTTATTAAATGAGGTCTGATGTGGCAATATCACATGTTATGTAATGCGAGCATGGACGAACAGCAAGGGGAATTATCAACTGATTTAGAAAAACAAACACCGGTCAAGGGATTAACTGATGACACCCTTATTAATTAAGATTAACCCTTATTGATCAAGTAATTTTGCATAGAGGCTTTGTCAAAAGTTTGGAATTATGTATGTAGATTTGCTAATCGAAACTACTTCTTCATTATCCCCCCAAAAGATATACGTAAAAGCTTTTAAAAACTAAATGAAAAAAAAAAAAACAATAAGGAAAAGGACAATTTAACATCAACACAGTGGTTACCAGTTTGAACTAGTTTCTCCACCCTCTGAAAAAGCCTTGAGGTTTTGGAGTTGAGCTATAAGAGATCACAGGTCAATAATGAGATCACAGGTCAATAATGAGATCACAGGTCAATAATGAGATCACAGGTCAATAATGAGATCACAGGTCAATAATGAGTAAATATATAAAGTATCACATCCAAAACATTACGATTTATGACCGCAATTACACATTATTAAACGGTTGTTGTGACTTGTTTTTCCTTTTTTTATTAGTGACTTTAATCTGTGACTTTCTTTCCGATCACCTCCTGCCGTGCCATATTGCTTTTCCCTCGAGAGAAGGCTGCAGGACAAAAAAGACAAGGTATAAGGACTGATCTCAGAAATATATACATGTAACTACTGTTCATTGAATGTATGGGGTATAGCATATCGTAAAACATTTAATAACTATTAAATTAGTTCACGTAAAAATACCGACAACATGAGGTTTGACCTACGTCGGAGAGTGGGTGGAATATTCTAGATCTGATATTCGTTATGACACCTGAACTTACAAACGGCCGTAACAAGTTGTCAGTGCTTCACCCTGGACACATTCTCTGTTTAGGTTTCTGATAAGTGCAATGATACCATGAAGGGTACAAGACAGAATCTGAACTTGACGAGTTTTGCAATAATATTAAGCAGCTACACGTATCGTGCTTACGTTAAGTATATACCTCAAATGTATTGTTACACATCGATAACTGATTCAAACAGAAAGTAAACGGCAAAGGATGTGATAAACTGGGCGTGTTTGCACCAGTGGAAATTCGCTTAACAATTTGTCTACACTCTTTAAGGTTTCAATCTGGCGAGAGTTCAGTGTTTATTTAGTCTGTAGTCAGCCTACAAAGAAAATTATGTAAGCAATGTTTTGGTAATTATTTCGTGGTTATACGTCATATGTCATATATTTTTTAAAAGACTGAGAAGGGTTGTTTCGACTCTACAGTGATAGCGTTTACCCGTTTTAACTTATTACATCGTGTATCGCAAATAATATGAAACAAAAGTGAGGCACTGTGTGTACCAATAACTGTTATCATTCATATTGGGTATATGGAGTCTTCTTTTGATATTCATAGCATATATACTTTCCATTTGTATTGGGGTACTGTGTCCGACAATATGCAGCAACGGTATGAAGGAATATGTGGAAGGAATATGTATTTGAAAGAAAATATGAAATAATCTCAGTAGATGTATTTGTCTGATTATTTGACGTGTTGCCCGTGTGTTTCATAAAAGCCCACAACAACGATGCATGACGGAGGTACAATGTGTCAGTTGGAGTGATTTTCTGGATTATTCACAGGAATAGTGGAGAACAATATCTTCTAGAATACCAGGTAACAACTCTATTTGTTTACTGCAGAAGGAAACAATATTAACAGCTCTTAAATATATTCAAAGATAAACACCCTAAACATAAACATTATATCTAATTGGACTCTCTTTCGTGCCTTTATGCTGTTATAAATCTTTCGTGCAAGCATCCACTTTTTATCAGAAATCATTGAATTGTATAATGATCTTGCTACTGGCCAATACGACATCGTTTTCAGTTGGGTACCCAATCATGCTGGAATCTCTGGTAACACATTGGCTGCTAATGAAGCACCCAGCAAATCTGTGATACCACTTTTTTCCCTTTACACTGATTATAAAGCTACCATGGGTGGTGGGGGCGGTTCCCATCTAACACATACATGTTTGAAGTACCGTAAAATTATTGTCCTCCTGAGAAGACACATAAGTCCCAAAACATTGGGAGTCAGATTTAATCTTCCACTATTTTAGTATTTCTGTCATTTTACTTGTGGATATCCTTATATTCGCCAACAGCTGAAGAGATACTGTAGCAGAGGAACTGTAAGTCCAGATGGTCCCATAGTGTGGTGATCTACCTTCAGCTGTTGGTTATCTATAGCCGGGTTTTTATTTTACTGTCCAAATAGTGATATTAGTTTTAACTTTCCTAGCTAGGTTTAATCCTATCTGTGATATTTTGGTGGTTTTACTGGCCTTCGTCAACATTTTCAAAGCTAGACTGAGTTGGGAATATATATTTATACTTAGAACATCACACATTATAACCAGGGTGCACTGTACATATATTTATAATTTTATTGGAATTCAAAGTGAGAGTTAAAGTGGAAGGACATATATGTCTCTGTGGAATCCAAAACTGAGTTTGGGGATGTCTGTCTACAAACTACTAAACATGTGTTATAAGCAGACTGCACTGTATCTGGGTATCTCTATTTCACACCTATACTGGATTGGGGACAACTATCTACACTTAACACAACAATTAAGTTCATAAAATCCAGTTTGTGTTGCAATGTTGTATTAGTGATATATGCTCAAGGTTCATACGTCAGTGTTCTAGAGTGATCGCAGCTTTTGACATCTAAGCCTGTAGGTGAAATGATACCCCAAATATATTGAAAGGGTAATTTATTTATATTTTTAAAACAAATATTTGGCGTTTTGAATGTACAAACAATCTGTGCATTTGGGAAGCACCCAACACTCCTCTGCAATGAACTCGTGTCCACGTCATGCCACAGTTAAGATGAAATGTGTTGCAATATGATTCTTTCATCTCATAAAACCAGAGTCCAAACTTGGTTTGGACAGAGATATTTCCCACAGGAGTTGTTGATCGGTACAAAGAATCGAGCGCCAAATGTTGCCATACTGCTAAACTGACACGTCATAATGACGTCATAGCTGGCAGCTTTTCGGGCGTGGTGTTGCTATTCAAGGCATTACATAGCAAGCAGTGAGAAGTGTCGGGCGTTATTGGTGGTAAGTTCTTAGTTTTCTGATTTAAACTGAGAAAGGTTTTATGAGACAAGGTTTTATTTCAAAAATACCAAGCCAAGTTACAGATGTGTTTCATGTGTATCTTTTGTTCTACATCAGTCAATAGCTGCATTGCCTCAAATACACTCCCAGTTTAACAATCAAATGTATCAGCCAATATATAGTTTACATTGAAGGCCTACAACGTTTGTCTTCTAACACTGAAACCATTATATGGGAGACATATATTTCTGCAACATTTTGAAAAATGTGTAGAAGGTAGATTATGGAAGGGCAAATGTGCTCTACTCTGGTTATTTCTAACATTAAAACAGGGTGAATTTTAAGACAAAATTTCTATCTTTAATACCACACTGCCACGTGTTTGTGCACTTGCTGCTTGTCGTACACATTGCTTCCATCGACCAACACGTTCGTGTCAGCTGCAGTTTCCTTGAGTGGTCAACAGACGTTGTCTGACACAAATTACAACAGAACAACAGTATCTAGCAGTATAGCTTAAACAAAGAGTCAAATTGCCTGCCTGGTAAAGACGGAAGTTTAATCCGGTACACACTATAATTCACAGAATTACATAAAGTACCACGTACACTAAACAGAGAAGGTGGGCTGGAGGCATCAAGGAAATGTATTTTGAATTCCAGCCACGGCTAATGAATTATAACTAAACACTCCATAAAGAGTAATGATGAGTGTTGGTATAAGTGCATATGTGTGGTTTCTTGCTTTTTTTCTTCAGTGTAATAATGTGAATAATCTTGTATGTTTGCATATGAAATGCTCGTAGATTATATTCACTCCTCACAAAGCCTCAACCCAGGGGACGAAGAGATTCTTTACTTATACCTTGCATGTTCATATTTCAAAACAAAATAACAATCTATTCAGTTACAATGTTTCGACCCAGAGGAACGGTTCAGCCGTTAACAGTGTATATTTTATTTGTTTCAAACTAGAAATATGATTTTAGGAAGTGTTCCTTTTTCCCTTCAGAGACACACCAAACATTTATGCAAAGCGAAAACTGAGACCAATGCCTACGTGTTATGTATATATTCCCTGTTTCAGCCTCGACTGAACAGAGCCCAAGCAACACGGGTTCCCCAGCGCCAGTAACAACACAAGACTCTGATCCACAAGGTAGGAGGAAAACCCAGCAGTGAGGAAGTTTCGTTCTTAATTCTGCCAGCATTTAGCATGCTTATGTATATATTCGTAGAGATTCTGACTGAGAGATGAGTCTCACCTGTAGTATCCATCGACGTCCATGTTCTCAATCACAGGATTTCAAACTGTAACTAAATTTAGGAAGTGTCATTTCCTGCACAGACTCGTGATCTCGGTAAATAGTTACCTCAGTGAAATTTGATACTTCTTCCATAAGATGTGTATTTAGAATTTAACAATACTAAGGTCAAAACACATGCCGAAAGACAAAAACTAAACCAGTCATAGCATCTAGAAAGGCGAAAACAGAAATACTTATGTGCTTCGTATAGTCTTCTGAACAACATGTTCCCTGTTTCAGCCTCCACGACTGACGCGAGTCAGGACCTGACACCCAGCAAGACGGTTCCACTGGCCCCAGTGACGGCACGAGGCTCTGATCACCACAGTAGGTGGCAAACCCAGCAGCAACAGTTGTACTGGCATTATGAACTTGTAAATTGCAACAAACATCAACACTCTCAGGTCGTACACAAAATAATGCTACAACTTCTGGTTCTAACAGAAAGTTACATATTAAACACGCCATCGTTAATTTTAGAAACCATATGTTGACATTCCCGTCATGTTGTACTGTTGTCAGTCATGATGGAATTGTTTCAATGATGTAGCGATGTCTGAATCACGTATCAACATGATGTAAACATTGTTGATGTGTGACAAAGATGTCTGGTGTACACATTTTACTTTGTGTTACAGCGACTCCATCAGCAGCAGCAGGCCGCGACCTCTTCGACGCCAGCAGGGACGGTGACCTGGAGAGAGTGAAGCGGATCCTGGCAGCGGGTCACGTAAACATCAACTATAGAAGGTGGAGCATGACACCAGTGATGTCGGCAGCAGAGAATGGACACAGGGACGTGGTGGAGTTCCTGGTGGACAGAGGGGCTGATGTGTCACTGGTGGAGAGGGACGGTGACAGCGTCCTTCACTTGGCCTGTATTGATGGACACCTAGGGACCGTGAAGCTGATCCTGTCCCTCAACAAGCTGAACATCAACGTCAGGAACAACAACAGGAGGACAGCAGCCGACATAGCGAGAAGCAGGGGACATCAGCAAGTGGTGAAACTCCTCTTGTCACGTGGTGCACACTGAAGTCATTGCTGGTGTGGACAGGGACGGAACACATGTCGCTATGGACACTGGATTGGAGTTTGCCGTTCACGTAGTCGTGTGTCACGAGCCAGGTGATTTCTTTTTTTTTGTCTTTTGAGTATAAATAAACGTTGTTGAATGTATTTTGTCATGTTTTGTATGTGGATCAAGGTAAGGATCAGGTAAGAAAATTGTGAAGTGAGTGTAAAGATAAACTATTACATACATACAGGTCCGTCTCAGAGATACACAGAGGTGCTCGGCCGTCTTCTCAGCCAGCAATAGCGGCGCACTGTCACACAACACAAGCAGTGTTACTCAATTACCAGCTGATCGCTATTGCTTAACAAAGGGAGACTAGAGATCTGTTGCTGATTGCCGCATATTGAATCCCTTACAATGAAATGCCTGAAAGCACTTGACTTGTTGAAAGTGGTTTCAAATTCTAAATGGGAAGGCGCTCAATTTACCCGTCGCCATCTATATCGATCACTTGTGCGTTCTAAACATGATTATGGCCCCATCGTCGATGGTGGAGCCTGCAAAAGCAACTTAAAACTATTAGATTCTTTCCATCATCAAGGTCTAAGACTTTGTCTTGGGTCTTTTAGAACTTCATCTACTGACAGTAGATGTTGGGGCTGACGAACCATCTCTTCAGCAGCGCTGTATAAAGTTAGCTTTTACAGTACATTACTAAATTATAATCTAATGAATCTAACACTGCCTATAACTGTGTTTTCAATCCCCTTTATGAGGATTTATATAACAAAAAATCTTCTCTTGCCCCGGCTCTAGGACATGGAATTAAACACCTTTCTTTCTTCGGCCGGCATTAAACTGGAAAACATAGCTCCCTCTCGTCTTCTTTTTTCTTCTCCTTGGCAGTTGCTCAGACTCCAAGCTGACGTAACCTTGACCACACAATCAACTAAAACATAAACATAGCAATTACCAATCTTTACTTGCAGATGGTTCCAAGGACGGTGGCGCTGTGGCTTGTGCCTCTGTCAGTGGATCCAGAATAATATCTTCTAGATTACCACACAACAGCTCTATTTTCACTGCTGAAGCTAATAATAATAACAGCCCTTAAATATATTCAAAGACACCATAAACATAGAGAGTATATGATCTATTTCGACTCTCTTCTTGCCTTGTGGCTTACCAAATGCCTTGCTTACCAAATGATTAGCAAATAATATTGGGGAGGACCACTTGCAGCGTTTAGGCATAAGAGGTAGTATAACGGGTTTATGATGCGTGTAAGAAACTAAGAGACACCATCCTAAGTACAAGGAGGATGCCTGTCGCATCATGAGGCGCAGAGTGACTTCAGGACCAGTCCTGCTCTACTCATGGAGAATTGTCCCCACGTCGTCCAAGCTGGCAGTGTTTTAACTTAATGGCCTTGGTTTTAAATACCACGCGGAACAGCTGCAAACGGATGACGGATCGTGAAACCGTCCAAATCTAACAAACACCGACTTAAGAAAGATCAAAATGACTTTTCTATTCACTACAGTAATCGCCCATCAATAACTCATAAATCTTTAAACATCAAAAGTATTCTAAGGGCATGTACCCTTATTATCGAAAAGTATTCTACGATTAAAAATGTGGAAGATTAAATCTGACTAAAATCGTTTTGAGACTTACGTACCCTCTCAGGAGGACAATAATTTTACATTACTTCAACCCCTTTCGAGGATACAGCCACTAACAATCTTAGCTGCTAATTCAACTTCCAGTCAGAAAATACTGAATGGTCTTGGAGAAATCCCCGTCCTAATGAACAGCCAAAGATTTGGATTGCTTGATTTAGATTTAGAAAGTTGTTGTTTTCTAAGGACACATCCAACTTGATTTTTCAATTACATTTTGTCCAGATATTCAAGCTGTCTCTGTTTACTCTGTCTCTGACATTCGAGTGACTATTCAGTATCTTCATTGAACCCTTGGCATTATGTACGAATCATGAAAACATCAGAATCTCTAATGTCCGTATGATGACGTCATCTGGAAGGTGGGTCTCTTTCAGTAAACATGAAGTGGGGAGGGGGAAGACCCTTTAACAAGTGAGTGTTCTTTTAAATTGCTTTTTTGGGTGCACAACAGTGTCTAAGTTTGATTCTAACGGAATTCTGCAAGTCTAAAACACACAATGTTGTGATGCACATATTGCATAATTTTGCATTTTGGGGGTACCAAGATAAAAAAAGTCAAGCGCTCCGGCTCCGGTTCCAAATGCATTCCCGTGCTTCAAATACTCAACAATATCCGGAAATTGGCCAACACATGATGTTTACCTCCTAACTGAAGCGCCATAAGATACTTCCAACAGATACCAAGGAGGCTACTGAAACGCCAAAACCATCAAGCCAAGTTTGAATCATACACCAAACTTTTTCAAGAGCTTGGCCGACATTTTAAAATTACTCGGCATGCCCTTACCCATCCAGATAATATCAGGACCTCAGGACCTTGACTTATTTATGGAAGTAGTTGTATACCGTGACGTTAAAACCCGAAGTTGGGAAAGAAGGAGACCTTTTGACAGTTGGCGTAAGGTTCAACTTGGACTTGCCACCACAGGCGTAAATATCGGACAATTGCTACATTGCAAATTTGAAAAGTCACAGTTGTGGCTCTTATACAGAGAACCCATGAAGTGAGTGAGTGAGTGAGTTAACATTTAACGTCACATCGACAATATTGCAGCCATATCGTGACGAGAACATACATGACAAAAAAGAATATATATGCATATTATGAAGACCCTGTCTACGAAGGACAGTAAAACCACTAGACTATCACAGTTAGTATTAAAACTAGCGTGGATACCTAACAAAATATAGTATCACTATTTGGACAGTACAATATAAAAACAGGCCATGGATCGCCAACAACAGAGGGTAGATCACCAAACTAGGGACCATGGGGACTTACAGTACCTCTGCTACCTGCATGGTCCCCGGCTGGATTTACACCATCCCCTCAACTGTTGGCGACTGTATGCTAGATTAGCCACACATTAAAATGACACATATTCTACGATTAAAAAAGTGGAAGATTAAATCTGACTGAAATCGTTTAAGGACTTACGTACCCTCTCAGGAGGACATAATTTTACGGTACTTCAACCCCCTTCGAGGATACAGCCACTAACAATCTTAGCTGCTAGTTCAACTTCCAATCATAAAATACTTATTTATTTACATGTCAGTCAATAAATTCAATTCTTTTAAAAATGCAATAATTAAATGAGAGCATACGTTACTAAAAAGGTCCTTCATAGTTCTTGATTTAAAATAATTGTCCCTTGTGATGGAATATTCAACACAGTCAGGCAAGACATGATTGACCGTGATTATTTCATCACAAGGGATGCAGAACGGACGATCCTCACCTTTCAAAAGATATTCATGCGTATACCTAGTGTGGCCAATACAACATCGTCGTATAATGACCTCTTCAAATCTGGACCGACATCGCAAGTAGGTGTAACCAACAAATGGTTTTATTGCATGTAATTTATTGATACCTACTTGTGTGTCCCTTTTCGTCTGCATCAGATCACGGATGTAAGATCTAATGGTGGCTTTATAATCACTGTAAGGAATAAGAAGTGGTGATACAGATTTGTTGAGTGCTGCTTTAGCAGCAAGATCGGCCAATGTGTTATCAGAGATTCCAACATGGCTGGGTAACCAACAGAAGACGATGTCGTATTGGCCAGTTGCAGGACAGTTATAAAGTTCAATAATTTGTGTTAAAGTGGATGTTTACATGCTAGGTTTTTAATAGGCTGAAGGCAAGAAAGAGAGTCTGAATAGATTATGTATTGTTTGTGTTTAGGATGTTTCTGAATATATTGAAGAGCCGTTAATATGGCGTTAGCTTCAGCAGTGAAAATAGAGCTAATATACGGTAATCTAGAAGATATTATTCTGGATCCAATGACAGTGGCGCAAGCCACTGCGCCAACGTCCTTGGACCCATTTGTGTATATATATATCTATAGTTGCTGTATTTACTTTTTAATTGATGATATTCTTGTTTATATTGTAATTCATTAGTTTTTGATTTTTTAAATCCAGTTAATGTTAGGTCAACTTGTGCCCTAAACGATTGCCAAGGAGGAGAAGAAAGAAGACGGGAAGGAGCTATGGTTTCCAGCTCAATGCCGGAAAGAGCAATAAATGGCTTAATTCTCAGTCGAAGAGGCGGAACAAGAGAAGATTGTTTTGTTGTAGAAGCCATCATAAAGGGGACTGAACACACAGTTATAGGCAGGGTTAGATTCATTAGAGTATAATTTAGTAATGTATTGTAAAGACAATTTTATACGACGTTGTGTAAGAGATGGTTCATCGGCCTCAACGTAGAGACTATCAATAGGTGAAGTTCTGAAAGACCCAAGACAAAGTCTTAAACCTTGGTGGTGGACAGGATCAAGAGGTTTAAGGTTGCTTGTACAGGCTCCACCATATACAATGGGGCCATAATCAAGCGTTGAACGGACCAATGATCTATAGAGGTGAAGGAGGGTAGATTGGTCACCTCCCTATTTTGAGTTGGAAACAAATTTATTAAATCCAGCGCCTTCAAGCATTTATTTTTATATATATTTAATATGCGGAAGAAAAGTTAAACTGGAGTCGAAAATTATACCCAAGAACTTGACCTCCTTGACCACATTGATTGGAGTGCCATCTAGAAACAGTTCTGGGTCCTTGTGTGGCTTCTATTTTCTACAGACGTGTAGACCATTAGTTTTTGACTGAGAAAATTTGAATCCATTTTCGAGACACCTTTTATTTATTTTGTTTAAACATAACTGTGGTTGTCGTTCAGTAGTTTTACCACGACAAGCAATATTAAAATCATCCACGAAAAGTGATCCATCTATTGAATCATTTAAAACCTAGGACAAACTGTTAATCTTAATACTAAACAGTGTGACAGACAAAATACTGCCTTGTGGAACACCCTGATCCTGATTATAATGGTCAGATAAGGTTGAACCCACTCGAACTTGAAATTGTCTATCGTTTAAGAAAATTGATATAAATTAAGACAAACGGCCCCTTAATTCAAAATAATGTAAGTGTCTTAAAATAAAATATTTCCACGTCGTATCGTATGCTTTTTCCAGATCGAAAAAGATCGACACTGCATGTTGTTTATTAATGATGGCATTTTTTTTAACAAAAGATTCTAAACGTACTAAATGATCAATGGTACTTCTGTTTTTACTGAAACCACCTTGTATATCAGTGATTAGATTATTTGTTTCCAAGTACCAAACTAATCGGTTATTGATCATGCGTTCCATGGTTTTGCAATCACATCTAGTTAGTGAAATTGGTCGATAATTGGAAGGATCGGTATGGTCACATCCAGGTTTAGGAATTGGAACAATTATAGCATCACGTCATGAAGAAGGAAATTCACCAGATGTCCAAATACTATCAAAAATATTTAAAAGTGTCTCTAAACACGATTCCGGTAAGTGCTTCAGAAGTTGTAATCTTCCCCATCATCTGAACTGAAATTAATAACCTTCTTTTCTTGCTGATTTTGGTATTTTTGAAATTGGGGTACATAGTTTGATGAGGAAGATTGTTTTGCCAATGTCTCACCAAGTTTATTCGCAATGTCTGATTTATTAGTCAATAAATGGTTCCCATCTTGGAGATGGTGAATGCTAGATTTAGAACCCTTACCCTGGATTTTCTGGATCATATTCCACACCTTTGATATCAGTGTGCGTGAATTTATTTTTGATATATAGGTTCGTCAAGAGTGGCGTTTACTTTCCTTGAATGTACGCCTTGCTTTATTATTTACAGTTTTGAATTTGTCTAAATTGTGGACCATAGGACGGAAATAATGTTCCACCCTCTTCCGTGCTTTCCTAGCCTGTTTGCATTTATCATTAAGCCATGGGCACCCGTGGCGAGCCACCTCCTCGCGGTGGGTGCTGGGTAACGCCAAGAGCTCGCCAACACCCCCGTAGTGGACCCAGGGGCATATTTGGTCCACCAACCCGTTTGCCGTGGGTTGCAGCCCTGTGTCGGCGGAGGAGATGATCCTGGTGGTTGAGGGCAATAGGGGCCTGCAATCGTGCTCCTGTTGCTCAATACGCCACTTTGGCCATGACTTCGATTAGATGGGTGGTCGAATGGGCCCGGTTCGACCAATCGGCTGGTCATGCCAAGCCCTGAGTATGTATATTCTAATGCATAAATTTCCGAAATTCTCAAATGTCTTGGCTAAATCTTTATATATTTGAATTTCAAATGAGTCACTTCAATTTTGTGTTGTAATTTGCCTAGAGTCATGCCCAGAAGGCGGTGGCTCATGGGCCAATCTGGTAGAGTAATTACTTTGTGATTATTCTACTTGAGTATATCATCCGAGTATCCTTGGTGCTGCAAGCTGGAGATCCGCTTGCTTTAGCATTGTCCTTGTGATACTCCATGGCGGGTGGGGAGCTCGGATGATGAAACTATACACTACAACATGGACCTTGAAACCCCTTAAAAAAGAAACGTCAACTCGATAATGATCAAAGTACAACTGAAAGTTGCAGGACACCCAAACAAATAGACTACTGGCCACGATTTCTGGTTATTGAATCTCCGGACAAACAACCAATCAAATTGAATCCGTTTATTGTTTCTAAAGCAGTTTATGGTATAGCTGGTGATGTCAAAAACATCAAAAGACTGAGATCTGGATCGTTGCTCATAGAGTGCAGCAAACGACAACAAGCAAACAACCTGCTTTCAACAGATAGTTTAGCTGGATCTCCTGTTAAAGTGTCTATCCACCGGACCCTCATTTCAAGTAAAGGTATTGTTAGGGATAGGGGTCATCTTTTGGAGGACATGACAGACCTTGACATCATGTGCGAACTTAAAGATCAAGGTGTCACGTACGTGAAACGATTCACTCGACGTCAGAACTCAACAGTAATTCCAACGCATACGTACCTGTTCTCATTTGAATCTCCAACTGCACCAAAATCTATCAAAGCAGGGTATTGTAATCTGCAAGTAGAACAGTACATCCCAAACCCACTGAGATGCTTTAAATGTCAAAAATTTGGTCACGGGGTAAATTCCTGTTTAAATCCTATAACTTGCGGTCATTGCGGAGGGCAATCCCACGTGACAGAAGATTGTGAAAGCAACTACAAAAAATGCGTCAACTGTTCTGGGAAACATTCGTCATCATCAAAAGAGAGCCCAGTGTGGAAGAGGGAAATGGAGGTGAATAAATTAAAGCACACTCAAAACATTAGCTATGCTGAAGCGAAGAAACTCGTTCCATCCTTTGATCAAAGTGCTTCTTATGCTTCAGTTACCAAACGATCAACTCCTACTACAGCCTCTGTTGAATGTCAGACAGAACTGACATGGACAAAATCAACCTCACCTGAACTGGTTCCAAATGAAGACCTTGTACAACGCGGAGAATTTGCTACACAGACTGACTCGTTACCAGTTACATTGATGGCATCTCAATCTCGGTCTGTGTCTTCTTTACCAAACGGCTCTACATGCCCTATGACTCAATCGGATAAAACAAACACTAACAGTGAAAATGCTTCTTCGAAACACAAAACAGGCTCGGGTTCGTCCCAAAAAGTAAACGAAGCTCTGGCTAAACAAACTGTCAAAGGAAATCAAAAGTTAAACAGAATCAATCAAAGTGAAAGGCTGGCTAAAGGTTCAACAGATGAGATTCAGCTTTATAATAAGTTTGGATCCCTTGAGGACATGGATGTGTCCGACCATGGCAATGGTAGGACACATAGCTTGTCACCGTCAAGGAAGGCGCGGGGTAGATCTCCTGTACATGCTCCTCGGAAGAAATAATGTCTTCGTCTATAATTCAGTGGAATTGCAGAGGACTCAGAAACAATTTTAATGACTTACAACTGTTAATCCAGGATCTTAATCCGTCAATATTCTGCATTCAAGAAACCTATCTAAAGCAGACGGATAATTTTGATCTACGTCATTTTAATGCATACCATTATTTTTCTCCCCCAGGCGACAGGGCCACTGGTGGATCATCTATCCTGGTGAGGAATAATGTTATTCATAGTCAAGTCACGCTCAAAACAAATCTCCAAGCCGTGGCAGTGCGACTTACATTACAAGTTGCATTTACCCTTTGTTCATTGTATCTTCCACCATCTTTTTCTGTTCAGTTACGTGATTTGCAAGCTCTTTATGATCAACTACCTAAACCCTGTTTAATCATGGGTGATTTAAATGGCCACAACCCACTCTGGGGTGGTACTAATACAAACACCAAAGGTAAATTACTGGAGGATTTCATCTCAAATAATGATCTTTGCATTTATAATGATGGTTCAAAGACATATTTACATCCTGGCACGGGAACATATTCAGCTCTCGATTTATCAATGACTGATTCCACCCTATTTAGTGAATTTGAGTGGTCAGTCCATGATGACCTCTGTGGAAGGGACCACTTCCCAACAATATTAAAACCTGTCAACCCATCTGATGTTCCACCATCATTACTATGGAATTTTAGAAAGGCCAACTGGGCTTTATATGAAACCCTGTGTGCTGACAAACTTAGACCTGACTGTTTTCTTAATGTTCCCGATGCTATAAAAGATTTTGCTGACCTACTAAACACCATTGCTGATGAGTGTATCCCAAAGTCCTCTACAATTTCACACATAAGGAAACCATGGTTTAACTCTGATTGCAAACAAGCTAGGAAGGCACGGAAAAAGGCCGAACATTATTTCCGTCATCACCCTATGGTTCATAATTTGAACAAATTTAAAATCCAAAATGCTAAAGCTCGCCGTACTTTCAAGCAAAGTAAACGTAAATCTTGGCAAAACTATGTATCTAATATCAATTCCCGCACGCCTATATCTAAGGTATGGAATATGATCCACAAAATCAAAGGTAAGGGCTCTAGATCTAGTGTTCGCCATCTCAAAGATGGAAACCAGTTATTAACTAATAAAGCAGATATAGCCAATAAACTTGGAGAAACACTGGCGCAACATTCTTCTTCCTCGAATTATGTACCTCAATTCCAAAAGTATCAAAAACAGCAAGAAAAGAAAGCTATTAATTTTACTTCAGATAACGGGGAAGATTACAACGAGGTATTTTCGATTCATGAGCTCCATACAGCTCTTGACCAGGCCCATGATACTGCTACAGGAGCTGATTACATCCATTATCAACTTCTGAAACATTTACCGGAATCATGTTTAGAGACCCTTTTACATATATTTGATGATATCTGGACATCTGGAAAGTTTCCTTCTTCATGGCATGATGCTATAGTTATCCCTATCCCTAAACCTGGACGTGATCATACGGACCCTTCGACCTATCGGCCTATATCGCTAACGAGCTGTGTTTGCAAGACCATGGAACGCATGATAAATAATCGACTCGTTTGGTACTTGGAAACAAATAACCTCATTACAGATATACAATGTGGTTTCCGTAAAAACAGAAGTACAGTCGATCACTTAGTGCGTTTAGAATCATTTGTTAAAAACGCGCTGATCAATAAACAACACGCTGTATCTGTCTTTTTGATCTTGAGAAGGCATATGATACAACATGGAAATATGGCATTCTGAGAGATTTACATGACTTCGGCTTGCGAGGTCGGTTACCTGAATTCATTGCCAACTTTTTAAATAACAGACAATTCCAGGTCCGTGTGGGTTCTACCCTGTCTGATCATTACAATCAGGATCAGGGTGTTCCACAAGGCAGTATTTTGTCTGTCACTCCTTTTTAGCATCAAGATCAACAGTTTATCAAAAGTTTTAAACGATTCAGTTGATGGATCGTTATTTGTGGATGATTTTAATATTTCTTGTCGTGGCAAAAATATGCATACCATTGAACGGCAATTGCAGTTGTGTTTAAACAAGATTAATAAATGGTGTCTTGAAAACGGCTTTAAGTTCCCTAAATAAAAAACTAACTGCATGCATTTTTGTTGTAAATACAAACCACACAAAAGACTCTGAACTGTCTCTAGATGGCACGCCGATTAAAGGTGTGAAGGAGGCCAAGTTCTTGGGTCTAATCTTTGATTCACACTTAACGTTTTTACGACATATTAAATCACTTAAAACTAAATGCCTGAAGGCGCTTGACCTATTGAAAGTGGTGTCAAATTCGAAATGGGGAGGGGATCAAGCTACCCTTCTCCATCTATATCGATCACTTGTACGGTCTATACTTGATTAGACCCGTGAAGGTCCCGGGGTAGAATAGGCCTTCAGCAACCCATGCTTGCCATAAAAGGCGACTCAGCTTGTCGTAAGAGGCGACTAACGGGATCGGGTGGTCAGGCTCGCTGACTTGGTTGACGCGTGTCATCGGTTCCCAATTGCGCAGATCGATGCTCATGTTGTTGATCACTGGATTGTCTGGTCCAGACTCGATTATATACAGACCACCGCCACATAGCTGTAATATTGCTGAGTGCGGCGTAAAACTAAACTCACTCACTCACTCTAAACTTGATTATGGCTCCATCGTATATGGTGGAGCCTGCAGAAGGAATCTTAAACTTCTTGATTCTGTCCATCACCAAGGTCTAAGACTCTGTCTTGGGTCCTTCAGAACTTCACCAATTGACAGTCTTTACGTTGAGGCCGATGAACCATCTCTTGCACAACGCCGTATCAAATTATCTTTACAATATGTCACAAAACTATACTCTAACGAATCTAACCCTGCATATAACTGTGTCTTAAATCCTCTTTATGAGGATTTATATAGCAAAAAGTCTTCTCTTGTTCCACGTCTTGGGCTCAGAATAAAGCCGTTTATTGCTGCTGCTGGTATTAAGCTGGACAATATAGCTCCTTTCCGTCTTCTTTCCTCTCCCCCTTGGCAGTTGGTTAGGCCACAAGTTGACCTAACATTAACGATATTTAAAAAAGTAGAAACGAATGAATTACAGTATAAACAAGAATATAATCAATTGAAACATACATATAACAATTACAAATCCTTATTTACACATGGGTCCAAGGACGGTGGCGCAGTTGCTTGTGCCACTGTCATTGGATCCAGAACAGTATCTTCTAGATTACCAAACAATAGTTCTATTTTTACAGCAGAAGCAAACACCATATTAACAGCTCTTAAATATATTCAAAGACACCCGAAACGTTAACAGTATATAATCTATTCCGACTCTCTTTCTTGCCTTCAAGCTACTAAAAATATTTCTTGTAAACATCCACGTTGAATTGAAATTATTAAAATTGTATAATAATCATGTTGGAATCTCTGGGAACACATTGGCTGACCTTGCTGCTAAAGCAGCACTCAACAAATCTGTATCACCACTTCTTATTCCTTACAGTGATTATAAAGCCACTATTAGATCTTACATTCGTGATCTGATGCAGAAGAAAAGGGACACACAAGTAGGTATCAATAAATTACATGCAATAAAACCATTTGTTGGTTACACCTACTTGGGATGTCGGTCCAGATTTGAAGAGGTCATTATACGACGATGTTGTATTGGCCACACTAGGTATACGCATGAATATCTTTTGAAAGGTGAGGATCGTCCGTTCTGCATCCCATGTGATGAAATAATCACAGTGAAGCATGTCTTGCTTGACTGTGTTGAATATTCCATCACAAGGGACAATTATTTTAAATCAAGAACTATGAAGGACCTTTTTAGTAATGTATGTTCTCATTTAATTATTGCATTTTTAAAAGAATTGAATTTATTGACTGACGTGTAAATAAATAAGTATTTTATGATTGGAAGTTGAATTAGCAGCTAAGATTGTTAGTGGCTGTATCCTCGAAGGGGGTTGAAGTACCGTAAAATTATGTCCTCCTGAGAGGGTACGTAAGTCCTTAAACGATTTCAGTCAGATTTAATCTTCCACTTTTTTAATCGTAGAATATGTGTCATTTTAATGTGTGGCTAATCTAGCATACAGTCGCCAACAGTTGAGGGGATGGTGTAAATCCAGCCGGGGACCATGCAGGTAGCAGAGGTACTGTAAGTCCCCATGGTCCCTAGTTTGGTGATCTACCCTCTGTTGTTGGCGATCCATGGCCTGTTTTTATATTGTACTGTCCAAATAGTGATACTATATTTTGTTAAGTATCCACGCTAGTTTTAATACTAACTGTGATAGTCTAGTGGTTTTACTGTCCTTCGTAGACAGGGTCTTCATAATATGCATATATATTCTTTTTTGTCATGTATGTTCTCGTCACGATATGGCTGCAATATTGTCGATGTGACGTTAAATATTAACTCACTCACTCACTCACTCACTTCATGGGTTCTCTGTATAAGAGCCACAACTGTGACTTTTCAAATTTGCAATGTAGCAATTGTCCGATATTTACGCCTGTGGTGGCAAGTCCAAGTTGAACCTTACGCCAACTGTCAAAAGGTCTCCTTCTTTCCCAACTTCGGGTTTTAACGTCACGGTATACAACTACTTCCATAAATAAGTCAAGGTCCTGAGGTCCTGATATTATTTGGATGGGTAAGGGTATGCCGAGTAATTTTAAAATGTCGGCCAAGCTCTTGAAAAAGTTTGGTGTATGATTCAAACTTGGCTTGATGGTTTTGGCGTTTCAGTAGCCTCCTTGGTATCTGTTGGAAGTATCTTATGGCGCTTCAGTTAGGAGGTAAACATCATGTGTTGGCCAATTTCCGGATGTTGTTGAGTATTTGAAGCACGGGAATGCATTTGGAACCGGAGCCGGAGCGCTTGACTTTTTTTTTATCTTGGTACCCCGTAAAATGCAAAATAATGCAATATGTGCATCACAACATTGTGTGTTTTAGACTTGCAGAATTCCGTTAGAATCAAACTTAGACACTGTTGTGCACCCAAAAAAGCAATTTAAAAGAACAATCACTTGTTAAAGGGTCTTCCCCCTCCCCTCTTCATGTTTACTGATATAGACCCACCTTCCAGATGACGTCATCATACGGACATTAGAGATTCTGATGTTGTCATGATTCGTACATAATGCCAAGGGTTCAATGAAGATACTGAATAGTCACTCGAATGTCAGCTTCCAATATATTGTAAACAGAGACAGCTTGAATATCTGGACAAAATGTATTTGAAAAATCAAGTTGGATGTGTCCTTAGAAAACAACAACTTTCTAAATCTAAATCAAGCAATCCAAATCTTTGGCTGTTCATTAGGACGGGGATTTATCCAAGACCATTCAGAACATATTTGTATGAAGTAGCGTCTGCGCGGCGGCCTGCTCCTTGCTACTGTCATGGCCGGCTTACAACTTTTTTTTATGGCCGGCCCTGTGCGCCAATACATTTTCCAAGGGTATATATTTGACCATGTTATTGACTAGGGACATATTTCGAAAATAGCTCACAATTGTTGTAGGTAGATGATGTCTGTATAGTTCATGATCAATCAAACTAACTTCGACAGATCACTCTGCCCATTTATCCGACACTAAATGTGACTGGTCCAGGGAATGCTTTCAGCCAATGCGTAAAGTCATCTTTTCTAATTTTCTGACTCAGATGGCAGTGGCACTAAAGAAGTCCGTTGTGATTCAAATCGGTTTATAATGTTTGGGTAAGTTACAGTAGTTGCAGTCCAGTGACAGTGAAGCCGCGGGGCGTGATGAGCGTTAACTTAGACCAACCCTACTTGTTCTCGGTGATTCATTTAATGCATTACAAACTGAAAATAGGGATTTGAAACTGTGATCGTTAGATAAACAACTTTTATCCAAAGTTGAATACAATTTTGATATTTAAATGCTCAGTTGACAAATGAAACATTACGAGAATTGGCAATCTTAGTTCAACGTTGTTGTTGTTGTTTGTTTGTTTATTTGTATAAATCGAAATTTTGTTTGTTTGTTTAAATCGAAATTGATCGGCATGTTTTAACTGAAAAAGAAAACACTAAATGGATAGTGATCTCCACATATATAGCGTGTTTTGACAATGAAATATACATAATGTAATAGGTGTCTGAATACCGACCTTCGCCAAACGTGACTGTATAAACACTCTCCAATATGGCGGAAAGTGAATTTTGGCGTTCATGTAAGTGCATTTTCGAAAATATCTCAACCGATTCTGGATTCGTCGTCAACGTTTCAGAATTATCAAATGTGATTTCATGAAAATCTGATATCAGTGATTATTAATATGCTACATTTGGAATTCAACACATCAAGTATATCCGATGTTCACATTTCTAAACCTACAGTAAATAACGCTGTGAATCCCGATGTCGTACTGTGTCAAAGGGCGACATTTACGATGTTCAAAGCTTATTTTGAAAAGTAATTTTAATAACTTTACCTTTGTCTGAGATAACAGTGTATGGTATCATGAAACGGGAAATTTCCCATACATTTCAAACTGTGAATTATGTTTGTGTGCTTGATATATTGAGAATGTTATTGGAATTCAAAGCGACAGTTGAAGAAGGAGGACATATATCTCCCTGTGGCATCCAGGGGGATAGACTGAGTTTGGGAATGTCTGTCTGCACGTAGCACAACATATACTATAAGCAGGGTGCACTGTGTCAGGGTATCTCTATTTCACACCTAGACTCAGTTGGGGATTACCTGTCTATACTTAACGCAACAGCAGTTTGTCTTTCAAGGTTATATTTAGTGATATAAGCTCAAGCCAAACACCTCAATGCCCTTGTTTCAAGAGTGACCGCAGGTATTTACACCTTAGCCGTTGGAGTCTACTAATATCCAGATATGACCTTTTTGAAAGGGGACTTTTATATTTTTTTGAACAAATAAATTAGGATGTAGGCGATGCAAATAGTCGGTGACTTAGTACAATTTAGGGAAGTATATGCTAATATACAATTGAGGTCCATGTCATGTCACAGGCAACGCGAACTTTGTTGTAACATGGTGCTTTCATAAAACTAAAACAAAACTAGAGAGCAAACATGGGACGATTTGAAATATTTACATGTAGAGTTGTTGACCAGTCCAAGCAGGCGAGGGCCAAACATTGTCGTGCTCATAACCAAACACATCAATGACGTCATAGTTGGCAGCTCTGCTTCGTGACGTCGCCAGTCAAAGCATTTCACAACTAGCAGTGAGATGTGTCGCTCGTGTTAGGACATACGTTATTGGTGGGTAAGTTCTCAGTTTATGATTTTAAACTGATTTATGAAATTAGATAAAATAGTGTAAATGTATATTGTATGACTGCTGTAAAACAGTATGAATGTTGTAGAAGCCAAGTGTTTGCTTCAAACAATGTCAACACCCAGACCTTTGTTTAGCCTGTCACAGACGGCGGCCGATGGGAGGTATGGGGAAACATAACAACACAGCATTTCACCTGACAGTCTTGTTATATTTGATGTAAATTTATCCGCAATGTCTGATTTATTAGTCAATAAATGGTTCCCATCTTGGAGATGGTGAATGCTAGATTTAGAACCCTTACCCTTGATTTTCTGGATCATGTTCCACACCTTTGATATCAGTGTTGCTTTTACTTTGTGCTCTTTATATAATCCAGCTTTCATCGGCTGTCCAACTAACTGATCTGCAAGATCTTTATGATCAACTACCTAAACCCTGTATAATCATGGGTGATTTACATGGCCACAGTCCACTATGGGGTGGCATTAACACAAACACCAAAGGTAAATTACAAGAGGAATTTATTTCAAATAATGGTTTATGCATATATAATGACGGCTCAAATACGTATTTACATCCTGGCAGAGGTACTTATTCAGCTCTTGATTTGTCTATTACTGATTCCAACCTATTAAGTGAATTTAAATGGTCAGTCCACGACGATCTCTGTGGAAGTGACCATTTCCCAGCAATATTAAACCCTGTGATGCCATCTGACGTTACACCATCATGAAGATGGAATGTTAAAAAATCTAACTGGCTTTTATGTGAAACACTCTGTGCAGACAAAATAAAACCTGAACTTTTTAATGATATTCCTGATGCCATACAATGTTTTCAGTTGAATCGAATAATATTGCTGACGAGCGCATACCAAAGTCCTCAGCAGTTCCACATGTGCGAAAACCATGGTTTAATGATGAATGCAAACAGGCTAGGAAAGCACGGAAGAAAGCGGAGCATTATTTCCGTCGCCATCCTATGGTCCACAATTTAGACAAATTCAAAATTGTAAATAATAAAGCAAGGCGTACTTTCAAGGAAAGTAAACGCCACTCTTGACGAACCTATATATCAAAAATGAATTCACGCACACTGATATCAAAGGTGTGGAACATGATCCAGAAAATCAAGGGTAAGGGTAATCTAGCATTCACCATCTCCAAGATGGGAACCATTTATTGACTAATAAATCAGACATTGCGAATAAACTTGGTGAGACATTGGCAAAACATTCTTCCTCATCAAATTATGTACCCAATTTAAAAAATACCAAATACCAAAATCAGCAAGTAAAGAAGGTTATTAATTTCAGTTCAGGTAATGGGGAAGATTCAAACGAAACTTTTTCGATACATGAGGTTCATACTGCTCTTGACCAGGCTCACGATACTGCTACAGGAGCTGATAACATACATTACCAATTTCTGAAGCACTTACCGGAATCGTGTTTAGAGACCCTTTTAAATATTTTTGATAGTATTTGGACATCTGGTGAATTTCCTTCTTCATGACGTGATCCTATAATTGTCCTAATTCCTAAACCTGCATGTGACCATGCCGATCCTTCCAATTATCGACCACTTTCACTAACTAGATGTGATTGCAAAACCATGGAACGCATGATCAATAACCGATTAGTTTGGTACAAATACCAGGTCGTTGTTGCTTATCAAAGGGAGAATGGTAGTCTCTAGCTTATTATTGTAGGAGTGAACCAGTTTGGTGTCACGTGCACCCACGCTGCAGTGACTAAACTGATATATACAATATACAAACTGAAAACAAGCATCACCCAAAACATCTCAGTTTTATTTATTCCTGGTTGCCAGAAGGACAAATATATCTCCCCCACTTCCCTGTTTCCCAATCTAACATATTTTTTTTCAGATAAAATACAACTTCTGAAATGACCGGCAGTAATTATGTGCATCGTAAATCTCGCCATTTTGACACAGGACGAATTCGTCATAGCGCATCGTTTACTGTATGTGCAAATGTGAATGTAAATATTGGATATTTATCCACTGAACTCAAATTTGAAAACAGCCAATTAGTGATCACTGGCATGTGTCGCCAATGACTGTGCTGAAATCTCACCTATAAACATGGGATAAGCCTTTAAATCGTCTTGGTGGCAGTCAAGCAGAGACGCTGAAGTGAGCTGTACGTTATACATGTGTATTTGATAGTGTGAGTGAATGAGTGAGGTAGGTCAGTATTACGTCGCTTTTATCAGTATTCCAGCAACACCCTGGAGGGGGACACCAGACATGGGTTTCACACACTGTACCCACGTTGGAAATCAAACCCGGATCATAGCAGCCGTCTATCATCCCTAAAATCGGCCTTTCTGTGTCAGGCTCGACCAGCGACAACCTTGACTTCACCTGCCCTGCGGTGTGAAAACTGTTATTCATACAATGTATTCATTTGAATAGTTTCATATACGTCACACGTTCAATCAGGTGTTGCCTGAAATTTTATCATCGGTATATATGAAACAGTGTTGATATAAAACAGACAGACAGACAAACAGATTTATTCAATAGAAAGGCCTTGGGCCCATAATACATACATTTTGATCGTGTATAAATACTAAGTGAGTATACAATCACCAAGCAGACACAAGTATGGTCATGTGTTAACAGTGGTGGGTCAGTGTTTCCATCCTCAATATGTAGGGATTCACTAAGCAAAGTAGAGACATTATTATATACCAACAGTAACTAACCTAGGTGCTTATAGATTAACAATGAAGCAAAGTAGAGACATTACTATATACCAACAGTAACTAACCTAGGTGCTTATGGATTAACAATGAAGCAAAGTAGAGACATTACTATATACCAACAGTAACTAACCTAGGTGCTTATGGATTAACAATGAAGCAAAGTAGAGACATTGTTATATACCAACAGTAACTAACCTAGGTGCTTATGGATCAACAATGAAGCAAAGTAGAGACATTACTATATACCAACAGTAACTAACCTAGGTGCTTATAGATTAACAATGAAGCAAAGTAGAGACATTACTATATACCAACAGTAACTAACCTAGGTGCTTATGGATTAACAATGAAGCAAAGTAGAGACATTACTATATACCAACAGTAACTAACCTAGGTGCTTATGGATTAACAATGAAGCAAAGTAGAGACATTGTTATATACCAACAGTAACTAACCTAGGTGCTTATGGATTAACAATGAAGCAAAGTAGAGACATTGTTATATACCAACAGTAACTAACCTAGGTGCTTATGGATTAACAATGAAGCAAAGTAGAGACATTACTATATACCAACAGTAACTAACCTAGGTGCTTATGGATTAACAATGAAGCAAAGTAGAGACATTGTTATATACCAACAGTAACTAACCTAGGTGCTTATGGATTAACAATGAAGCAAAGTAGAGACATTACTACATACCAACAGTAACTAACCTAGGTGCTTAAGGATTAACAATGAAGCAAAGTAGAGACATTACTATATACCAAAAGTAACTAACCTAGGTGCTTATGGATTAGCAATGAAGCAAAGTAGAGACATTCCTATATACCAACAGTAACTAACCTAGGTGCTTATGGATTAACAATGAAGCAAAGTAGAGACATTACTATATACCAACAGTAACTAACCTAGGTGCTTAAGGATTAACAATGAAGCAAAGTACAGACATTACTATATACCAACAGTAACTAACCTAGGTGCTTATGGATTAACAATGAAGCAAAGTACAGACATTACTATATACCAACAGTAACTAACCTAGGTGCTTATGGATTAACAATGAAGCAAAGTAGAGACATTACTATATACCAACAGTAACTAACCTAGGTGCTTATGGATTAACAATGTAGCAAAGTAGAGACATTACCATATACCAACAGTAACTAACCTAGGTGCTTATGGATTAACAATGAAGCAAAGTAGAGACATTACTATATACCAACAGTAACTAACCTAGGTGCTTATGGATAAACAATGAAGCAAAGTAGAGACATTACTATATACCAACAGTAACTAACCTAGGTGCTTATGGATAAACAATGAAGCAAAGTAGAGACATTACTATATACCAACAGTAACTAACCTAGGTGCTTATAGATTAACAATGAAGCAAAGTAGAGACATTACTATATACCAAAAGTAACTAACCTAGGTGCTTATGGATTAACAATGAAGCAAAGTAGAGACATTACTATATACCAACAGTAACTAACCTAGGTGCTTATGGATTAACAATGAAGCAAAGTAGAGACATTGTTATATACCAACAGTAACTAACCTAGGTGCTTATGGATTAACAATGAAGCAAAGTAGAGACATTGTTATATACCAACAGTAAGTAACCTAGGTGCTTATGGATTAACAATGAAGCAAAGTAGAGACATTACTATATACCAACAGTAACTAACCTAGGTGCTTATGGGTTAACAATGAAGCAAAGTAGAGACATTACTATATACCAACAGTAACTAACCTAGGTGCTTAAGGATTAACAATGAAGCAAAGTAGAGACATTACTGTATACCAAAAGTAACTAACCTAGGTGCTTATGGATTAACAATGAAGCAAAGTAGAGACATTACTATATACCAACAGTAACTAACCTGGGTGCTTATGGATTAACAATGAAGCAAAGTAGAGACATTACTATATACCAACAGTAACTAACCTAGGTGCTTATGGATCAACAATGAAGCAAAGTAGAGACATTACTATATACCAACAGTAACTAACCTAGGTGCTTATGGATTAGCAATGAAGCAAAGTAGAGACATTACTATATACCAACAGTAACTAACCTAGGTGCTTATGGATTAACAATGAAGCAAAGTAGAGACATTACTATATACCAACAGTAACTAACCTAGGTGCTTATGCATTAACAATGAAGCAAAGTAGAGACATTACTATATACCAACAGTAACTAACCTAGGTGCTGATGGATTAACAATGAACCAAAGTAGAGACATTACTATATACCAACAATAACTAACCTAGGTGCTTATGGATTAGCAATGAAGCAAAGTAGAGACATTACTATATACCAACAGTAACTAACCTAGGTGCTTATGGATTAGCAATGAAGCAAAGTAGAGACATTACTATATACCAACAGTAACTAACCTAGGTGCTTATGGATTAACAATGAAGCAAAGTAGAGATATTACTACATACCAACAGTAACTAACCTAGGTGCTTAAGGATTAACAATGAAGCAAAGTAGAGACATTACTATATACCAACAGTAACTAACCTAGGTGCTTAAGGATTAACAATGAAGCAAAGTAGAGACATTACTATATACCAAAAGCAACTAACCTAGGTGCTTATGGATTAACAATGAAGCAAAGTAGAGACATTACTATATACCAACAGTAACTAACCTAGGTGCTTATGGATTAACAATGAAGCAAAGTAGAGACATTGTTATATACCAACAGTAACTAACCTAGGTGCTTATGGA
This sequence comes from Haliotis asinina, assembly GCF_037392515.1. Classification (NCBI taxonomy): domain Eukaryota; kingdom Metazoa; phylum Mollusca; class Gastropoda; order Lepetellida; family Haliotidae; genus Haliotis; species Haliotis asinina. The sequence goes on along the minus strand of NC_090292.1, from coordinate 44,881,967 downwards.
TTAACAATGAAGCAAAGTAGAGACATTGTTATATACCAACAGTAACTAACCTAGGTGCTTATGGATTAACAATGAAGCAAAGTAGAGACATTACTATATACCAACAGTAACTAACCTAGGTGCTTATGGGTTAACAATGAAGCAAAGTAGAGACATTACTGTATACCAACAGTAACTAACCTAGGTGCTTAAGGATTAACAATGAAGCAAAGTAGAGACATTACTGTATACCAAAAGTAACTAACCTAGGTGCTTATGGATTAACAATGAAGCAAAGTAGAGACATTACTATATACCAACAGTAACTAACCTGGGTGCTTATGGATTAACAATGAAGCAAAGTAGAGACATTACTATATACCAACAGTAACTAACCTAGGTGCTTATGGATCAACAATGAAGCAAAGTAGAGACATTACTATATACCAACAGTAACTAACCTAGGTGCTTATGGATTAGCAATGAAGCAAAGTAGAGACATTACTATATACCAACAGTAACTAACCTAGGTGCTTATGGATTAACAATGAAGCAAAGTAGAGACATTACTATATACCAACAGTAACTAACCTAGGTGCTTATGGATTAACAATGAAGCAAAGTAGAGACATTACTATATACCAACAGTAACTAACCTAGGTGCTGATGGATTAACAATGAAGCAAAGTAGAGACATTACTATATACCAACAATAACTAACCTAGGTGCTTATGGATTAGCAATAAAGCAAAGTAGAGACATTACTATATACCAACAGTAACTAACCTAGGTGCTTATGGATTAGCAATGAAGCAAAGTAGAGACATTACTATATACCAACAGTAACTAACCTAGGTGCTTATGGATTAACAATGAAGCAAAGTAGAGATATTACTATATACCAACAGTAACTAACCTAGGTGCTTAAGGATTAACAATGAAGCAAAGTAGAGACATTACTATATACCAACAGTAACTAACCTAGGTGCTTAAGGATTAACAATGAAGCAAAGTAGAGACATTACTATATACCAACAGTAACTAACCTAGGTGCTTATGGATTAACAATGAAGCAAAGTAGAGACATTACTATATACCAACAGTAACTAACCTAGGTGCTTATGGATTAACAATGAAGCAAAGTAGAGACATTGTTATATACCAACAGTAACTAACCTAGGTGCTTATAGATTAACAATGAACCAAAGTATAGACATTACTATATACCAAAAGTAACTAACCTAGGTGCTTATGGATTAACAATGAAGCAAAGTAGAGACATTACTATATACCAACAGTAACTAACCTAGGTGCTTATGGATTAACAATGAAGCAAAGTAGAGACATTGTTATATACCAACAGTAACTAACCTAGGTGCTTATGGATTAACAATGAAGCAAAGTAGAGACATTGTTATATACCAACAGTAAGTAACCTAGGTGCTTATGGATTAACAATGAAGCAAAGTAGAGACATTACTGTATACCAACAGTAACTAACCTAGGTGCTTATGGGTTAACAATGAAGCAAAGTAGAGACATTACTATATACCAACAGTAACTAACCTAGGTGCTTAAGGATTAACAATGAAGCAAAGTAGAGACATTACTGTATACCAAAAGTAACTAACGTAGGTGCTTATGGATTAACAATGAAGCAAAGTAGAGACATTACTATATACCAACAGTAACTAACCTGGGTGCTTATGGATTAACAATGAAGCAAAGTAGAGACATTACTATATACCAACAGTAACTAACCTAGGTGCTTATGGATCAACAATGAAGCAAAGTAGAGACATTACTATATACCAACAGTAACTAACCTAGGTGCTTATGGATTAGCAATGAAGCAAAGTAGAGACATTACTATATACCAACAGTAACTAACCTAGGTGCTTATGGATTAACAATGAAGTAAAGTAGAGACATTACTATATACCAACAGTAACTAACCTAGGTGCTTATGGATTAACAATGAAGCAAAGTAGAGACATTACTATATACCAACAGTAACTAACCTAGGTGCTGATGGATTAACAATGAACCAAAGTAGAGACATTACTATATACCAACAATAACTAACCTAGGTGCTTATGGATTAGCAATGAAGCAAAGTAGAGACATTACTATATACCAACAGTAACTAACCTAGGTGCTTATGGATTAGCAATGAAGCAAAGTAGAGACATTACTATATACCAACAGTAACTAACCTAGGTGCTTATGGATTAACAATGAAGCAAAGTAGAGATATTACTATATACCAACAGTAACTAACCTAGGTGCTTAAGGATTAACAATGAAGCAAAGTAGAGACATTACTATATACCAACAGTAACTAACCTAGGTGCTTAAGGATTAACAATGAAGCAAAGTAGAGACATTACTATATACCAAAAGTAACTAACCTAGGTGCTTATGGATTAACAATGAAGCAAAGTAGAGACATTACTATATACCAACAGTAACTAACCTAGGTGCTTATGGATTAACAATGAAGCAAAGTAGAGACATTGTTGTATACCAACAGTAACTAACCTAGGTGCTTATGGATTAACAATGAAGCAAAGTAGAGACATTGTTATATACCAACAGTAACTAACCTAGGTGCTTATGGATTAACAATGAAGCAAAGTAGAGACATTACTATATACCAACAGTAACTAACCTAGGTGCTTATGGGTTAACAATGAAGCAAAGTAGAGACATTACTATATACCAACAGTAACTAACCTAGGTGCTTAAGGATTAACAATGAAGCAAAGTAGAGACATTACTGTATACCAAAAGTAACTAACCTAGGTGCTTATGGATTAACAATGAAGCAAAGTAGAGACATTACTATATACCAACAGTAACTAACCTGGGTGCTTATGGATTAACAATGAAGCAAAGTAGAGACATTACTATATACCAACAGTAACTAACCTAGGTGCTTATGGATCAACAATGAAGCAAAGTAGAGACATTACTATATACCAACAGTAACTAACCTAGGTGCTTATGGATTAACAATGAAGCAAAGTAGAGACATTACTATATACCAACAGTAACTAACCTAGGTGCTGATGGATTAACAATGAAGCAAAGTAGAGACATTACTATATACCAACAATAACTAACCTAGGTGCTTATGGATTAGCAATAAAGCAAAGTAGAGACATTACTATATACCAACAGTAACTAACCTAGGTGCTTATGGATTAGCAATGAAGCAAAGTAGAGACATTATTATATACCAACAGTAACTAACCTAGGTGCTTATGGATTAACAATGAAGCAAAGTAGAGATATTACTATATACCAACAGTAACTAACCTAGGTGCTTAAGGATTAACAATGAAGCAAAGTAGAGACATTACTATATACCAACAGTAACTAACCTAGGTGCTTAAGGATTAACAATGAAGCAAAGTAGAGACATTACTATATACCAACAGTAACTAACCTAGGTGCTTATGGATTAACAATGAAGCAAAGTAGAGACATTACTATATACCAACAGTAACTAACCTAGGTGCTTATGGATTAACAATGAAGCAAAGTAGAGACATTACTGTATACCAAAAGTAACTAACCTAGGTGCTTATGGATTAACAATGAAGCAAAGTAGAGACATTACTATGTACCAACAGTAACTAACCTAGGTGCTTATGGATTAACAATGAAGCAAAGTAGAGACATTACTATATATCAACAGTAACTAACCTAGGTGCTTATGGATCAACAATGAAGCAAAGTAGAGACATTACTATATACCAACAGTAACTAACCTAGGTGCTTGTGGATTAGCAATGAAGCAAAGTAGAGACATTACTATATACCAACAGTAACTAACCTAGGTGCTTATGGATTAACAATGAAGCAAAGTAGAGACATTACTATATACCAACAGTAACTAACCTAGGTGCTTATGGATTAACAATGAAGCAAAGTAGAGACATTACTATATACCAACAGTAACTAACCTAGGTGCTGATGGATTAACAATGAAGCAAAGTAGAGACATTACTATATACCAACAATAACTAACCTAGGTGCTTATGGATTAGCAATGAAGCAAAGTAGAGACATTACTATATACCAACAGTAACTAACCTAGGTGCTTATGGATTAACAATGAAGCAAAGTAGAGACATTACTATATACCAACAGTAACTAACCTAGGTGCTTATGGATTAACAATGAAGCAAAGTAGAGACATTACTATATACCAACAGTAACTAACCTAGGTGCTTATGGATTAACAATGAAGCAAAGTAGAAACATTACTGTATACCAAAAGTAACTAACCTAGGTGCTTATGGATTAACAATGAAGCAAAGTAGAGACATTACTATGTACCAACAGTAACTAACCTAGGTGCTTATGGATTAACAATGAAGCAAAGTAGAGACATTACTATATACCAACAGTAACTAACCTAGGTGCTTATGGATCAACAATGAAGCAAAGTAGAGACATTACTATATACCAACAGTAACTAACCTAGGTGCTTGTGGATTAGCAATGAAGCAAAGTAGAGACATTACTATATACCAGCAGTAACTAACCTAGGTGCTTATGGATTAACAATGAAGCAAAGTAGAGACATTACTATATACCAACAGTAACTAACCTAGGTGCTTATGGATTAACAATGAAGCAAAGTAGAGACATTACTATATACCAACAGTAACTAACCTAGGTGCTGATGGATAAACAATGAAGCAAAGTAGAGACATTACTATATACCAACAATAACTAACCTAGGTGCTTATGGATTAGCAATGAAGCAAAGTAGAGACATTACTATATACACACAGTAACTAACCTAGGTGCTTACGGATTAACAATGAAGCAAAGTAGAGACATTACTATATACCAACAGTAACTAACCTAGGTGCTTAAGTATTAACAATGGAGCAAAGTAGAGACATTACTATATACCAACAGTAACTAACCTAGGTGCTTATGGATTAGCAATGAAGCAAAGTAGAGACATTATTATATACCAACAGTAACTAACCTAGGTGCTTATGGATTAACAATGAAGCAAAGTAGAGACATTACTATGTACCAACAGTAAGTAACCTAGGTGCTTATGGATTAACAATGAAGCAAAGTAGAGACATTACTATATACCAACAGTAACTAACCTAGGTGCTTATGGATTAACAATGAAGCAAAGTAGAGACATTGTTATATACCAACAGTAACTAACCTAGGTGCTTAAGGATTAACAATGAAGCAAAGTAGAAACATTACTATATACCAACAGTAACTAACCTAGGTGCTGATGGATTAACAATGATGGCTCTCATTTCCATACTTTACATGAACACAAATGAAAAGTTACAGCGTATCAGTAATAGCTGGAATAAAAAAGAAAAGAAAAGAAAACAAAAATGAAAAAAAAACCCAAAACAAGCAAAACAATACTTAAGGCTTAATAATGCATACTCTCGCCTACCCTACTTTATGTAGATACAGACATACACAATACAAAGTAGAAACATTACTGTGCCAGGTGTAACTGCTAGGCTAAATGCTTATGGGTAAATGGTGTTGACTCTCAATTTCCATACCTTATAAAAATATAAACCTATACTATGCAAGGTAGAAGCATTGCATGGTGTGTGTAAATTCAACATATTTTGCGACACATAATGAGATTTGACATAAGGCACGAGCGGGTATACATATTTCTTTTCATAGGTTTCACAGATAAACAGTACATGCAGTTCATCTTCAATAAAATATGTGTCCTTACATTGTCCTTACAGAAAGAACAAACCTTATCCCAATTTTTTCTTCTTAAATCTAACAGTTTCTATTGCAAGACCAAAATTTTGACGTCGAAATCTAGTCAATGAGCATTGTAAATAATAAGGAATATCATCTGACAAATATAATTCTACATTTAGCAGCGATTTAAACTGTCTTTAGTAATTACACTTAGAAGAAATACTTCGAAGAAGTCCATGACTGCTGCAAATCATCTGATAGTCTTTGCCTGAACAAGGAAATGAAAGATTTTATGCAACCAACCTGCAGGCAAACCTAGACAAAACAAGACCCGAATCTATATAGAATCTCTTCAATGTGTGTGACCGAAGTAGTACGTCCTACATTATCGAGGGACATAAGCATCTGATAACGCTGATTTTGTGACCTACTAGGAGGTAAAGTAATGAGCCGACACCAGTATTTAACTGCTCTGGTCAACACATAACGCCCACATTCTCCCAATACCATATTATCAGATGTAATTGGATTAACTCTAAGCTTAAGAATCCACTTACAAAATTTCAAGTGTGCTCTTTCTACGTCTTTACTATAATATATACCCCATAATTCTGAGCCATAGCACACAGCTGGCACAACCATACTATCGAATATCTTTAATATATCTTTACATGGCATACCTCCAACCCTCTTAGAATACCTATAAATTGACATAACAGTTTTATTTGCTTGTGAGAGGAAGCAAAATTGTGCCCTGCTCCGGGATAATTTAGGAGTGAATACAAGGCCTAAATATCTCTATAAAGAAACAGTATCTATTCGTTTTCCTTGAAAATACGAAGATCGAAGTGGACCACCATTGCGAAATACCATTATGTTAGTTTTATCCAAATTAACCTTCATTCCAGTTTCATCACAACATTTTTCCAAGGCAAGGATCTTATGCTGCAGTTCCAAACAAGAACTGGCTAAGGAGGACACATCATCCGCAAACATGAGAAGACTTAGGTTATCATATGTTTGGGAAATGAATACACCTCTCCCTCCGTATTCTTGCATTATTTTTCCTAATTTCTTAATAAAAGGTATAAAGATCTGAGGACTCAAAATACAGCCTTGGCGGGTGCCAATATTACAACTGAAATACTCGGAAATTCCATCTGGCATTCTCACACATGCACAAAGTTTTCCATACATTGACAAAATTACATGAAGAAACTTGCCACGAATATCAACTTCAAAGAGCTTATTTAAGAGTACATCATGTCTTATTCAGTCAAACGCTTTAGAACACCTACCACCGTTTCTTGACGAATGTTTCTGACAAATAGAATGCAAAGCAAAAATGTTATCAATCGTAGAATAATTTTCAATGAAACCTGCCTGCAGTTCACTTAAATAATTTTGTCATCTCACCACTGCTTAAGCCAAGAGTTCATAACCGAACAGAAGGCTTTACATAATACACCTGTCAAGGAAATACCTCGATAGTTATATGGGTTGTCTTTTCTACGGTTTTGTCACAGTGGTAGACTTAGCCATTAACCGCTATCATTAGTTCCTCAGTGACGTGCTCGTCTTGTTCGACTATCTACAAGACAATTCGATGAGACTAGAGATGAATATTACTTCAACGCACAATGGTATCGTGTTTTCAAATCACTGAATTCATACGCTCTTAAGCATATATTACAATAGAGTCTTTAAGAGACGTCTTGAATGAGGCAGACGGTACAATTCATGTTCTCTTAAGCATATATTACAATAGAGTCTTTAAGAGACATGTCTTGAATGAGGCAGATGGTACAATTCATGCTCTCTTAAGCATATATTACAAAAGAGTCTATAAGAGACGTCTTGAATGAGGCAGACGGTACAATTCATGTTCTCTTAAGCATATATTACAATAGAGTCTTTAAGAGACATGTCTTGAATGAGGCAGATGGTACAATTCATGCTCTCTTAAGCATATATTACAAAAGAGTCTATAAGAGACGTCTTGAATGAGGCAGACGGTACAATTCATGTTCTCTTAAGCATATATTACAAGAGAGTCTACAAAGAGAGGTCTTGAATGAGGCAGACGGTACAATTCATGTTCTCTTAAGCATATATTACAATAGAGTCTTTAAGAGACATGTCTTGAATGAGGCAGACGGTACAATTCATGTTCTCTTAAGCATATATTACAAAAGAGTCTATAAGAGACGTCTTGAATGAGGCAGACGGTACAATTCATGTTCTCTTAAGCATATATTACAAAAGAGTCTACAAAGAGAGGTCTTGAATGAGGCAGACGGTACAATTCATGTTCTCGTAAGCATATATTACAATAGAGTCTTTAAGAGACATGTCTTGAATAAGGCAGACGGTACAATTCATGTTCTCTTAAGCATATATTACAAAAGAGTCTACAAAGAGAGGCCTTGAATGAGACAGACGGTACAATTCATGTTCTCTTAAGCATATATTACAATAGAGTCTACAAAGAGAGGTCTTGAATGAGACAGACGGTACAATTCATGTTCTCTTAAGCATATATTACAATAGAGTCTTTAAGAGACATGTCTTGAATGAGGCAGACGGTACAATTCATGTTCTCTTAAGCATATATTACAATAGAGTCTACAAAGAGAGGTCTTGAATGAGACAGACGGTACAATTCATGTTCTCTTAAGCATATATTACAATAGAGTCTTTAAGAGACATGTCTTAAATGAGGCAGATGATACAATTCATGCTCTCTTAAGCATATATTACAATAGTCTATAAGAAATGTCTTGAATGAGGCAGATGGTACAATTCATATATCACTTAAGCATACTCTCATAACCATATATTACAACAGAGTCTTTAAGACATATATCTTGAATGGTACAATTATTTATGTACTGTGTCTTTGATGACATTTACAGGGGTGTTAAAAATCATCTGCTGCCCATCCCAAGCGTTGTCATGTGAGTGGAGCTGAGGTCCTTTCTTGATTGCACTTTCTTCTACAAGCGTGTGAAACTTTAAACATTTCATTGACTGGTACATCTGTGGAAGATCGTTTGCCGTAGAGTTTCACGGCAATTTTGCCTCCTTCCTCTCGTAGTGTTACTGTCTTGCGGTAAGCTTGATATGGTTGTGACGCCTTGACAGAAACGGATTCACTAATTAATTGACACGAAGAGTGACCTGATACTTTATTGGTTTTGTTATTTTCTAAAGTCAAATGTAGTGCTTTTGGAGACGAAATGATCAGTTAACGTCGAATTGATTAGAATTAGAATTCACTACAGTATACCACTAAACGACGTTCAGCTGAGTCCAATCCGGTATAAAATTATTGTGTTTTCAGCCCTCTCCATATGCCAAAGCGGGTTCCACTACTTGGAATCAGAGTTTAACATGTGCAGCTAAACTCGATCATAGCACCTTTCCGGCTTCAGCCTTCGCCAACTGGCAGATGGTAAAGTCACAGATCGATCTTACCCTCACCAAACTCAAAAAGTCGTACTCGAACCCTATGGTGTTCCAACAGGAGTACAACCAGTTACGTTCCAAGCATAACAACCATACATACATACTAAAATGAAATATTATTATTAGAGTATGAGTAATACTTAAGAACAAAATTGCAATTCAAACCTCTTCTCTAAATTAACGAGCCTCGTTCCATTTTTCTGGAATCAGAGTTCAACTCCCACATATTTGCAGCTAAACTTTTAGGACCTCTGAGGTAGACAGGCTAATAAACCCTCCCTTGAACAAAGCCACATTAAACTTTCACTACAATATATCACTAAACAGCGTTCAGGTGATTCCAATCCGGCAAACAATTATTGTGTTTTCAACCCTCTACATGAAAACCACTTTTCTAAAGTGCCAAGGTTGGTTCCCTTTCAAGGAATCAGAGATCAACATGTGCAGCTAAAGTTGATCACAGTATCATAGCACCTTATCGGCTTCTGTCTTCACCACCTGACAGATGGTGAAGTTACAGATCAATCTTACCCTCACTAAACTCAAAAAGTCAGAATCGAGGGTGTTCCAACAGGATTACAGCCAGCTACGTTCCAAGTATAACACCCATAGATCCATGTTTCACAGACGGATCCAAGGATGAAGGGCGAGTTGCCAGTGATACAGTCATTTGATCCAAGACTGTCTCCTCTAGAATCCCAGACAACAGTTCCATCCTCACTGCTGAGGCCAAAGTTATCTTCACAGCTTTGACGTATATGAAACACGAAAACCATTCGAAAAACTTCATCATTCTAACAGACTCATTACCTTGCTTCAAGCACTTCAGACAGAGTCTTACTTCAAGTTACCCTGTCATCCTAAACATTCAAGAACTTTAGAACGATCTTTCTACTGGCCAATGTGACATCGTCCTCTGCTGGTTGCCAGGTCAGGTAACATAAAGGCCGATGCTGCAGCTAAAGCAGCTCTCGACAAGCCCCTATCCTCATTACTGATCACAGTGACTTCAAACCCACTATCAAAAGTTATACTAGGGACCTTATGCAGAAAAAGGTGGGGCACCCGGATAGGAAGAAATAAACCTCATGAACTGAATCCAACGATTCGTTATACCTACTTGGGTTGTCAGTCAAGACTTGATGAAGTAGTTTTACGACGATGTCGTTGGCCTCAGTCGTTTTACTCATGACTATTTGTTCAAAACGGATGGGGGATGGACCCAGATCTGTTTTCCAGTTTAAGCAGGCACCTGATCGCCACGTTATGAAATTGATTTTTTGGTTGAATGTTGAGTAATATGTTCTGTAAATAGATGTATTTTAAATAGTGGTAGCTTAGATTAGTAACTTTATTGTTAGTGGATGTACCCTCAAAGGGGGTTGAAGTATTGTAAAATTATTGTCCTCCTGAGAGGGTACGTAAGTCCCCAAACATTCGATGTAAATTTAAGTCTACCGGGTTTTTCATCGTAGTATTCCTGTTGTTTTAGTTTTGACTAGCATATTGTACACTCGCTAGCATCTGAAGGGATGGTGTAAATCCAGCTAGGGTCGATGTAGGTAGCAAAAGTACTGTAAGTCCCCATGGTCCCTAGTATGGTGATCTACCTTCAGTCGTTCGCGATCTATAGCCCGTGTTTTATAATGTATTGTCTTCTTTAAGTACAATGGTTTAGTTTTTCATACTGGTTTTATATTCATATCTGTGATATTCTAGTGTTTTACTGTCCTTTGTCGACGGGTTTTTGTATTTCACATATATTTCATTTAAGTGTTAAGTTCCGGTCACGACATGGCTGAAATATTGCCGATGTGACGTTAGATATTAACTCACTCACTCACTTAAAAACGGATGCGGGATGGATCAAGAACTGTTTTCCAGTTTGAGGATGCATCTAATCGCATATTACCTGAGGAAAGTTGACCTGTAGCATAAACTGTAAAGAGAATACTGAATTGCTTTTATATTTACTGTTATAGCGTCTGTTTTTTTTTAAAAAATAGAGGTGAAATGAAAATATGTGCTTTTGAAACAAAACGTTTTTGGACCATGGACCATGAACGGTAATAAATACAATATTGATGGCTGGAATAATGCCGATCTGACCTGAAGCTCAACTCAACCCATCCGTTGACCACACACAGTACAATGACCCCGACAAGGTTTCTGTAACCTGTAATGCTAAGGGTACGTAGTGAAAACATTAAGTTCCGTATTTTGATATGCTGCGATTCGGCCTCCAGCAAATGATTTCCTATCTGTGCAATAAGAAGATATATCCAATATCAAGGAAATCAAACGAGTTATAACAGACTGTTACAGAAGTGGAGGTAAAAGCTCTCCAGATCGAAAAGAAAAGATCTGACAAACACACATATCTTGGTGATCTTTTACTTAAATATTAATCTCGATGTCTATATATCTTCCCAAATATCCCCAACTAGGAAAATATCACACTTACGAAGATCCCCATCAAGATCATACATTCCCATCCATATGAAGGAACCATAATGAAATCTGTTATGAATCTCTTGAACAAATCCGTTTGGTGGGAGCACGCGGCTACTTTTCTCAGATTCTTTCAGTGGTTTCGAAGAAGGCCTTTAGAGCCTTCAGCCTAGAGTGCAGTTTGAGAATATTTAGGAAGATAATGTGCAAAAGTGAAGATACAAAATAAGCAATCGTATAACTACACATATACCGAATAATTATTATTTTGAACGAACGTTTCTTACACATAAGGAGCAAATGACAAAAAATGATCAACTGAAGTTTTCCAAGTAGAAAACAACTATTATAAACAGAGATATGTCGGTGATTGTTATTGGCGAATCAGTTCTGCCAAGCTTGTTTTCATTTATCTTTTGAAATACTCCCTTGTGTGGAAATTATCATATCCATGACAACACATTTTCATATATAAGAACCATATCCAAATCTGCTATAAAACTCTTGAAACAAATGAAGAACAATGTTTGTTGGGAACAGGCACGTGATTAGTCAGGTTCACTTGTCGAAGGTCTTCACAGACTACAGTCTAGAATGACTTAGTGACATGACTACGACACAAAATGAATATCACAGAAATCACAGAGTGTCATCCTTTGTTTTAATTAGTCAAATAGTGCAAGTGTCCAGACATGATCAGGTGTCTACTTGAACTCTCTCAATTTTTAAACCGCAAATAAAGACATTTCCCATTTTGTCGTTGCAGACTGTTTTACCTTTCCTCTTTGATCATGGTCACGTCTTGCAGAGTCAAGCACAGTACAAATGACCAATATTGGTATATCATGTGAAACATGTTTTCGATGCTGATGGAGTTGAGCAATAAAGACAGAAGATGCTGCTTGTTTCACGAGCTTACGCTTTGCTTTCAAACATGACATTTCTTGAAGTGTGATAAGCTACAAGCATGGGTTGGTGAGGGACAATTCTAATTATCGCCATGATCCTTACCATAAGAGTTCACACATCATGTGACAAAATAGCATGCAATAATAATAATAATAATAATAATAATAATAATAATAATAATAATAATAAGGGCCTGATGATGTACGCCTCTCCGTGGTGGGCCTAGATAGGGGAATTTTATTCGCTGAACTGAACGTACATCACCCAGTTAGGGCTGACCCCCCGAAGCTGGTTTTCTTACTGGGTTACAGCAAGACAAGAAGAATTCAATCTTTCACTTCCGCAGCCCAGTCAGCCTTCCTCCGGTAATGCCACAAACCATACTGGAGATGGGACTTGCCCCAGGGGAAGGCACAGAACCCGACCAAGAATATCTTGGTCAAACCATCTCAAATCCACACTACTAGAGTGTGCGACAGCGACAGGATGGCCTGAAAATCCACGAATTAACGGCAAGTCGCTGAAGCTGCATTGGGACAATGCCATGCCCATGTATGCTTACCTGACGGAGCAAAATCTCCGAGATCAACTCCGGAGGCTAAAACATCTTATGCCCCGTGAGCCAGTTCAACCCACAACTGGTGCCCGTCAGGAACCTTTGCAAGAGAACTGTTTCCCTGTGTCCACTGTTTCCCTGTGTCCAAGCACTGTTTCCCTGTGTCCAAGCACCACTCCTTCACTGTTTCAATTCTCTTGTGGATACAGGTGATGTTCCTCCATGGTTCTGCAAAGGTCGCACAATACTCCTTCCCAAAAAGGGAGACTTGACTGATCCCAAAAACTTCCGCCCTATCACATGTCTAAATACTCAATATAAATTATTCACAGGGTGTTTGTCAAACCTCGTGTCATCTTACTGCTCTTCCAATGAGATAATTTACAGAGAGCAGAAGGGGGCGAGAAAGGGATGTTGGGGGTGCAAGGATCAACTTCTTGTACAGAAAATGATTTTGGAAGAGGCTAAAACCTATCACCGCAACCTCTCCATGTGCTGGATAGACTACAAAAAGGCATACGACTCTGTCCCTCACGAATGGATTCTGAAGTCTCTTCAGTGTATTGACCTCCCTGAGCGACTACTTCATTTACTCAAGTCTTTAATGAGTTGCTGGTCCACTGAACTTGAGATGTACTCGCAAGGAGAGGTGCAGACTTCGGAATCTATTCCAATCAGAAGGGGAATATTTCAGGGGGACTCCTTCAGTCCATTGCTTTTTTGTCTGTCTCTAAATCCTTTGAGTTTCCTGCTCAACGGGGAGGAAGGGTACCATCCCGGACCTCCTCAGCACAGATCCCCAACACCTCTTACTCATCTCCTCTATATGGATGACATCGAGCTCCTTGCCAAAGGAGAGACCAATTTGAAAGAACAGGTTCTCCTTGTCGAGTCCTTCTCTAATGATATTGGCATGACGTTTGGACTCGACAAATGTAATACACTTCATCTGAAACGTGGCAAGGTAACTAATGATGGATCGGTCAAGTTACAAGGGGGAGGAGTTATTGAGCATCTTGTGGAAGATCAGGCCTACACCTATCTTGGAATGCAAGTTCGAGACAAGCTCCAGAATGCCCAGATTCAAGATAAACTTCGGGCCGAGTATAAATCTCGTTTAAAGAAAATCTGGAGTTCAGAGCTAAATGCTCGAAACAAAGTCAAAGCCACCAATACTTTTGCTGTGCCAGTCCTCTCCTACTCCTTTGGAGTAGTTGATTGGACAAAACAAGACATTCAGAGTCTTGACCGCCTGACCAGAAGGATCATGTCTGATAACAGAGCACACCACCCTCGCTCCTCTCTTAATCGTTTATATATGCCAATCAATTCGGGAGGTCGGGGTTTGATTAATGTGGAAGCTCTTCATGACAGAATGTTATTGTGTACTTTTGCACATATTTATTTGTCAGATGATCCTCTGGTGATGCACGTCAAGATTCATGATGAAAGCAAGGAATTCCACAGCTACTTTAAGCGTGCCAAGGTTGTTGGACACAATTTGAAATTTGAAGTTGATTTTGTTGATGGCGATGTACTGCTGGACGGTACAGCGATGGGAGTAAACCAGGTGAAGTCTTTCACCAAATCTGCCCAGAGTCGGTCCTTTGTGGAGAAACTGTCTGAGAAGCCACTGCATCGTGTGTATATGCAGTGTGTGGAACAGAACAGCAATCCAACCGACTCCTTCGCCTGGATGAAGTCGGCTGGTCTCAAATGTGAAACTGAGGGCTTCCTTTTTGCTGCTCAGGACCAGTCACTTCCCACTCGCAATCGCCAGAATGTGATTCTTAAAGAAAACATCAATATGAAATGTCGTCTTTGCAATCAATTTACAGAGACTGTCCAACACCTTGTCAGTGGATGCCCTTCCTTGGCACAAACAGCTTATCTTAAAAGACATGATGGCATGGCTCGCTGCTTTTATTATCGTCTCCGCCATGCCTGTGGCTTTGACTCCGAGGTCCATCCATGGTATGACCCTGAACATGTCCAGGGCGTCCTGGAAAATGATGCTTTTAAACTTCTCTGGAATAGGCCAATATACAGCCTGAGACGAATTCCAGCCAACAAACCTGATCTTGTCCTTTTTGATAAAACCAATGAAATTATTTATATCATTGAATTTTCTGTCCCTTTTGACAGCAATGTGATTGGCAAGATTCAGGAAAAGCATGATAAATATGCGGACCTCGCCTTTGAAATGTCTCGCTTGCATCCCAAGTACACTGTCGTCAGGCTCCCCATTGTTCTCGGTGCCCTTGGTTTGGTACCTCCTGATCTCTTGGCGCAGATCAGGAGAGTGCCCGGGTTCTCCACTGGGAGCACAGCCCTTCTGACAATCTGGGTAATGCAGAAGGCTGCAGTGTTGGGGAGCCTTCATATTCTCCGGAAAGTTCTTGGTGGGTTCGACTAGGCAGTGTTTCCTGGGAGAAGTCCCATTCGCTGTCTGGGCTGCGTGTAGAGGGGGCGAGGGCCCTGAGCTGATGATGAGCTTGACCAGCCTGACTGTGCCAGGATCACCCGAACCCTCTCTGCTGTATTTTCATTCTAATCTGTAAAAATAATAATAATAATGACTCCGAGGTCCATCCATGGTACGACCCTGAGCATGTCCAGGGCGTCCAGGAAAATGACAGCTACAAACTCAGCTACCTCCTGATCTCTTGGCGCAGATCAGGAGAGTGCCCGGGTTCTCCACCGGGAGCACAGCCCTTCTGACAATCTGGGTAATGCAGAAGGCTGCAGTGTTGGGGAGCCTTCATATTCTTCGGAAAGTTCTTGGTGGGTTCGACTAGGCAGTGTTTCCTGGGAGAAGTCCCATTCGCTGTCTGGGCTGCGTGTAGAGGGGGCGAGGGCCCTGAGCTGATGATGAGCTTGACCAGCCTGACTGTGCCAGGATCACCCGAACCCTCTCTGCTGCATTTTCATTCTAATGTGTAAAAAAAAAAATAATAATAAGGGGCCTGATGATGTACGCCTCTCCGTGGTGGGCCTAGATAGGGGAATTTTATTCCCTGAACTGAACGTACATCACCCAGTTTGGGCTGACCCCCCGAAGCTGGTTTTCTTACTGGGTTACAGCAAGACAAGAAGAATTCAATCTTTCACTTCCGCAGCCCAGTCAGCCTTCCTCCGGTAATGCCACAAACCATACTGGAGATGGGACTTGCCCCAGGGGAAGGCACAGAACCCGACCAAGAATATCTTGGTCAAACCATCTCAAATCCACACTACTAGAGTGTGCGACAGCGACAGGATGGCCTGAAAATCCACGAATTAACGGCAAGTCGCTGAAGCTGCATTGGGACAATGCCATGCCCATGTATGCTTACCTGACGGAGCAAAATCTGCGAGATCAACTCCGGCGGCTAAAACATCTTATGCCCCGTGAGCCATTTTAACAAACAACTGGTGCCCGTCAGGAACCTTTGCAAGAGCAAAATGCTCAAGTGGCAGCAGACCCAAAACTTCTGATGGACGTCCGCGTCAACCTCTTTCCTCTTCCTGGTGGAAACTCTTCCGAGAAAGAGCCAATTGGCCCCGAAAGTTTGGACCCTCACTCTTCCTCTTCTTCAGTTGCAGACCTTACCGAAAATTCTGTGTACATTTTGTTTACATCTATTTATGAGGAAATTTGTGATTTACCTTTAGAGAAACGGAGGCCAATTAAACAACTAAACGTGTCTATTCCCAAAAATGAAATTGATTTACTAAATGAAATTATCTCTTCAAAACTTCCTGAGGACTGTTCATTACATGAAGTAAATTGTTGTGTCTATGCTGCCGCTCGAACCTTGGAGGAACTTCACACAGTTTCCAAAGAAAAGTCCTCTAATACTAAAATCAATAAACCAAGAAAAAACCGGTTTCAAGTAAAATTAACAGAAACTAGGAAATATATTTCCTGGATAGAGCTGTGCCTGAAATTAAGATCATCAGGGAATCCCATGTCTAAACGACAAAAGGCAATTTGGAGAAAAATAAAATTACAGTACAAGACAACAAAAGAAAAGGTACTTCTCCAAATTGTCGATTCCCTTAAGGCAAAAATAAAAATTTGGACTGAAAGAAAGAAAAAATGGGAAAAGAGAAACAAATTTATCAAACAAAATAAACTTTTCAAAAATAATGAAAAGCAATTTTACAGGCAACTCAAGACAAGTGGTGTTGATGAGCATGATAAACGGTCTCCCATGGCTGCCAGTGAAAGGTTCTGGAAACAGTTGTGGTCTGTACCCAGCGACTGTAACCTGGAGGCACCATGGGTCAGTGATTATGACCATGCAATGCATGAGAAAGTAACTAGGTCATTTGTCTGTTACATCTCACCAGATTGCCTGAAGACTGTCATAAAGAAGTCCAAATCTAATACAGCTCCAGGGCCTGATGGCATTCGAAACCGGTACTGGAAACTGTTTCCCTGTGTCCAAGCACCACTCCGTCACTGTTTCAATTCTCTTGTGGATACAGGTGATGTTCCTCCATGGTTCTGCAAAGGTCGCACAATACTCCTTCCCAAAAAAGGAGACTTGACTGATCCAAAAAACTTCCGCCCTATCACATGTCTAAATACTCAATATAAATTATTCACAGGGTGTTTGTCAAACCTCGTGTCATGTTACTGCTCTTCCAATGAGATAATTTACAGAGAGCAGAAGGGGGCGAGAAAGGGATGTTGGGGGTGCAAGGATCATCTTCTTGTACAGAAAATGATTTTGGAAGAGGCTAAAACATACCACCGCAACCTCTCCATGTGCTGGATAGACTACAAAAAGGCATACGACTCTGTCCCTCACGAATGGATTCTGAAGTCTCTTCAGTGTATTGACCTCCCTGATCGACTACTTCATTTACTCAAGTCTTTAATGAGTTGCTGGTCGACTCAACTTGAGATGTACTCGCAAGGAGAGGTGCAGACATCGGAATCTATTCCAATCAGAAGGGGAATATTTCAGGGGGACTCCTTCAGTCCTTTGCTTTTTTGTCTGTCTCTAAACCCGTTGAGTTTCCTGCTCAACGGGGAGGAAGGGTACCATACCGGACCTCCTCAGCACAGATCCCCAACACCTCTCACTCATCTCCTCTATATGGATGACATCGAGCTCCTTGCCAAAGGAAAGACCAATTTGAAAGAACAGGTTCTCCTTGTCGAGTCCTTCTCTAATGATATTGGCATGACATTTGGACTCGACAAATGTAATACTCTTCATCTGAAACGTGGCAAGGTAACTAATGATGGATCGGTCGAGTTACAAGGGGGAGGAGTTATTGAGCATCTTGTGGAAGATCAGGCCTACACCTATCTTGGAATGCAAGTTCGAGACAAGCTCCAGAATGCCCTGATTCAAGATAAACTTCGGGCCGAGTATAAATCTCGTTTAAAGAAAATCTGGAGTTCAGAGCTAAATGCTCGAAACAAAGTCAAAGCCACCAATACTTTTGCTGTGCCAGTCCTCTCCTACTCCTTTGGAGTAGTTGATTGGACAAAACAAGACATTCAGAGTCTTGACCGCCTGACCAGAAGGATCATGTCTGATAACAGAGCACACCACCCTCGCTCCTCTCTTAATCGTTTATATATGCCAATCAATTCGGGAGGTCGGGGTTTGATTAATGTGGAAGCTCTTCATGACAGAATTCTATTGTGTACTTTTGCACATATTTATTTGTCAGATGATCCTCTGGTGATGCACGTCAAGATTCATGATGAAAGCAAGGAATTCCACAGCTACTTTAAGCGTGCCAAGGTTGTTGGACACAATTTGAAATTTGAAGTTGATTTTGTTGATGGCGATGTACTGCTGGACAGTACAGTGATGGGAGTAAACCAGGTGAAGTCTTTCACCAAGTCTGCCCAGAGTCGGTCCTTTGTGGAGAAGTTGTCTGAGAAGCCATTGCATCGTGTGTATATGCAGTGTGTGGAACAGAACAGCAATCCAACCGACTCCTTCGCCTGGATGAAGTCGGCTGGTCTCAAATGTGAAACTGAGGGCTTCCTTTTTGCTGCTCAGAACCAGTCACTTCCCACTCGCAATCGCCAGAATGTGATTCTTAAAGAAAATATCAATATGAAATGTCGTCTTTGCAATCAATTTACAGAGACTGTCCAACACCTTGTCAGTGGATGCCCTTCCTTGGCACAAACAGCATATCTTAATAGACATGATGGCATGGCTCGCTGCTTTTATTATCATCTCCGCCATGCCTGTGGCTTTGACTCCGAGGTCCATCCATGGTACGACCCTGAGCATGTCCAGGGCGTCCTGGAAAATGACAGCTACAAACTTCTCTGGAATAGGCCAATATACAGCCTGAGACGAATTCCAGCCAACAAACCTGATCTTGTCCTTTTTGATAAAACCAATGAAATTATTTATATCATTGAATTTTCTGTCCCTTTTGACAGCAATGTGATTGGCAAGATTCAGGAAAAGCATGATAAATATGCGGACCTCGCCTTTGAAATGTCTCGCTTGCATCCCAAGTACACTGTCGTCAGGCTCCCCATTGTTCTCGGTGCCCTTGGTTTGGTACCTCCTGATCTCTTGGCGCAGATCAGGAGAGTGCCCGGGTTCTCCACCGGGAGCACAGCCCTTCTGACAATCTGGGTAATGCAGAAGGCTGCAGTGTTGGGGAGCCTCCATATTCTCCGAAAAGTTCTTGGTGGGTTCGACTAGGCAGTGTTTCCTGGGAGAAGTCCCATTCGCTGTCTGGGCTGCGTGTAGAGGGGGCGAGGGCCCTGAGCTGATGATGAGCTTGACCAGCCTGACTGTGCCAGGATCACCCGAACCCTCTCTGCTGCATTTCAATTTTTAATCTGTAAAACATAATAATAATAATAATAATAATAATACCGCCTGACCAGAAGGATCATGTCTGATAACAGAGCACACCACCCTCGCTCCTCTCTTAATCGTTTATATATGCCAATCAATTCGGGAGGTCGGGGTTTGATTAATGTGGAAGCTCTTCATGACAGAATGTTATTGTGTACTTTTGCACATATTTATTTGTCAGATGATCCTCTGGTGATGCACGTCAAGATTCATGATGAAAGCAAGGAATTCCACAGCTACTTTAAGCGTGCCAAGGTTGTTGGACACAATTTGAAATTTGAAGTTGATTTTGTTGATGGCGATGTACTGCTGGACGGTACAGCGATGGGAGTAAACCAGGTGAAGTCTTTCACCAAATCTGCCCAGAGTCGGTCCTTTGTGGAGAAACTGTCTGAGAAGCCACTGCATCGTGTGTATATGCAGTGTGTGGAACAGAACAGCAATCCAACCGACTCCTTCGCCTGGATGAAGTCGGCTGGTCTCAAATGTGAAACTGAGGGCTTCCTTTTTGCTGCTCAGGACCAGTCACTTCCCACTCGCAATCGCCAGAATGTGATTCTTAAAGAAAACATCAATATGAAATGTCGTCTTTGCAATCAATTTACAGAGACTGTCCAACACCTTGTCAGTGGATGCCCTTCCTTGGCACAAACAGCTTATCTTAAAAGACATGATGGCATGGCTCGCTGCTTTTATTATCGTCTCCGCCATGCCTGTGGCTTTGACTCCGAGGTCCATCCATGGTATGACCCTGAACATGTCCAGGGCGTCCTGGAAAATGATGCTTTTAAACTTCTCTGGAATAGGCCAATATACAGCCTGAGACGAATTCCAGCCAACAAACCTGATCTTGTCCTTTTTGATAAAACCAATGAAATTATTTATATCATTGAATTTTCTGTCCCTTTTGACAGCAATGTGATTGGCAAGATTCAGGAAAAGCATGATAAATATGCGGACCTCGCCTTTGAAATGTCTCGCTTGCATCCCAAGTACACTGTCGTCAGGCTCCCCATTGTTCTCGGTGCCCTTGGTTTGGTACCTCCTGATCTCTTGGCGCAGATCAGGAGAGTGCCCGGGTTCTCCACTGTGAGCACAGCCCTTCTGACAATCTGGGTAATGCAGAAGGCTGCAGTGTTGGGGAGCCTCCATATTCTCCGGAAAGTTCTTGGTGGGTTCGACTAGGCAGTGTTTCCTGGGAGAAGTCCCATTCGCTGTCTGGGCTGCGTGTAGAGGGGGCGAGGGCCCTGAGCTGATGATGAGCTTGACCAGCCTGACTGTGCCAGGATCACCCGAACCCTCTCTGCTGCATTTTCATTCTAATCTGTAAAAATAATAATAATAATAATAATGGTGTTTTGATACTCCAGTGATTTATATCAAGAGGAACTATCAACGCCGCTTTGCTTGCATTAATCGTGTTCCCCAGGCGTGATGGAGTTCGGTCATGCCAAGAGAGCGTTCCATGTGTACATGCAACAGTTACATAGATAATGTTTTTCAAATAAAGGCATTCCATGTACAACCTTGCTTTACCCCAAATGGTGTGTTTAAGTGAGTGAGTGAGTTGATATCCTCTTGAGACCCAGAGGTAGCCAAATTTGCTAACATCTTTATTAGAAATGCTGACATAGGTTTTTCTTTGGTAAAGACTTCATTTACAACGGAAATACAAGTCATTTCATGCTAACATACTCCCATAGGGTTATTTTGGGGGTCAACATGTGTGGACATTGGGACTTAGCTTGACACAAATGTTTTCCATGACAATATACGTGGACAGATACAATGAAAACACAACTAATTGATTACGCGTTAATATCTCAACTATGTGTTAAACAATGATACAATGTTGATAAGAAGACAACTGAGTAAAAATTCAGTAAGCAATCAATACACAGTATTCAGCAAACTACATTAAAAATGTCGCATCAAAAATTCAGCCCGTTGTATTCAGTAAAATAGGTATTACCGCAAACATAGTTACACGGGGGCCATCATTAACATCAATTCTAAACTAGGAAGTAAAACATGAACAGTCACCTTGGAAACAAAACGCTGCCATGAACAAATATGACCCCACATATCAATAGGGTATAAAATAAAACGATGAATGGTTGATAAAGCCACGAAATACCACAAAGGGACCAAAACTGAAGTTGTGGATAATATCAGATTTTTAGTGAGGTTTGAAATTAGAACAGAAAACAATCTAATCACAAATTCGTAAGGTTTTAATAACAAAAAAAATCAAACGTTTCCTGTTACCATTTAAGACCTCTTGTCCACACCCATGGTCATGTCAGCAATGAAACCTAATGTCCACATCGAGGGACATGTTTAATAAGGTGTAACTAAGAATCTCCACAAAATTCACAGCATTTTCAAACTTTGCCAAAAGAAAAAAAATATTTGAAATTTAGTTTTACTATTAATGCCGAAAAATCAGAAACTCACATAATTGGAGAAATTATTCGATAAGCTGGGTCTTGCGTCACCACTGCCAAGGTCAGCCATCTTCTTTCAAGCCTCAACAATGAATAGTTCCAGAGTAACCTTTCTTGAATGTACCAGGTGGCACCACTAGACAGTCATCGCGTGGGGACTGCTGGTGTTTGATCTTGTGAACGTAGTTTTATATTTGCTGGACTTTTTCCTAATTATATGCTTGTTTGTCCCTATATGTAACCGTAGGTTCTCACGGGGATATTCACATCAGCAATGTTTCATCCATACCGAGAACAAATTTGGTTTTAAGAATATGTATGTATTATAAAACCAGTCTTCTAAGGACGGCAAAACATCTAGACTCCCGCAATTCGAATGTAAGACTAGTATCTGAAGATTACACTAACATCACAATTTGGACAATGCATAATATAAAAATAGGCTTGAGATAACCAACACCTGAAGTGAAGGGACTTAGTTTGAATTACACCGCCCATTCAACCACTGGTAACTGTAGGAACATTTCGCCAAAATGTAAAGCAACCAAACTACTACGTTAACAATCCCAGATGCTGATAAATACCAACATTGATCTTATGACATTTATCTATTTACAAAACATTTTTTTTTTAAATTTACTTAATAATTCAATTTCTTCACAAAAAGATCATAAATTACACTGAAAAGATTTATATACTTCTCCCCTCTGATGGATGGAGTCAAGCAGGACATGGATGGAGTCAAGCAGGACATGGATGGAGTCAAGCAGGACATGGATGGAGTCAAGCAGGACATGCATAACCGTGATTTTGTCATCATAAGAAATGCAGAATGAAGGATCGTCACCTTTTAACAACCACTCATGCGTATACCTGCTGTGACCAATATGGCATCAAGGAAGATAGCCCTTTGATAATATATTGTAAAGAGAGGTTTCTATGGTCTTGTTGAAGGGAAGGCTCATGTGCCTCAACATAGAGACTTTCAACAAGAGAAGTTCTAAAACCCAAGACAAAGTCTAAGGTCTTGCTGTTGGACAGAATAAAGTACTGGTAGGTTGATCTCGCTGGCCCTACCACATACGATGGAGCCATAATCAAGTTTTGATCGCAAAACAATCGATACGTGAAGGACGGTAGTAAGATGATGTGTTCCAGATTTCAGATCTCTAGATCTCTAAAGTTGTAAATAAGAGGTCAAAAATCCTTAACACATCATCTGGTTTAAAGCAAGGGTGCTTGTTTAGCTCGACGCTGTTTATAGTTTTATCGACGAGGTTGTGCATAAAGTTAAAAATGTTATAACTGCTTTTGTAGTTCGCTTCACAAGTTAAAAGCACATGAAGCTTCAAAATTGCTTCATGTATTTCCAATTGTTACCACATGTTTAATCCAGTGGGTTGGTTTACGCCCTTTATTAGAAATATTCCAGCAACATCAAAGCGGTGTGGAATTGGCCCAGTAAGCGTTTAACTGAACGACATGTGTTCGTTTAACATCTGGCTAAATTTTGTCAATATTCCCTAGCACATGCAGGGGCTGAATCAGGGGCTGCTGGTGAATCAAGCTGCGGAAGTTATTATACTGTTGCCATGTTTTGGTTTTTTTGGTTTTTTTTGGGTTGTTTTTTGGTTTTTGGTTTTTAAGTATTTCGTTATTGTTTTATCTTCTCAATTTTCCGTATCACTGAATGGATTTTATAGATACAATATGGCCGAAATAAAGATGATGTAAGTCTTAAGTTTCAACTCACTCAGTGCTTGTTTCTGGTGAGCAGGTGTTTGCGAGGAGCTAACAGTCCATAACAGAGCCCTCATAGCAAAATCGTCATAATATACCATTAATTTGGCATTTCGTTTACTTCAATGTTTAAGCTGAAATGTTTTCAGCTTGGAAGGATATTAGATATCAGAACTTAGCTATTAGATTAAAGATAAACAATTGATGATCGCCAGGACAATGGCGAGCATGTAAGAATATTTACAAAAGGTATTTCCATCTGTTCAGGTTAATGACCTTCCTCCCTATATGTATGTATATTTATTTATTTATTTTTGATATTAGTTAATGAATGTTGTTCGTTTCTTGGTTACAAGGTCAATTTCCATAGTTTTAAAAAAGATTGACCAAAATATCGCCATGTTTCCATTTTTGTATTGTTTTGTTTTGTTTTTTGTTTTTTTTTCCTTTAGTTCAAGATATGTTTGGGGGTGGTAACTGATGGACATCCAGTGGCTGACATAATAATCAGTCTGTGAAACTAGGACTCGATGGCATGCGTCAACAGAGACAGCTGGAATAACCACCCGATTCTGTCTCTTAAGACAAGCATGGTGGCTGAAGAAAAAATCCATCATTTCTGAACATGAATTTTGCCTGTAGTTCCCTTCTAGATTAGCAACAGACTGCATTAAACTTACGTCTCATCTAGAGTCAATCGTAATTCCCTCAAGCCCGTTCCAGCCCTCCCAGCAAAGCCAAGCATTTACCAAATCCACTTACGCTCACAGTCTGGAAAGTCAACTGTCCAAACGAAGTATAAGTATAACGAACACCTACTAGCTGACTCCATCTGCAACCACCTCTACGATAATCTCCGCACCAGTGGACAAGGGAGCAGGGAGAGGTGTCCTGAATCGTCTCACGTTCTGTAAAGAAGATGTGCAGGTGTGTGTTACATAACAATTAAACAGGGAGCCGGGAGAGGTGTCCAGCATAGTCGCACCTGTTGCAAATAAGACTGTGAGATGTATGTTGAAAAAAAAATTGTGGAGCGTGAAAGATATTATGCAGAATTAAAGCAATATGTGTAATTTCCAGTGCTTTATATTTGTCCTAATGAGGCAGAGTTTACTGTGATATCTTTTGTATCCTTTCAAAACTAGACTGATTTAATTATGGCAAGGTTGTTATTTTATCGGCCGTCAGTGAATTTTACAATAAGGTAACATGTGAAACATGAAAGGATGCATATGTTGAAGGACATGCACTTTAAATGTGTCACTTTACTGTGTCAATCAAGTCGGTTCGCGGGTCAGTCCAGAGGGTCTGCAAGCACCGTCCTATGTCCAATGATACGTTGGTATGGAAACATTTGCCTGACGTGGGCAGTAGGTAGGAAAATCCGTTGGGGCAGGTGACATCTACGTGGGTCTGGTTCGTCATCACCGAGAGTGCATTCTGGACCCGGAAGTTGCTGCAGGCAACTAAAAACAACACATATTTCTCATCATGAAGGTAAGCAGGGTAAGAGTGAGTGAGTGAGTGAGTGAGTTCAGTTTTACGCCACACTCAGCGTTATTCCAGCTATATGGCGGCCGTCTGTAAATAATCCAGTCTGGACCAAACAATAAAGCGATCAACAACATGACCATCGATCTGCGCAACTGGGAACTGATGACATGTGTCAACCAAGTCAGCGAGCCTGAGCACCCGATACTATTAGGATGATGTTGCAGTGGAAACCAGATTGCACCAGAGTAACATGGACGCGTTACTCCAGAAATGCAGATATGGATAACTGGGAAATATAAAAGCTCAGGTTTCACCCGTTTAGTTGAAGTAACGGCCAAATAGGTACGTTGTGCAAAGAAACATTGTTCCAGGTTCGAAATGCCCTGTACAACCTGGATCCTCCAACGACAGCAATGCAACCCACAGCAAACTAGTTGGTGGACCGAATATACCCGCGGGACCTACACAGCGGTTTGAAGAGCGTTTAGCATTACCCAGCACCCACCACGAGGAGGTGGCTTTTCTCAGGTGCCCTGGGATTAATTACGTTACAATGATTAATAACAATGACTTTCCACGAATGCTACCAATCCTCTGCAAGCCTCATAAATGAAACTAGATCAAGACAATTTGAGAGACATACTGCAACGCATCAAGGAAGCATTATATGGACTAAACACCATACACTCAACAATGAATGAAATCCCTCACAGCATTTTTGACCTGCAAGGTCAGATAAAGCTATGCAAGACATGCGTGGATCACTGGGTTATAACATCGCTAAACTGAATAAGCTCAACGATCATATCAATAACGAGAAAACAAAGCTAGAAAAATCAGATGATGAGGAAGGCACAATGCCTGTTTCATGCTGCTGTGACAATATTGTTAACGTAGCCCGCAACTCTGTTCAACCTCAGATACATGTTACTTGGCAGATTAAGCAGAGACACGAGGACATCCTTGACGTTTACCACAAACTGTTTCTGCACATGCCGTCCCTTTACTCACCATGCTGGAACACATTTGCTGGAACACACACTCGACCACCACAGCCCACACGTTCGTTCAAATATTTCGAGCGGATGGTGTTGGTTCAAGCAAACGCTTTTGAATTGTCCAGCATAAACATTTTTTTAATCGTTCATGGGTCCCTGTTCAGACCTTCAAACGCTGTAACCCTCGCTGTCGTCGAAAACCGTGTAGTCATTGTTCTATTCGTTAACTGGACGTAATGTTATGACTTGTTATTCGAATCTGTCACAAGATTGTTTGCTGGCTTCCATGTAAGGCATGATGTGAATGATGGCAGTACCAGAACCGTGCTTCAGCACCAGTTGACTGTGTCTGGATCTAGTAAGAATTCGTCTCGTCCTTGCCCTGCAGAAGCAGAGTGCCAATTTCAAGATCCAGATGATCTGGTAGTATGAATGAAACATGAACACAGACCAGCTAAGCAGATGGTGGGGACTGTCGTCCAAAGTCAAGTTGCATTCGGTCACATGGTGTGGCTCAACCGATTCTACCAGAACTGCAACTATAATTTTGAAATACGTTGATAAACCGAGCTCTGAAATTGGAGCAACTTGCACAGACCTAGATTTTGATGTGCATGAGACCAAAAACGTTTAACTCATTTAGGCCGAAAGCCGCGTATATTCGGCAAATTAATTAACTTCTCACAGCGAGAGCCGCGTATTGGGGGTAATAAAAAGCACCTCTTATTCAGCGAGAGCCGCGTATTGGGGGTTATGAAAAGCACCTCTCATTCAGCGAAATTGGGAGTTTTACATTTTAAATTCGTACTGTACCTATAATTTCAATCAGTTTAGCAGTAATGATCAAAGATTAGCCTTTCTTACGAGAGAGGTTACTTTCTGTGTCAATCAGAGGAACTATTAATGTGTTTTGATAACAATTGATTGCAATGTCAGGGGCGTACACAGGCAAATGAACACATGTCTGCGAGAAATGGGATTATGAGATGTTGTTACAGGAGGTACGAGGGTTGGCTGAAAAGTTCTAAGCCTGAGTGGTTTTTCCTCACCAGGTAGAGACAGGTGTTTGCCACCAATGAGGACAATCATTTAGTGAATCATAGACACAAGAACTACAAACGTACTAATAGTTTTACCTCAACTCCAGCTCTTTTGGTACACCTACCCCCTGAAATCATCAGAAATGGACAAAACTGAATACAGGGCAGTCATCAAGTACTTGCAAAAGAAAGGGATGTCCCCAACACAGATGCATGCTGACATCGTCTCCACTCTAGGGGATGATGCTCCTTCATTTTCCACAGTAAAGAAGTGGGCTGCAGAATTTAAGCGTGGCAGACAAAGCCTTGATGATGACCCACGCTCAGGAAGGCCTTCAACAGCAACCACTCCAGAAAACATCATCGAGTGCTCGATATGTTGATGGAAGATCGACGCTTGACTACTCGACATATTGCTAGTGTAGTGGGCATCTCTCATAAGAGGGTTGAGCATATTATCACCAACGAATTAGGAATGACTAAAGTTTCTGCAAGATGGGTGCCAAAGCTCTTGACAGCAGAACAGAAACGTGTCAGGTTCCAGACGTCCCTTGACAATTTGCGTCGTTTTGAAGCAGATCCCGATGATTTTGTGGCACGATTTGTAACCACGGATGAGACCTGGATACATCACTTTCAACCAGAAACAAAACTACGGTCAAAACAGTGGAAGCATCCTGATTCACCAGCTCCGAAGAAAGCCAAGTCTGTTCCTTCAGCTGGAAAGGTGATGGCATCAGTCTTTTGGGATTCCAGGGGTATTCTGCTCATTGATTATCTTGAAAAAGGTCAAACTATCAACGGCAGATACTATGCTGATCTACTGCACCAGTTGCGAGAAGCAATCAAAGCCAAACGACGAGGGATGATCGCTAAAGGTGTCCTCTTCCACCAAGACAATGCGCCTGTCCATAAATCGGTGGTGGCCATGGCAACAATCCGCGATTGTGGCTTTGAACTCATTGACCATCCTCCTTATTCACCTGATTTGGCTCCTTCTGACTTCCACCTGTTCCCCAAAATGAAAAAGGAACTCGCCGGTCGCCATTTTGCAAGTAATGATGACGTCATTTCCGCTGTGACTGATTTTTTTAGGGTAGCTGAAGAAGATTTCTTCCTGACCGGGATTCGGGCCTTGCAGCATCGCTGGCAAAAGTGTGTGAACTTGGAAGGGGACTATGTTGAAAAATAAATTACAAACATGGACTTTGTAACTTTTTTTCACAGTGAGGCTTAGACCTTTTCAGCCAATCCTCGTAAGTGTTTGTTACTCGTCATTGGGAGTGAATACTAAGATACTCTGTTTGTACTTTGATTGAATTAACGGTGACAAGGTTACAAAACCTTCTTCTAAATTAAATCATTCATTCATTCGTTGTGATAATTCATATAATGAATCGTAGACATAAATAGCAATACTGTATTACACTCATGTTCGTGTAAATTTGAAATAAACCAAGTTACTAATTTAGACCTAATTCATTTGCGACTATTGATTTTTAAAGTTGACAATAATACATAATCAAATATGAAGTGATAACTCTTGCATCTACTCATAATATACATATACGGTACACATAAACCATGCAAAGGTAACTGGGGTATTTTGTTCAAATTGTTTCATGCTGATTTGAAATGTGATTTCTCAATGCAATTTACATGAGCATTGTGTAAGACACGTTTGTGTTTGATCTCTGTAATTATCCAGTGTAATGATCACGTGTATCAGATCCATCGTCAATAAAAGGAGGATCATATATCAGTTACGGAATTGATACGTATACTCATTCTGTCAGATAACACTAAATAACCTGCACATTGTCACAAATAAATATCATAATTCAAGTACATGTATTATAGAATTAAAAAAAGTAACACGATGCTGATTTATTGTGATGTATACACTTGTAGTTGAATGTCCCCAAATATTTATGAAGACGGGCATACTTATATATTTGTTTTGAAAACAAACGAGGTTCAAAAGATTGACAGTGGGCGTGACTCCACAAAACTGGTTGTCCAATGATGTAACAACGCACAAGTTTGTTTTACACTTGTCACGGGAGAAAAGTTTACCTGGACATGCATTCGGCCAGAGGCTGTTATTTTGAGGTTGAAAGAGGTGTTCGTATGTTTCATATTGAAATGTTCAGCAAGCCATTATGTTTGATGTACAAGTAGTGTGCGCAAAAAGTATATGCAAATAAATACTATCTCTACTCAATGATTGGATTGGGTTATCCGGGGTAAAAATAATAGGATTGTAGCCCTTTGAGCGCTTCAAAAAAACATAAACTCGTCAAAGTGCTTGTTAGTCCTACGTGTACATTTCAGGCATCTTTACGATTATGCATGTTCACGATACACAAAGTTTTTCATGATAGCTAGAGTTGATAAAGCCGAAATCCAGCATATCGATTGGTCAACGATCTAACCAATAGGCAATCTGTATCCAAGCTCCCTAGTGACCGAACGTACTCTTCAGAAAATTAGCCCACGCCCTATCACCTGTCATTTCCAATGTGACAGGTATCTCATGATACGATTGGTCATAGATAACAAATCATGAACTATACTGAACAGTTAAGATACAAAACGTCCTATTCGGGAACTTCGATGACGCCCATCCCACGACCCTTTGTCTTATGTATGTGCAAGGAATAGCATTATACAATATGTATACATGTATGTTCGTGCGATAACGTATATGCGTTAAATCTACATGAACCAAAGCGACAAACTGTGAATCTGTTATATGTCGAAACACAACATAGCCATTGGTCAACGATAAAGCCAATAATCAATCTCTACCCTATCACTTTGAGTGTCCAAACGTGCTCTTCAGAAATTTAGGCCACGCCCCATCACCTTGCCCTTCCTATGTGACAGGTTCTCACTATGCGATTGGTCAAAGTATCAGCCAATATAATGAATAACGGAGATATAATGCGTTACATTCTGGATATTTTATCCCATCACATGACGGGAAGCTTTGTTTAGCATCGAGTAATGATAAATGTATCATGGAGTATGTATGTGTATGAATGGTGATGTATGTTTGCAGCGTTAAGTTAAGATGAACAAAGTGACAAACTATAAATCTCTATATGTTCCATGTTACTTACACACCTATTGATACGTTCCTTGAAATAGTCAGTAAGCACGAGCAATGTATTGGCAAAAAATACAGACGATTATAATGCAAGTCCCTCCTCTTTTTAAACTCTATTATAAATAATATATTATAATTCAGTCCATACGACGAGAGAGACAGGAGGAATTTGTATATTTGTTCATCTCGTACGTACAAAGACCGCGTAGGTGTTGATAAAAATACAGCACACACTGGCAAAGGGGTATAAGAGACACATGTAACATATTGCATGAAATGCTGCAATATATGTATTCACATCGACCTCTTTTCCATTTACATCTTTACGACACAATTAAATAATCAGTACTTGTTTGTGAGACTAGACAGTTTCCTGTCATATCCGAGACCTGCCAGGGAAATCATGCATGATTAGCACACAGGTCATACAACTCTATCTTGGCAAACCACCGGCTGACAACAGCAATGTCAAAAACCTAATAAGGTTCAAAGTTCAGTGATCCAAGCCACAAGAATGTTGCATTCGCTCCCTTTAATTCGCCGGTGAAGGTGAATGAATATTTTACGTCTGTGGGAAATCACTGTGCCCGTGGAATACACAACATTGATATCGCTCAATAGAATGTTCCTACCCGAACACATATATGCCATTGGCATGGAGTGCACGTCCAAGAAATTATCGAAAAGAGAATGTTATGGATTCTGAGCCCCAAAATAATGCTCACTGATCTTGAGACGCGGAGGGATTCGATTTGACCAGCAACGACAAACCCTTGTACACCACGCAGAGTGTGTGGTTGTTTGTGGTGTGACTGACAGATTCAACATAAAGGTTGTGGCGTTCACGAAAGCAATTTGAGGAGCAGATTTCAGCCGCGGCATCCTTTCGTGATTGACCGTGAACTTGGAGTAGTTGGGATATGTGGGTTGATGTAACGTTTAACGCTCTGTGATAATTCTCGACAGACGTCTTCAGGAGTTCTACGGTTATAGCACCACCCTGAACGAGGTGTCTGCCTTGTCATCGTACGGCAGAGAAATCATCCATCGGAATATCATCCATTTTCGTATTCAACAAATACGTTTGATGTGCAACATAACTTAAATAATGTCGCAATATGGATGCAAGCTCAACCCTTTCAGAAAACTGAGGGAACCATGCGCAAGTCGGTGATTGTCACTTACAATCCGAGCATGATCAATCAAAACCAAAAGCCACCCCTTTTGGTTTCCCAGCCCGGGGAAGAACAACGTCTTCATCCATGGTATGGTTCGAACTGGTTCAACATTGCTTTGAATTCCATCAACGACGAATACAAAGTTGTACAGAGCCTCGCTCGTGCCATCGTCAAGAAAAAACACCATCAAAACCAGTGGGACTAAAACAGGTACTAAACATCTACGACAGTGACATGTTTTACTGCTATGCAGTTCTGTGAGTGAGTAGGTGAGTTAAAATTTATCGCCACATCGGCAATATCTCAGCCATACCCTGACGAGAACAATTAATTTCATACATAATAAGCAGTGGTAATTTGTATAAACCAGTAAGCGAAGGACAGTAAAACAACTAGATTATCACAGATTCTAATGTAAAACTAGCAACTAGATCTAAAACAGTTTAACCATACAGTACAATACAATGTAAAAGCAAGCTATATATTGCCAACAACTGAAGGTAGATCACCACACTAAGGACCGTGGGGACTTACAGTGCATTTGCTTCATGCATGAACTCTAGATGGATTTACATCATCCTCTCAGTCGTTAGCAATTAAGACACATCTAGCTATAAATTTAAAAGTGGAACGTTTAAATTTACTTGGAATGCCCTGAGACTTATTCAAGTGGACAATAATTTTACAGTACTTTAACACCCCTCGAGGATACAGCCACTAACGATCTAAGTTACTAATTCAGACCTCCAGTCAGAAAATATTGATATATTTACAAATCAGCCAACAAATATCATTCTTTTAAAAATGCCATAATTAAATGAGAACTAATGTTGCTAAAAAGATCGTTCATTGTACGTGATTTGAAATAATTATCCCTTGTGATGGAATATTCAACACGGCCAAGCAAGACATGTCGCTTGATGACCTCTTCAAATCTGGACTGACAACCGAAGTAGGTGTAAGCGGTATATGGTTCTATTTCATGTAATTTATTTATACCTACTTGGGTGTCCCACATCTTCTGCATCAGATCAGGGATGTAGGCTTGAATGCTGGCGATATAATCAGTGTATGGAATAAGAAGTGGTGTCACAGATTTGTTAAGTGCTGCCTTAGCAGCAGGGTCCGCCATTGCAGGGTCCGCCATTGTTTGGGATATGTGGGTTGATGTAACATTGTTTTCCCAGAAATGCCAACGTGGCTGGGTAACCAACAAAAGACAATGTCGCACTGGACAGTAGCAAGATAATTATAAAGTTCAATAATTTCTGTTAAAAGTGGATGTTTACAAGAGACGTTTTGAATAGGTTTAAGGTTGCTTTTGCAGGCTCCACCATATACAATGGCTTCCATAATCAAAATTGGAGCGAATGAGTGATCTATATAGATGAAAGAGGGTAGTTTGATCCCCTCCCCTCTTTGAATTGGAAATAACCTTTAACAAATCGAGTGCCTTCAGGTATTTAGCTTTTAGTGACTTAATATGTGGCAGGAAGGTTAAATGTGAATCGAAAATAAGACTTTGATAGGGTTGCCATTTAGATATAGTTCAGGATCCTTATGCGGTTTGTATTTACGGCAGAAATGGATACAGTTTGTTTTCGATTTAGAAAATTTAAAGCCGTTTGCAAGACACCATTTATTGATTTTCTTTAAACACAACTGGCGTTGCCGTTCCACAGAATGCATGTTTTTGCCACGGCAAGAAATGTTAAAATCATCCACAAATAATGATCCGTCGATTGAATCATTTAAAACATATGACAAAATATTTATCTTTATACTAAACAGTTTCACGGACAATATACTGCCTTGTGGGACACCCTGATCCTGATTGTATGATCAGACAGGGTAGAACCCACGCGGACTTGAAATTGCCTATCATTTAAAAAGTTGGATATAAATTTAAACAAAAGCCCCCGTAATCCAAAATCATGTAAACCTTTTAAAATACCATGTTTCCATATGCTTTTTCTAGATCGAAAAAATCGACACTGAGTGTTGTTTATGAACTATGGCATTTTTAACAACAGATTCAAGACGCACTCAATGATCAGTGGTACTACGGTTTTCACGGAAACCACATTGTATATCAGTTAGAAGATTATTGGTTTCCAACTACCAAATGAGCCGATCATTGATCATGCGTTCCCTGGTTTTGCTAACGTAGCCAGTAAGTGAAATTGGTCTATAGTATGAAGGATCAGTATGATCACGTCCAGGTTTAGGGATAGGGACAATTATAGCATTACGCCATGAAGTAGGAAATTGTCCAGATGTCCAAATGTCATCACAAATATGTAACAGAGTTTGTAGACATGATTCTGGTAAACATACATTATCAGCTCCTGAAGCAGTATCGTGAACCTGGTCAAGAGCAGTATAAAGCTCGTGTATCGAAAAGGTTTCATTGCATTCTTCCCCATTATCGGAACTGAAAGTAATAGCTTTCTTTTCTTGTTGTAGTATTTTTGGAACTTAGATTGATAATTTGACGAGGAAGAATGTTTTGCAAAAGTTTCACCAAGTTTATTTGCAATGTCGGATTTACTAGTTAACAACTGGTTTCCATCTTTAAGATGGTGAATGCTAGATTTAGAGCCCTTACCTTTTATTTTCTGGATCATGTTCCATACCTTTGAAATTGGCGTACGTGAATTTATTTTTGAAACGTAATTTTGCCATGACTGGCGTTTATTTTGTTTAAAAGTACGCCTTGCTTTAGCATTTAAAATTTTAAATTTGTTTAAATTATGGACCATAGGATGGCGACGGAAATACTGTTCAGCTTTCTTCCGGGCCTTCCTAGCTTGTTTGCAGTCAGCAGTAAACCATGGTTCACGTATGTGTGGATTTGAAGAGGACTTCGGGATACATTCATCAGCTATTTGAAGAAGTACTGTAGAGAAGATTTTTATCGGATCAGAAACATCAACAAAAGCATCAGGTGTTAGTTCTGCAGAGCAGCGAATTTCATACAAATCCCAGTCAGCTTTAGCAAAATTCCATCGTGATGATGGGGGGACATCAGAAGGTGTCACAGATTTTAGAATGGTAGGAAAATGATCACTTCCACAGAGGTCATCGTGGACTGACCATTCGAATTCTGTAAGCAAATTAGAATCAACTAGTGATAAATCAAGGCACGAATACGTGCCAGTGGCAGGATGTAAATACGCGTGAGAACCATCATTAAAAATGCACAAATCATTATTCAAGGAAAACTCTTCAAGTACTTTGCCCTTGGTATTTGTAGCATGAGAACCCCAAATTGGGTTATGACCATTTAAATCACCCATGATAACACATGGCTTAGGGAGCTGGTCATATAGAGCCTGGAGTTCAGACTGTTGAAGTGAATAGGAGGGTGGTATATACAAAGAACAAAGAGTAAACACTATGTTTAATGTAACTCGGACTGCAACAGCTTGAAGGGGCGTAGTTAGAGGAACAGGACTGTGAATCACACCCTGTCGCACTAGTACTGACGATCCACCAGTAGCTTTATCTCCCGTGGGAGAATAGTGATGATATGAATTGTAAAGCCGTAAATCAAATTTATCTGTTGTCTTAAGGAAAGTTTCTTGTAAACAAATTACCGATGGTTTGTAATCTTGAATTAATAACTGCAGATCATTGAAATTATTCTGAAGTCCCCTACAATTCCACTGTATAATGTGACTTGCACTCATGATGGGTTAATGGGTGAACGAGAACGTGAGGGAAGAACATTCCTTTTGGTTTGAAACGGAGTAGTAACCTTCATTTCCAGCGGTTCAAAAGAATTTTGAACCTCTACAGGTGGTTGCGAAGAAGGTGGCGCCTCCAAGTGTCGAAGCACCTTCGTCTTTTTTTCTTGTGTTTTTTGTCTTTCCTTGTTTGACGAAGAACATTGTTCTCAGTGTCAGAAAGTTCTGGAGATTCTGGCTCTGTGATCTTCAATGGTGGGCTTTCGGTTTGAGAGGCCGAAGTATTTGTCATTTGACTTGATAGGATACTTTCACTAACAGATATTTGTTTATCATGAATCCATGAAATTTCAGTCTGGCACGATGTAGCCACTGTAGTAACATTTTTCATAGGGACAGGAGAAGATGCTACAGCTGAAAAGGATAATGTACTTGGAACTGAAAACGGATCTGGCACCAACTTTTTGGCTTCAAAATAAGAAAGATTGTTTGTGCATTTCACTTTCATAATTTGTGACTGATAAACGAAGACGGGACACGACCTGGACGAGGCCAAATGCTCACCATCACAGTTTGCACACTTTATTGCATTGTTGCAATCAGAATTGGCATGAGTACCACCGCAGCGAGAACATATCTGAGTGCGAGTACAAGTTCTGGTACCATGACCACATTGTTGGCAATGGTAACACCGGAGAGGATTTGGAACATAAACATCAACTCCGATGTTGAAGAATCCGGCTTTTATTGATTTTGGGATAGTTGGCAGGGCAAACGTGAAAAGATAAGTGTTAGTTTTTATCACAGTGTCATTTTGTTTCCTTGTAAATCGCTTAACAGCAATTACACCTTGGTTTTTGAATTCGACCAGAAGCTCCTCCTCGCTCATGTCAGAAAGACAACGAGCACGATCTCGAATTATTCCACGGCAGGAGTTAAGTGTATTGTGTACTGAGACAACAACCGGGTCATTTACAAACTGCTTTATTCCAAGCAGATTGACGGACTGTTGTCTTCGTATACATTCCACAAGAAGTGAGCCAGAGCGGAGTCGAGTGACGTTTTTAACTTCTCCACAGGCACCTTTGATGCCCAAAGATATGGCAAACGGATTCAACTTGATCGCATTACCATCGGAAGATGAAATGACAATAAACCTCGGCCAGTAATCATTACCTTCAGGTGTAACTTCCTCATCAGATGATACAGAATCAACATGACGGTGTTTGTTCTTCGACGAACCGGAGTGTTGGTTGAGAGACATGGTGAGAGAATTATATTCGGCAAACTTGCTCCCCACCCGCCATCGAGTGTCAACAAAGGACGATGTTGCAGAGGAATCCAGTCTGCGTCAACAGGGCTACAGGTCTGCTATACTCCAGCAAATGTAACACGAATAGCTATATTTGTCTACCAAAGTGACTGTCCAGCTGGTTCTGCACATGACACAAATTTGGAGACCTACAGAATTCGAGGTTGACATTAACCAGATTGGCCCATGAGCCACCGCCTTCTGACGTAGGACTCTAGGCAAACACTGTAGATATTTTTTTTAAAATGTGAAGCCCAAACACAAAAGAATATGATATTAGACTCAAAACATGGTATGTCCAACACAGGGCTTGACATGTCCAGCCGATTGATAGAATCGGGCCCATTCTACCTCCCGTCTAGGTGAAGTCAGGGCCAAAGTGGTGTGTTGAGCAGTAGGAACACGGTTCTAAGAACCCACTGCCCTCAACCACCAGGATCCCCTCCTCCACCGACACAGGGCCGCAACCCAGGGCAAACGGGTCGGTGGACCAAATATCCCCCCGGGTCCACTACGGGGGTGTCGGCGAGCTCTTGGCGTTACCCAGCACCCACCACGAGGGGGTGGCTCGCCACGGGTGCCATCGTAACTGTAAAAATGGGTAACTCATCATGTCACTAACTAAACTGTGTGATCCGGATTTAGGTGATTGCTATTTGTTTAGC
Source organism: Haliotis asinina (assembly GCF_037392515.1). Classification (NCBI taxonomy): domain Eukaryota; kingdom Metazoa; phylum Mollusca; class Gastropoda; order Lepetellida; family Haliotidae; genus Haliotis; species Haliotis asinina. Next base: position 44,844,360 of record NC_090292.1, on the reverse strand, counting down.
AGGATTAGAGATGAGTACACACTTAAAGAACAAACATGGATTGTGTATTACAGTAACAATACCACCAACATGCATACGACATTCGTTACCTGTATAATACTGCCAGCCTGCCTCTTGTACACCCCCAGTGATAACGGATGAACTGTACAACCGGCAACGTTGGGACGCTGAGTTGTGCAGTACCATGTTGCACAGCAGATCATGGAAACACCACCACAAGCATGGAGCTTTGTCAGAAACATTGCGTTCAGTGATGAAGGTGTCATTGAACAGTTGTCCATCCAAAGTTTCATGATGGTGAAATGTCAGATTGCCACATGGTTGTGAAGCTAAACTATAAGTCATGGTGATGGTAAGAACAAGCTGAACAAATTCCCACACAGCCATGCCCTTGTATCTCGACAGTGCGAATACTTCTGCGTAGTTAGACTGTGAGGATAATCTGTATTGATCGATGGTATGACGCAAGTATTGTCCACATGCTCGGTTACATTTTAAGGACGTTCCGGTGGCTCTGTTCACTAACTGACAACTAAGAAATTGATTGTGTGACTATGTTGACATGTCTTCATAGTTTGGCCAGAAACAAGAAGTTCATTAATTATTTCAACATTCCACGCAGACCTTTGTACAAAAGTAAACAGTTTCAGTGTCACAAAAAACGTGACATAATCACGCAACATGTTAAGATCCATCAATCTAAAATCCAAAATAATGCTTCCTCTCCCATTTTCAAATTGCAAGTGGCACCCGTGGCGAGCCACCTCGTGGTGGGTGCTGGGTAACGCCAAAAGCTCGCCAACACCCCCGCTGTGGACCCGGGGGCATATTTGGTCCACCAACCCGTTTGCCGTGGGTTGCGGCCCTGTGTCGGTGGAGGAGGGGATCCTGGTGGTTGAGGGCAATAGGTTTCTGGAACCTCGTTCCTGTTGCCCAACACACCACTTTGGCCCTGACTTCGCCTAGACGGGTGGTAGAATGGACCCGGTTCTACCAATCGTCTGGTCATGCCAGGCCCTGTGCATAGTGATTTATTATTGCACAAATTTAATATATTATTTGGTCTTGGCGTTTTGAAATTACAATTATTCCTGATATTATATTGCCTAGATTCCTGTGGCTCATGGGCCAATCTGGTTATTCCTCTGGATTAACTGTATATCTTTCCTGTAACCCTTTGGTGTCAGTTTGCTGAAAGTCCGCTTACGTATGACATCGCCCTTGTTGGCGCTCCATGGCGGGCAGGGAACAGGTTTGCTGAACCAATATACATTTCAACATGGGTAAACACCATCCAAAAAAACCAAAACGTCAACTTTCAGAATCCGATTCTGAACTTGATTCTGATGAAGATGAAGTCGTTACCAAATTATTGTATTCTGAAAGGGATAGTTGGCCATGCTTTCTTGTGCTGGAAACAAAGGGTGAGCGTGCCCTTTCTTCCTACTCACCATTCCTTTTGGAAGGTAAAGGTAAAGGTAAAGCTTGTGTCTTGAAAGATGTTACAAAATTACACTCTGGAGGTCTTTTGGTTGAATGTGCCAGGAAATCACAAGCTATTAGCAGACATTCCAATTACCTGTTCTGCACATAAAACCCTTAATTTCTCTAAGGGTCTTATCCGTGATAGATACCGAAGCCTAGCTGATGAATCTATTGAAGGAATCGTATCAGAGCTTAGAAGTCAAGGTGGCATTGATGCCAAGGGGCTTACTTATCGTAAAGATGACCGTGTTTTCCCGTCAAATACATACCTTTTGACTTTTGACACGCCAGTGTTGCCAAGTTCTATTAAGGTTGGATGTTTCTCTATGCCTGTGGATCTTTTTATTCCGCGCCCTACACGTTGTTTCAATTGCCAGAAGTTTGGTCATGGGTAAAATTCTTGTAAGAATAAACTGACTTGTTTCAGATGTTGAGAATCTGATCATGATGGGAAGATATGCACTAACACCATTAAGTGCTTACATTGCAAAGGCGATCACATGGCATCATCAAAAGACTGTCCCATGTGGAAATATGAAGCCAGTGTGCAGAAACTGAAATATGAGAAACGAATCAGTTACTCTGATGCCAGACAACAAGCACGACTACTTATACCTGAAAATGCTGAACCGAGAGCTTATGCTTCAGCAGCCAAAAAGGTGGCCACGTCTGTTCCGTGTCAAACTGATTTCACTTGGGTCACATGGGACCATCCAACATCCCTTTCTGATACAGTACTGATTCAAAAAGCAGCCTCAGATTCAAAACAGCCATCGTTAAAACCAACAGGAACAACATCATTTACACAAACAGAATCCCATCAAATCAAAATGTCAAAGTGTGCCAAAGTAGATATTTAGAAAAAGCAGAGTCAGTCAGATAGACTGCCGAAGGCACTAAAAGACACTGTGCTACTTCACAATAAATACGGATTGCTTGAAGATATGGATACTGAAGTATCCACCCGTGTGAGCGCTGGTGGCCATCCAAGTGGTCACTCACCGAAAAAGAAAGGCAGGGCAGTATCTCCTGTTACTGCTCCTTAGATATTTAAACCACAATGGTTTATTCACCTAATCTATTACAATGAAATTGCAGTGGACTTAAAAATAACTCAAAGGAAGTACAGTTGTTGGTTCAAGACTTTAAACCGTCAGCATTATGTCTCCAAGAGACGTATCTCAAACATACCGATGCATTTGATTTCAGGCAGTATTGTTCTTATCATTCATTTTCTCCTCCTGGGGATAAAGCGACTGGAGGTTCAACTATATTAGTTAGACAGAATATCATTCATAGCGCTGTTCGCCTGAATACAAATCTCCAAGCCGTAGCTATTCGCCTCAGCTTGCACATTGCGGTCACTCTATGCACCCTCGTTTGCTCTTCGACAAACTGATCTTCAGAATCTATATGATCAGTTACCAAAGCCCTGTATTATCATGGGCGATTTGAATGCGCACAACCCTCTGTGGGGAAGTACAAGTACAAGCAATAAAGGCAAGGTTATTGAGGATTTTCTATCTGAAAATAGCTTGTGTGTTTTAATGACGAATCAAACACCTATTTACATCCTGGTACAGGATCGTATTCTGCACTTGATCTATCCCTTGCTGATTCAAACGTTTACAACGAATTTGGCTGGTCTGTTCATAATGACCTTTGCGGAAGTGACCACTTCCCAACTCTCCTAAAAGCTATCAAACCTGACGATGACCCACCTTTATCACGGTGGAATTTTAATTAGGCCAATTGGTCTTTATATGAAACATTGTGTATGGAAAAATTAATACCAGAAGAGTTTATCAATATATCAGACCCGATAGAGTTGTTTTCTGCTCAGTTAAATGAAATTGCTGACCAGTCTGTTCCTCTGCAGTTCCTCAAATTCGTAAACCGTGGTTCAATAATGAAGGTAAACAGGCAAGAAAGTGTAGAAGGAAAGCTGAAAAGTATTTTCGCCGACACCCCACTCTACATAATCTAGATAAAGTAAAAATTTTAAATGCCAAAGCAAGACGGGCATTCAAACAAAATAAGCGTCAGTCGTGGAGAAATTACGTTAGTAAAATAAATTCACGCACGCCAATGACAAAGGTGTGGAACATGATCCAAAGAATAAAGGGCAAAGGTTCGAAAGCTACTGTTCATCACCTAGAGGATGGTGATAATTTATTAACTAACAAAACTGACATTGCAAATAGACTTGGTGAAACTCTCGCCAAGCATTCATCCTCTTCCAATTATGTCCCTGAGTTTCAAAAGTTTCAGAAACAACAGGAGCAGAAAAGAACTCAGACAATGGTGAGGATTATAATGAGTTATTCTGAATATTCAGCTCCTGAAGCATTTGCCCGAATTGTGTTTGGAAACGTTGCTAAACATTTTTTATTCAATATGGACATCAGGGAATTTCCCACCTTCCTGGCGTAATGCCATTGTGGTCCCAATACCAAAGATTGGCCGGGATCATACAGATCCGTCGAATTACAGACCAATATCTCTCACTAGCTGTGTCTGTAAAACCATGGAACGAATGATGAATAATAGCTTAGTTTGGCATCTTGAAACCAATAACCTTATCACAAATATTCAATGTGGTAGTAAAATTGATCATCTGGTACGCCTAGAATCCTTTGTTAAATGCTCTAGTAAATAAACAACATGCAGTATCGATTTTCTTTGATCTTGAGAAGGCCTACGATACCACCTGGAAGCATGGCATTTTGAAGGATTTACATGACTTCGGTTTAAGGGGTCGTTTACCTCTTTTCATATCACAGTTTTTAATAGACAGGCAATTTCAACCCTGACCCTGTCTGATCATTATAATCAGGATCAGGGTGTCCCACAAGGCAGTATTTTGTCTGTTACACTTTTCAGTATCAAGATAAACAGTTTATCCAAGGTTTTAAATGATTCAATCGATGGATCACTTTTTGTGGATGATTTTAATATTTCTTGTCGACGTAAAAGTATGCATACTATTGAAAGACAATTGCAGTTGTGTTTAAACAAAATAAATAAATGGTGTCTTGAAAACGGCTTTAAATTTTCTAAATCCAAAACTAATTGTATACACTTTTGTAGAAAATATAAGCCGCATAAGGACCAGAACTATTCTTAAATGGTTCTCCCATCAAAGTTGTAAATGAGGCCAAGTTCTTGGGTCTAATTTTCGATTCCCACTCAACCTTTTTGCCGCATATCAAATCACTAAAAACAAAATGCTTGAAGGCACTCGATTTACTAAAAGTGGTATCCAACTCAAAATGGGGAGGGGATCAAGCAACTCTCCTACATTTATACCGATCACTTGTCCGTTCAAAACTCTATTATGGCTCCATCGTATATGGTGTTGCTTGCAAAAGCAACCTGATACTTCTTGATTCTGTCCATCACCAAGGTCTAAGACTTTGTCTTGGGTCTTTTGGAACATCACCTGTTGACAGTCTCTACGTTGAGGCTGATGAACCATCTCTTGAGCAGCGCCGTATAAAATTAGCTTTGCAGTACATTACTAAATTGTACTCTAATGAATCTAACCCTGCATTTGATTGTGTCTTCAATCCCCTTTATGAGGATTTATACGAGAAATCTTCTCTGGTTCCACCTCTAGGGCATAGAATTAAGCCATTTCTTTCTTCAGCCGGCATTCAGCTGGAAAGCATAGCTCCCTCTCGTCTTCTTTCTTCTCCTCCTTGGCAGATGGTTAGGCCACAAGTGGACCTCACATTAACATCATTTAAAATGTGAGTGAGTGAGTGAGTTCATATTTTACGTCACATCGGCAATATCTCAGCCATATCGTGACGAGAACAACTAACATCAAAATCAATTATATGTCTACTATAATACCTGTCAAGGAAGGACAGTAAAACAACTAGAATATCACGAATGGAATTAAAACTAGCATGGAAAGTTAAAAACATCACCATTTGGACAATACACTGTAAAATCAGGCTATAAATCGCCAACAACTGTAGGTAGATCACCATACTAGGGACCATGGGGACTTACAGTACCTTTGCTACCTACATGGACCCTAGTTGGATTTACACCATCCCACCAGCTGCTGGCGAGTGTACAATATGCTAGCCAAAATTAAAACAACAGGAATACTACCATTAAAAACCCTGGTAGAATTAAATTTACTATCAATGTTTTTGGACTTACGTACCCTCTCAGGAGGACAATAATTTTACAATACTTCAACCCCCTTTGAGGGTACAGCCACTAACAATTCTAGTTACGAATCCAAAATACCTATTATTAAAATACATCTTTTTACAGAAACATATTGCTCAAAATTCAATCAAAAATCAATTTCTTTTAAAAAATCAATAATTAAATGAAAACTAACGCTGCTAAAAAGATCCTTCATTGTTTTAACTGTAAAATACATATCCCTTGTGATGGAGAATTCAACACAGTCAAGCAGAATATGCTTGACCGTGACTCTCTCATCACAAGGGATACAAAATGGAGGATCCTCACCTTTTAACAGGTACGCATGAGTATATCTAGTATGGGCAATACGACATCGTCGTAGAATAACCTCTTCAAATCTGGACTGACAACCCAAGTGGGTATAACCAATGTAAGGTTTTATCTCATGTAATTTATTTATACCTATTTGGGTGTCCCACTTCTTCTGCATCAGGTCACGGATATAACACCTAATAGTGGCTTTGTAATCACTGTAAGGAATAGGCAGTGGTGTCACAGATTTGTTGAGTGCTGCTTTAACCGTTAGGTCAGCCAGTGTGTTACCAGAGATCTCTACATGGCTGGGTAACCAACAGAAGACGATGTCGTATTGGCCAGTAGCAAGATCATAATACAATTCAATAATTTCTATCAAAAGTGGATGTTTACGAGAAATATTTTTAATAGCCTGAAGGCAAGAAAGAGAGTCGGAATATATTATATACTGTTTACGTTTAGGGTGTCTTTGAATATATTTAAGGGCTGTTAATATGGCGTTAGCTTCAGCTGTAAAAATAGAACTATTGTCTGGTAATCTAGAAGATATTGTTCTGGATCCAATGACAGTGGCACATGCCACTGCGCCACCATCCTTGGACCCATCTGTAAATAAGGATTTTTGATTGTTATATTTATGTTTCAGTTGATTATATTCTTGTTTATACTGTAATTCATTGGTTTCTGATTTTTTAAATGTAGTTAATGTTAGGTCAACTTGTGGCCTAACCAACTGCCAAGGAGGAGAAGAAAGAAGACGGGAAGGAGCTATATTTTCCAGCTCAATGCTAGAAGCAGCAAGAAATGGCTTAATTCTGAGCCCAAGAGGCGGAAGAAGGGAAGACGTTTTGTTATACAAATCCTCAAAAAGAGGATTAAAGACACAATTAAATGCGGGATTAGACTCATTAGAAGCTAATTTTGTAATGTATTGTAAAGATAGTTTGATACGACGTAAGTTGAGAGAAGGCTCATCAGCTTCGACGTATAGACTGTCAATAGGAGAGGTTCTAAAAGAACCGAGACAAAGTCTTAGGCCTTGGTGGTGAACAGGATCAAGTAGTTTTAGGTTGCTTTGACAAGCTCCACCATATACGATGGAGCCGTAATCAAGTTTAGATCACACCAGTGATCTATATAAGTGAAGGAGGGTAGTTTGATCCCCTCCCCATTTTGAATTTGAAACAACCTTTAATAAATCGAGAGCCTTCAGGCATTTGGCTTTAAGGGATTTAATATGCGGCAAAAAAATGTGAGTCGAAAATAGGTCCCAAGAACTTGGCCCCCTTGACCACTTTGATTGGGGTACCACTGAGATATAGTTCTGTGTCTTTATGGGGTTTGTGTATACAATTGGTTTTTTATTTAGAAAATTTAAAGCCGTTTTCAAGACACCATTTATCTATTTTGTTTAAACACAGCTGCAGTTGCCGTTCAATAGTATGCATATTTTTACCACGACAAGAAATATTAAAATCATCCACAAAAAAAGATCCATCTATTAAATCGTTTAAAGCTTTAGACAGACTGTTGATCCTGATGCTAAAAAGAGTGACAGACAAAATACTGCCTTGTGGAACACCCTGATCCTGACTGTAATGATCAGACAGGGTAGAACCCACACGGACTTGAAATTGCCTGTTATTTAAAAAGTTGGCATTTTTAACAAATGATTCTAAACGCACTAAGTGATCGACAGTACTTCTGTTTTTACGGAAACCACATTGTATGTCTGCGATAAGATTATTGGTTTCCAAGTACCAAACAAGTCGATTATTTATCATGCGTTCCATGGTCTTGCAAACACAGCTAGTTAGTGAAATAGGTCGATAATTGGACGGAGCGGTATGATCACGTCCAGGTTTAGGTATTGGTACTACTATGGCATCACGCCATGAGGGAGGAAAGTTACCGATGTCCAAATATCATCAAAAATATTGAGAAGAGTTTCTAGGCAGGATTCTGGTAAAAGTTTCAGGAGTTGATAATGTATGTTATCAGCTCCTGTAGCAGTATCATGAGTGAGTGAGTGATTTAATATTTAACGTCACATCGGCAATATTGCAGCTATATCATGACGAGAACATACGTGACAAAAAGAATATATATCCATATTATGAAGGACCTGTCGACGAAGGACAGTAAAACCACTAGACTATCACAGTTATTATTACAACTAGTGTGGAAACTTAAAAAATAATAGTATCACTATTGGGACAGTACAATATAAAAACAGGCCATAGATCGCCAACAACAGAGGGTAGATCACCATACTAGGGGCCATGGGGACTTACAGTACCTCAGCTACCTGCATGGTCCCTAGCTGGATTTACACCATCCCTCAGCTGCTGGCAATTGTATGAAATGTGAGCCGAAATTAAAAGAACATGAATGCTACGATTAAAATCCTGGTAGACTTAAATTTTCTGTGAATGTTTGTGGACTTACGTACCCTCTCAGGAGGACAATAATTTTACAATACTTCAACCCCCTTTGAGGGTACTGCCACCAACGATTCAAGTTACTAATTCAAACTACCAATCATTAAAATGCATCTATTTACACAACATAATTTTCAAAATTCCACCAAAAAATCAATTTCTTTTAAAAAACCAATGATTAAATGACAATTAACAGTGCTAAAAAGGTCCTTGATAGTTTTGACATTGAAAAATTTATCCCTTGTGATGGAGAATTCAACACAGTCAAGCAGAATATGCTTGACCGTGACTCTCTCATCACAAGGGATACAAAACGGAGGATCCTCACCTTTTAAAAGGTATACATGAGTGTATCTTGTTGGCCAATACGACATCGTCGCAAAATGACTTCTTCAAATTTGGACAGACAACCCAAGTATGTATAACCAATGTTGGGTTTTATTTCATGTAGTTTATTTATACCTACTTGGGTGTCCCACTTCTTCTGCATCAGATCACGAGTGTAAGCTCTAATGCTAGCTTTGTAGTCAGAATAAGGAATAAGAAGTGGTGTCACAGATTTGTTGAGTGCTGCCTTAGCAGCAAGATCGGCCATTGCGTTACCGGAAATGCCTACGTGGCTGGGTAACCAACAGAAGACGATGTCGTATTGGCCAGTAGCAAGATCATTATATAATTCAATAATTTCTATCAAAAGTGGATGTTTACAAGAAAGATTTTTAATAGCCTGAAGGCAAGAAAGAGAGTCGGAATAGATTATATATTGTTTATGTTTATGGCGTCTTTGAATATATTTAAGAGCTGTTAATATGGCGTTAGCCTCAGCGGTAAAAATAGAACTGTTGTCTGGTAATCTAGAAGATATTGTTCTGGATCCAATGACAGTGGCACAAGCTACTGCGCCACCGTCCTTGGACCCATCTGTAAATAAGGATTTATAACTGCTATATTTATGTTTCAATTCATTATATTCTTGTTTATACTGTAATTCATTGGTTTCTGATTTTTTAAATGTGGTCAGTGTTAGGTCCACTTGGGGCCTAACCAACTGCCAAGGAGGAGAAGAGAGAAGACGGGAAGGAGCTATATTTTCCAGCTCAATGCCGGCAGCAGCAAGAAATGGTTTAATTCTGTGTCCTAGAGTTGGAACAACAGAAGATTTTTTATTGTATAAACCCTCGTAAAGGGGATTGAAAACACAGTTATAGACAGGGTTAGATTCATTAGAGTATAATTTAGTAATGTATTGTAAAGCTAACTTAATACGGCGCTGCTCAAGAGATGGTTCATCAGCCTCAACGTAGAGACTGTCAATAGGTGAAGTTCTGAAGGAACCAAGACAAAGTCTTAGACCTTGGTGATGGACAGAATCTAATAGTTCCAGGCTGGTTTTACAGGCTCCACCATATACGATTGAGCCATAATCAAGTTTTGAGCGGATGAGTGATCTATACAAGTGAAGGAGGGTAGTCTGATCCCCTCCCCACTTTGAATTAGAAACTACCTTTAATAAATCGAGTGCCTTCAAGCATTTGGTTTTAAGGGATTTAATATTGGGCAAAAAGGTCAAATGTGAATCAAAAACAAGTCCCAAGAACTTGGCCTCCTTTACAACTTTGATGGGAGTGCCATCTAGAGATAGTTCAGGGTCCTCATGTGGTTTATATTTTCTGCAAAAATGTATACAACTTGTTTTGGATTTAGAAAATTTAAAGCCGTTTTCAAGACACCATTTATTTATTTTGTTTAAACAAAGCTGCAGTTGCCGTTCAATGGTATGCATATTTTTCCCACGACAAGAAATATTAAAATCATCCACAAATAACGATCCATCTATTGAATCGTTTAAAACTTTTGATAAACTATTTATCTTGATGCTAAAAAGTGTGACAGACAGAATACTGCCTTGTGGAACACCATGATCCTGATTGTAATGATCAGACAGGGTAGAACCCACTCGAACTTGAAACTGTCTGTCATTTAAAAAGTTGGCTATAAATTGAGGTAAACGACCTCGCAAGCCGAAGTCATGTAAGTCTCGTAAAATACCATATTTCCAGGTTGTGTCATATGCTTTTTCGAGATCAAAAAAGATAGACACAGCATGTTGTTTATTAATTAGTGCGTTTTTAACAAATGATTCTAAACGCACTAAGTGATCAACAGTACTTCTGTTTTTCCGGAAACCACACTGTATATCAGTTATAAGGTTTTTTCTTTCCAAGTACCAAACAAGTCGATTATTTATCATGCGCTCCATGGTCTTGCAAACACAGCTAGTTAAAGAAATCGGACGATAATTAGATGGATCCGTATGATCACGTCCAGGTTTAGGTATTGGTACTACTATAGCGTCACGCCATGAAGAAAGAAATTTACCTGAAGTCCAAATATCATCAAAAATATATAAGAGCGTCTCTAAACAGGACTCCGGTAAGTGTTTAAGGAGTTGATAATGTATGTTATCAGCTCCTGTAGCAGTGTCATGAGCTTGATCAAGAGAAGTATGGAGTTCATGAATAGAAAATGTTTCATTATAATCTTCACCATTATCTGAATTGAAAGTAATAGTTTTCTTTTCTTGTTGCTTCTGATATTGCTGGAATTTTGGTACATAATTAGAAGAGGAAGAATGTTTTGCGAGGGTTTCACCCAGTTTATTAGCAATATCTGATTTATCAGTAAGTAATTGATCTCCATGTTTAAGATGATGGACAGTAGATTTAGTACCTTTACCTTTAATTTTCTTTACCTTTTATGTTCCATACCTTGGACATGGGTGTCCGAGAATTTATTTTGGATACTTAATTTTGCCAAGATTGGCGTCTGTTCTGTTTAAAAGTACGCCGTGCTTTAGCATTTAAAATTTTAAATTTGTTTAAATTATGTACCATAGGATGGCGACGGAAATAATGTTCTGCTTTTTTCCTTGCCTTCCTAGCTTGTTTGGACTCATCGTTGAACCATGGTTTTCTTATGTGTGGAACTACAGAGGACTTTGGTATACACTCATCAGCTATGGAATTCAATTCATCAGAAAAACATTTAATAGCATCAGGAACGTCAATAAAACGTTTGGGTTTAAGTTTTTCAGCACACAGTGTTTCATATAAAGCCCAGTTAGCCTTTTTAAAATTCCTCCTTGATGATGGAGGTACATCAGATGGAGTTACAGCTTTTAATATAGTAGGAAAATGGTCACTTCCACATAGGTCATCGTGGACTGACCATTCAAATTCATTTAGCAGTTCTGAATTTGTAAGTGACAAGTCGAGAGCAGAATAAGTTCCTGTCCCAGGGTGTAAATATGTGTTTGAACCATCATTATAAATGCATAAATCATTGTCAGAACAAAAGTCCTCCAACAATTTACCTTTAGTGTTTGTAGTTACACTACCCCAGAGTGGGTTGTGTCCATTCAGATCTCCCATTATGATACAGGGCTTCGGGAGTTGATCATACAGCACTTGAAGATCGGTTTTGTGAAACGTTGATGACGGAGAAATATAGAGAGAGCATAATGTAAACGCAACATGCAAAGTTAGTCGCACTGCGACGGCCTGAAGATCAGTAGTAAGTGAAACAGGGCTATGGATAATATTCTGTTTGACTAGGATGGAAGACCCTCCCGTGGCCCTGTCACCCGGAGGTGAAAAACAATGATATGCCTTGTAATGACGCAGGTCAAAAGTATCTGTCTGTTTTAAATAGGTCTCCTGCAGACAGAAAGCTGATGGTGTTAAATCCTGGACTAAGAGCTGCAACTCATTAAAATTAGTCCTTAGACCTCTACGATTTCACTGTAAAAGATTATTCTGATAACCTATCTTTTTGGGGGGTTTATTGGGGATCTACCCCGCACTTTTTTGGTGGGCGACAAGCTGTGAGCCCTAGAATGGACGTTTTCACACACGTCCATATCCTCAAGCGATCCTTATTTATTGAATAACTGAATTTTATTTTGTGACCCTTTCGGGGCTCTCCCACTCAGTTTCTTTGAAGAATCTTGCTGTTTACCTTTAATTTTACTGAGACTTTGCTGAGACTTTGTCGATGACAGAGAAGATGGTTCTAGATCAGGGGATGTTTCTAATTGTATTTGGGACGTACCAGTTAGTGATTCTCGTGTTTGAGTAGATGTAGCGGGTGAGAAAAGGTTTGGGGAATCCGTTTTGACCCAAGTCAAGTTTGTCTGACAGCTAGTGGATACTGTAGGTACTCTAGTTGCTGTTTCTGGCGCTCTTCTGGCAATGGAAGCATAGCTTTCTGTTTGTTCTAAGCTTAATACTTGTCTCTTTGCTTCAGCAAAGCTGATGTTTTGTGTAAACTTTAATTTATTTATTGCCATTTGCTGTTTCCAAAGAGGACACTCTTTAGAATAAGACAGATGATTCCCTGAGCAGTTGGTGCATTTTGTAACAGAACTGTCACAGTCCTCTGTTGTGTGTGTCTTTTCACCACAGCGAGCACACACAACGGATAATGTACAAGAATTTACACCATGTCCGAATTTTTGGCATTTGAAGCATCTGAGAGGATTCGGAATGTACGTGTCAACATTTAGATTGCAATAGCCGGCCTTGAGTGATCTTGGAGCAGAAGGTAGGGAAAAGGAAAACAGATAAGTGTTGGTTGTGACAGTTTCATTATTTTTACGAGTTGAGAATCGTTTCACATAAAGAACACCCTGATCTTTCATTTCAGAGGCAATATCTAATTCTGACATGTCAGCGAGTAATCTATCGCGGTCCCGTACAATTCCCTTACTCGTGTTGAGCGTTTTGTGTGCCGTGATTGTGACGGGAATGCCGACAAATGTCTTAGTGTTCAACAGGTTTGTTGACTGTTGCTTTTTGGTACACTCAATCAAGAGTGCACCAGAACGTAATCTTCTGATATTTTTTACGTCCCCAGCAATGCCTTGGTAGACCCCACTCGGACTTGAAACTGTCTGCCCGTTAAAAACTGTGATATGAAATGAGGCAAACGACCTCGTAAACCAAATTCATGTAAATCTTTTAAAATACCATGTTTCCATGTAGTATCATAAGCCTTTTCAAGGTCGAAAAAAATAGATACAGCATGCTGGTTATTAACAATAGAATTCTTAATGAAAGATTCCAATCGAACCAAATGGTCAATAGTGCTTCTGTTTTTACGGAAACCACACTGAATGTTAGAAATCAGATTATTGGTCTCCAAATACCACACTAAACGATTATTTACCATTCGTTCCATAGTCTTGCAAACGCAGCTAGTTAATGATATAGGTCGATAATTAGATGCATCTGAATGGTCTTTACCAGGCTTAGGTATAGGAACCACAATAGCATTCCGCCAAGAGGGAGGGAATGTTCCTGAAGTCCAAATTTCATCAAATATGTCTAAAAGTACCTCAAGACATGAATCAGGCAAATGCTTCAAGAGCTGATAGTGAATATTATCAGCCCCTGTTGCTGTATCATGAGCTTGCACTAGAGCAGTTTGTAGTTCATGTAAGGAAAATACTTCGTTGTAGTCTTCACCATTGTCAGAGGTGAAATTAATGATTTCCTTTCTTCTAACTTCTGGTACCTCTGGAATTCAGGAAGATAGTTTGATGAAGACGAATGTGTAGCTAATGTTTCACCAAGTTTGTTTGCAATATCTGAAGCATCTTCCAAAATGTGATCTCCGTCTTTAAGGTGTTTAACGCTTGTTTTGGAACCCTTGCCCTTGATCCTTTGTACCATATTCCACACCTTTGATATAGGTGTGCGGGAGTTAATCTTGGAGACATAGGCTCTCCATGACTTCCGTTTATTTTGCTTGAATGTACGTCGAGCTTTAGCTCTGGTTACTTTAACATTGTTCAAATTATGTACAGTTGGATGTTTGCGAAAATATTTTTCCGCCTTCTTCCTGTTTTTCCTAACCTGTTTGCAATCGCCATCAAACCATGGCTTACGAATATGTGGATGCACAGAGGACTTAGGAATTGTTTCGGTAGCTATAGTATGCAGTGTATCTGAAAACAATTGAATGGGGTCAGCAATATTTTGGAACGTTTCATGTTTGAGTTTCTCAGTACACAATGATGTGAATTTAGACCAGTTAGCCTTTGAAAAAATCCACCTTGATGAGGGTGGAACATCAGACGGGTTATTGACTGAGAGAAGTGTTGGGAAATGGTCACTTCCACATAAATCATCATGAACTGACCATGAAAATTCATTCAGAAGATCTGCATCTGTGAGTGTAACGTCCAAGGCACAGTAGCTACCTGTAGCAGGGTGTAAATATGTGTGTGTACCATCATTAAATATGCAGAGACTGTTGTCAGAAATAAAATCTTCTATTATTTTCCCCTTGGTATTGATAACATTACTCCCCCATAAAGGATTATGTCCATTCAAATCACCCATGAGTATGCAGGGATGAGGAAGCTGATCATACAGAGCTTGAAGGTCAGATTTCTGGAGGTTTGAAGATGGAGGGATATACAAAGAGCATAAAGTAAACGCAATGTGTAACGAAATCCGAACTGCAACAGCTTGAAGGTTAGTAGTGAGATCAACAGGGCTGTGTATTATACCCTGCCTCACCAAGATAGAGGAGCCTCCAGTGGCTTTGTCACCCGGAGGAGAAAAGGAATGGTGAGAGCTGTACTGACGTAAGTCAAATTTATCAGTCTGCTTAAGATATGTTTCCTGGAGACAGAAAACTGATGGTTGAACATCTTGTACTAATAATTGTATTTCATTTAAGTTGGTCCTAAGGCCTCTGCAGTTCCACTGGATAAGTGTATTATTCATGTTACATTAGGTGGTAACACAGGCGATCTGTTCCTGGACCGTGGCGAATGACTTTTTTGGCGCACACGGTGATGAGGAGTGACATCCATATCTTCCAGAAGTTGATATCTATTAAATATTTGTACCGGATTCCGTTGACTCTTTGGAACCCGATCTGACTTTTTTGAATAGTTCACTGTCTTGCTAGCATTCACGATAACAGGTGATGGTGAACGAGATTGTGGACGGGATTGTGATGCTGTTTGCGTGGAAGCAACAGTTTGCATTTCACACGTAGAATACGTCTCAGTATTCACCCAAGTGATTTCAGTCTGGCATTCAACTGATTTAACAGTCTTAGTACGTTGACGGGTAACAGCTGCAGAGTATGACACAATTGCAACTGGAGTGTTGTATTGTGCAACCAAACGTTTAGCCTCTGCGAAAGTAATGTTTCTTTCATGTTTAAGTTTCACTATCTGATGTTGTTGTTGCCAGACAGGGCAAGACTTTGATGAGGCAGCATGATCGCCAGAGCAATTAACGCATTTAGGGTTGTTTGGACAATCTAACGTGTCATGAGCAAGTTCTCCACAGCGATGACATTTCTTGCTGTTGGTACAAGATTTAGCACCATGACCAAACTTTTGACATGAGTAACACCGAAGCGGGTTCGGTATGTACTTATCAACATTGATATTGCAGTACCCTGCTTTGATGGATGACGGTGGAACAGGAACAGAAAAGTTGAGCAGATACGTGTTTAAGTTTACAATCTGACCATTTTGCCGACTTGTAAAACGTTTTACACCTGTTACACCCTGGTCTTTTAGTTCAAACGCTATCTCATCTTCGGACATGTCTAGCAGACAACGTTCTCGGTCTCTGACAATGCCTTTAGAACTGTTGAGAGTTTTGTGTGGAGACACAGTAACAGGTACGGACACGAGATGCTTAACAGCTAAGAGTGTAGATGACTGAAACGCTGATTTGCATTCAAGTAATATAAGACCAGATCGCATCTTTTTCATTGACACAACGTCACCAGCAATGCCATAAATCGCTTTTGACAGGGCAAACGGATTCAGTTTCAACGGACCATCATCTGAAGAAGAAATCACTAAATAACGAGACCAATGGTCAGATTTGCCTTTGGAGACTGTGTCATCATCAGAAGATGAACTATCCTCTAAAGTACGTTTGAGTTGTTTTGGGGGTATCATGGTAAAGTCATAGAACTTCATCATCCCAGCTCCCCACCCACCACGGAGTATCATAAAGACAATGCTATATGCCAGTGGGTTTCCTACTGACAGCACCAAGGATACTGGGATGATATACTCCAGCAGAAGTATCAATTCAAGATCAATAAATCCACCAGATTGACCCATGAGCCATCGCCTTCTGGGCATTAGACTCTAGGTAATAACGGTTTGGTTAATGTGGCATCAATATATCAATAGATATTACTGGTCTACAAGCTATATGACAAAGGCCCATTTACAAAGATTTGAAAAAGTCAAATTTGAGCAAAAACAATGACAATGCTCAGGGCTTGGCATGACCAGCCGATTGGTTGAACTGGGCCTATTCAACCTCCCGTCTAGGTGAAGTCAGGGCCAAAGTGGTGTATTAGGCAACAGGAACACAGTTGCAGGGACCTATTGCCCTCAACCACCAGGATCCCTTCCTCCACCGACACGGGCCGCAACCCACGGCAAACGGGTTGGTGGACCAAATATCCCCCCGGGTCCACAACGGGGGTGTCGGCGAGCTCTTGGCGTTACCCAGCACCCACCACGAAGAGGTGGCTCGCCACGGGTACCTATTTTGTCTGTGACACTTTTTAGCATCAAGATAAACAGTTTATCAAAAGTTTTAAACGATTCAATTGATGGATCGTTATTTGTGGATGATTTTAATATTTCTTGTCGTGGGAAAAATATGTGTACCATTGAACGGCAACTGCAGCTTTGTTTAAACAAAATAAATAAATGGTGTCTTGAAAACGGCTTTAAATTTTCTAAATCCAAAACTAATTGCATACATTTTTGCAGAGAAGGACCCTGAACTATCTCTAGATGGCACTCCCATCAAAGTTGTAAAGGAGGCCAAGTTCCTGGGCCTGATCTTTGACTCCCATTTAACATTTCTGGCTCATATCAAGTCCCTCAAAACTAAATGCCTGAAGGCTATTGACTTGTTGAAAGTTGTTTCCAACTCAAAGTGGGGAGGGGATCAAGCAACCCTCTTGCACCTGTATCTATCACTCGTACGTTCGAAACTCGATTATGGCTCCATCGTACATGGTGGAGCCTGCAAAAGCAGCCTTAAACTTCTTGATTCTGTCCACCATCAAGGCTTAAGACTTTGTCTTGGGTCTTTCAGAACTTCACCTATTGATAGTCTCTACGTTGAGGCCTATGAACCATCTCTTACTCAACGTCGTATAAAATTGTCTTTGCAATACATTACTAAATTATATTCTAATGAAACTAACCCTGCCTATAACTGTGTCTTCAACGCCGTTTATGAGGATTTGTATAACAACAAGTCTTCTCTTGTTCCACCTCTTGGGCACAGAATTAAACCATTTATTTCTTCTGCCGGTATTGAGCTGGAAAGTATGTCGCCTTCCCGTCTTCATTCTTCTCCTCCTTGGCAATAGGTTAGGCCACAAGTTGACCTAACATTAGCATCATTTAAAAAATCAGAAACACATGACTTACAATATAAACAAGAATATCATCAATTAAAACATAAATATAGCAATTACAAACCCTTATTTAGAGATGGGTCCAAGGACGGTGGCCCTGTGGCTTGTGCCACTGTCATTGGATCCAGAATAATATCTTCTAGATTACCAGACACTGGTTCTATTTTTTCAACTGAAGCTAACGCCAAATTAACAGCTCTGAAATATATTCAAACACACCCGAAACGGAAACAATATATAATCTATTCCGATTCTCTTTCTTGCCTTCAGGCTATTAAGAATATTTCCTCCAAACATCCACTTTTAATAGAAATTATTGAATTGTATAATGATCTTGCTACTGGCCAATATAGCATCGTCTTCTTGTGGTTACCAAGCCATGTAGGAATCTCTGGTAACACATTGACTGACCTTGCTGCTAAAGCAGCACTCAACAAATCTGTGACACCACTTCTCATTCGTTATAGTGATCACAAAGCCACCATTGGATCTTATATCCGTGATCTGCCAAGTGGAACACCCAAGTCGGTACCAATAAATTACATGAGATAAAACCTCACACTGGTTATACCCACTTGTGTTGTAAGTCCAGATTTGAAGAGGTTATTTTACGACGATGTCGTATTGGCCTTGCTAGATATACTCACGCGTGCCTGTTAAAAGGTGAGGATCCTCCATTTTGTATCTCTTGTGATGAGAGGGTCACGGTCAAGCATATTCTGCTTGACTGTGTTGAATTCTCCATCGCAAGGGATAAGTATTTTACAGAAAAAGAATGAAGGATGTTTTTACCAGCGTTAATTCTCATTTAATTATAAAAGAAATTCATTTTTTTATTGAATTTTGAGCAATATGTTTCTATGAAAAGATGTAATTTAATAATTAGTAGTTTCAATTCGTAACTAGAATTGTTAGTGAATGTACCCTCAAAGGGGCTTAAAGTATTCTAAAATTATTCTTATAGGGTGCGTAAGTCCAAAAACATTCATAGTAAAGTCTACCAGGTTTTTAATCGTTGCATTCCTGCTGTTTTAAGTTTGGCAAGCATGTTGTACACTCGCCAGCGACTGAAGGGATGGTGTAAGTCCGACTAGGGTCCATGCAGTTAGCAGAAGTACTGTAAGTCCCCATGGTCTCTAGTAGAGTGATCTACCTTCTGTTGTTGGCGATATATAGCCCAGTTTTATATTGTATTTTCTAAATATTGATATTAGTTTTAACTGTTTATGCTAGTTTTAATTCAAATTGTTACACTGTAGTTGTTTTATTGTCCTTTGTCGACAGGTTTTTATAACAGACATATATTCCATTTCAGTGTTTTGTTCCCGTCACGATATGGCTGAAATATTGCCGATGTGACATTAAATATTAACTCACTTACACACTTACACAATATAACATACGTGCTATACATCGAACTACAACTGATGGGAGATCACGATACACCTGACCGGAGGGACCTACCTGCTTGGTTCCTAGTTGGATTTACACCATCCCTTTTCAGCCGCTGGCGAGTGTAAAGAATGTTAGCTAAAATTAATATCACGAGAGTATTACGATAAAGAAATCAAATTTAAAAATGTTTTGGAACTTTCGTACACTCTCTGGAGACCTTAATTTTACAGCACTTCAGGTCCCTTTGAGGGCACAGCCACCAACAATTTGACTTACTAATCTAAACTAGTAATCATTAAAATACAATCCACAGAACATATTACTCAAATTCAACAATAAAATCAATTGTTTTTAAAAGCCAATAATTAAATGAGAACTAACGGTGTTAAAAAGATCCTAAAGTGTTTTTGCAGTAAGATATTTAGCCTTAAATTTAAGATATGGTCTTGTGAATGTGCCAGTGCCTCCGATTTACCTGTATTCGTCTTGCTTGAACATTATGAAATCTTTAAGGTATTATTTTCACTTCTGTGAGGGTATCCTGTTCTCTCTCTTTGAATGTCACTATGTCAGCATTGAGGAACTGCGCGACATTCCATCGACTACAGTCAGTCAGGAGTAAATAGATCTACATATCAGATGTTAATGTTACCTAAATTATTCAGGTTCATCAGGCATGTTGTTACACGTCACTGATTTTGATAATTTGTTATTTCTTGCCGTGAAAAATAGATGATATATTTGACAGACAATTGCTACACTTAATATTTTGCTGTGACAAAAAATGTAATCCCCCATAATCAGCAAAATATGACACTGACAAATCTAAAATATTCAATATTATATATTGACCAAAGAGCAGGATACAATGATTCACAGTAGAGGTTTCTAGTGCAACGCAGCCGACTCAAACTTAAAGTAATAAGTCACAGATATACTCTCAACTCAACAAAGTCTTTGCTTTCAGTGAGAACAGTTCTACAAAATGTTTCACGGCAAGAGTCTTGGATGTAGATCGATATTGACAATCAAAGAGGAAGACAGACGTAGATAAGATAATGATGACACAACCCCAGTATTATTCCGAGTGTAAGTCCGTGCATAATGTATACACAGTCACTGATGCGTCAGCATTCCAGAGGAGTATGCATCCTTCGGAATCGGCCTCGTGTTTACCAACAGCCAAAGGGACACATAATAACTATCATAGAAAACTCGACCCAATACAATACAATACAAATTGCAGAACACATACTGTCGTTACACAAGGGACCTGATTTAGCTCCCAATATAGACCACAATGTAGCAATAATGCTTTTGTTTAGTAGCCCATTTCAGGTATTAAAAATACAGTTTAATTTTACAGTGTATTGTTTGATGAAACAGAGCCAACATGCAGGTGAGTATGCTACCAAGTCATACATTGAAAATCACTGCCTCTGCCTGACCGTCCAGAGGTATAAAACTTGACTAGGTTCTCGTTTGGTTCTCAGTCATTATGCTTATATCTAGATAAGTATAAGACGAGGTAATGTCTGTTGGGTGTTTTTTTCAGCTGAGTGAACAGTGAACAATGTCTTATCATTATTACACGTGAAATTCAGTTAAACATTTTGGTCGAATTACCTTGTTTGCAATCCCCAAACACAAAGAAACAGATCCGACATGACAGAACGACAATTGGTGCCCACTGTGATATTGCCAAATGATACATATAGATAGCAACATCGAGGGTGTGTGGTATTTCAAAAACTGCCTCTTGAAAACTTTTGAAAACATCTACATTTTTTATATTTTTCCCCCCAAAACGATCCATTCTGTAAATTTTAAAGTGTCCAACAAATCCTTTGAAAAATCACATGATATTTTCAAATGTGCTTCAAGTATATTACATTATTTCCTGTGGATTGTATATAAATATCTCCACAGTCAAGCTCAGGCGTTTTTATGTGAACTTCTAAACGCCAGTGATGGTGTAAATCCAGCTAGGGTGTATGCAGGTAGCTTGCTTTTTTCGAGGCGACCGCGTAAGTGGCCGGCCAGTTTTGATGTTGATGTCGTATGTGTCAGGGATGATGATGGGGTATGTGGCTTTCCTGTTATGGTGGTGACATGTTGTACAGCTTGCATGTTGGGATACTGATAGGTATGGTTTTGTGCTGACTGCATGGCGCAGGTAACAGGACTATTGTTGGTGTTGGGGCGTTAAGGGCGTTGAGGTAAGTAAGGGGTTTTTAAATGTAAAAAATTGCACCAGCTACATAAAACGGATATGTTTCCTCTGGTGCATCGCTCATGTCGTTGTTGTAGAGCGGGTCAGTTAGGTACATAGCCCATTCACCACTATTGCATGGAAAATCTCGCATAGTCTCGTACAAAGTGTTTCACATCAATATTCATTCTGTAATGATGTCAACTCCTACCAGTTGGTTAGCTGCCCCCAGTCGGCTTCAGTGAATGTGTACTTGCCTCATGTTGTCCTCCAAATCGGTGTGTAGCTGCCCCAAGTTGTTCTCCAATCAGTGTGTAGCTGCCTGCTGTTGTCCTCCAATCACTGTCTACCTGCCTCCAGTTGTCCTGCAATCACTGTCCACCTGCCTCCAGTTGTCCTCCAATCACTGTGTACCAGTGTGTAGCTGCCCCACGTTGTCCTCCAATCAGTATGTACCTGCCTCAAGCAGTCTTCAAGTCAGTGTGAGGAGTCTGCAGTCTGCTGGGTACACCTCATGATGTTGCTGTTGTGTTTAAGTGACGACCGGAAGGCTGCTTTAAGATCAACTGTTTACCTTATTGTTGTGATTTCCACGTGCAGCACAATGAAATGTGGACTTCAGTTGACAGAGAAGATGAAGAGCAAATCTGTCGTTGTCAGAAATGTTGACATGAAGTTTTGCCAATCTGAATGTATTGGAGACTCCTTCATATTTGCATCTTGTCGTCGAACAGGTGAGGAATCCAAGAAGACCGGGGAGACGAGTGAATCCAGTACCAGGCCAAAGAATCGTCAGAGTGTAAGTTATGTTTCTGTCATGTTGGTTTATAATTTTCGTTGGAATGGTTCCTGCATCTGTTTTGTGGCAATATGCTTTCACCAAGACGGGGTTTTAACTTGCAGTGTGATTTCAGGACTCGATGATGAAAATCAACCTTTAACCTTTGTGGAGCTGGGGTGATCGTTACTATGTCATCAACTTCCTAGTCTCCTTGGCTTCTGCTCTTTGTCATTACGTTTATTGTATTGATCACTTTTAACTTTCCAAGAGAGAGAGAGAGAGAGAGAAAGAAAGAAACAGAGAGAGAGAGAGATTTAACGTCACATCGGCAATATTTCGGCCATATCGTGACAAGAACATTTCGACACTGAAATGAAATATGTATACATTATAAAAACCTGTCGTTAAAGGACAGTAAAGCAATTTGGGTATCACAGTTACAATTGAAAGTTAAAACTTGTATCACTATTTGGATAATACAATATAAAATACAGGCTGTAGATCACCAATAACAGAAGGTAAATCGCCATTCTAGGGACCATGGGGACTTACAGTACCTTTGCTACCTGCATGGATCCCAGATGGATTCACACCATCCCCTCCGTCTTTGGTGATTATACTGAAATTTATCCATTTTTAAAAACAACTATACTACTACTACTAAATTTAATGTGAATGTTTTTTGACTTACGTACCCTCTCAGCAGGACAATAATTTTACAATATTTCACACACTCCCTTTAATGTTACAACCACTAACAATCTCAGTTATTAATCTATAATAAAATGTTTAATTTTTCAATTCAGATAACAAATCTAATTCTTTTTAAAAGGCAATAATTAAATGAGAGGTGGTATTAGTAAAAACACCCTTCACAGTTCGTGTTTGAAATATGGAATATTCAACACAGTCATAAATTGGGCAACCTGTTTGCCGTGGGTTGCGTCCCGTGTCGGTGGAGAACGAGATCCTGCTGGATGAGGGCAACTGGGCCTCTGACCATGTTCTGTTTGCCCAACACACCACTTCCGCCCTTACTTCACCTAGACTGATGGTTGAATTGGCCCGATTCAACCAATCGGCTGGTCATGCCAAGCCCTGTGCATGGACTATATATATATGCCATTGCACAAATTTTATTTCGACATTTTAATTTCGATGTCGGCTTTATTGTTCATCGATATTTTCCGATTTTGAAATGCATTTTTGAAGTTCTGACCTTGGCTAGAGTCGTATGCCCAGAAGGCGGTGGCTCATGGGCCAATCTGGTAGATTAATTATTTCTAATTCTTCTGCTGGAGTATATCATCCTGGTATCCTTGGAGCTGCAAGTTGGAGACCCACTTGCTTTTAGCATTGTCCTTGTGATACTCCGTGGTGGGTGGGGAGCTCAGATGATGAACCGTATTACACTAACCGTGGCTTATGAAATCCCACCCAAAAAACCCAAAACGTCCACTTGATATTGATCCTGTTGATACTGAGCACAGACCGTCTGCATCGATTGAATATTGGCCACGTTTCCTTGTAATTGAAACTCCTGACAAGAAACCATTACAGTTGAACCCTTTTGCAGTATCTAGGTATTCAAGGTATTGCTGGGGATGTTAAAAACATTAGACGCTTGCATTCGGGTGCACTGCTAGTTGAGTTCGGGAAAAAACAGCAAGCCACAAATCTGATGAGTATTAAATCTTTCGTGGGCATTCCGGTCATGGTCTCTGCTCACAAAACCCTG
The DNA here is from genome assembly GCF_037392515.1 of Haliotis asinina. Taxonomy (NCBI): domain Eukaryota; kingdom Metazoa; phylum Mollusca; class Gastropoda; order Lepetellida; family Haliotidae; genus Haliotis; species Haliotis asinina. Next base: position 44,820,334 of record NC_090292.1, on the reverse strand, counting down.
AACACAAGTAAAGGTATTCTCAGAGATAGTGATCGACTGTTTGGTGACATGTCAGAACTTGATATAGCCTGCGGAATGAAAGATCAAGGTGTGCCTTATGTCAAGCGTTTTTCAACCCGGAAAAATCATGAAACTATCCAAACAAACACGTATCTGTTTTCCTTCTCGTCTCCAAACACCCCTAAGTCAGTAAAGGTTGGCGACTGCAAAAATCCAAGTTGATACATACATCCCCAACCCGCTCAGGTGTTTTAAATGCCAGAAATATGGACACGGTGTATCTACCTGTACATTGTCTGTTGTGTGTGCTCACTGTGGTGACAAGACACACACAACAGAAGATTGTGACAGTGATTTCAAAAAATGCACCAATTGCTCAGGCGATCACTCTTCGTCTTCAAAACAGTATCCAATTTGGAAAGAGCAAATGGCGATTAACAGAATAAAATTTAATCAGAATATCTCCTTTTCTCAGGCAAAAAAAAGCGGTTAAGAGGTCTGATCTTCCAGAGAGTTATGCTACAGTAGCAAAAACATCATCGGAGTCTACCTCTAAAATAACAAAATCATCCACAGGATGCCAAACTACCTTGACCTGGGTAAATTGCGGCTTTTGTACCCTGCTATTTCATCCCTGACTGAGGAATTACTTCCTGGTACATCAAAGTCTTCTTCTGATGACAAATCACACTCAAAGTCTCAATCGACAGCTGATAGTCAACAAACGGTGAAAATTAAACTGAAGCCAAAGCCTGATGCTTCAAAACAACAAAGTGGCAGAGGTCCTAAAGGGTCACAAAATAAAATTCAATTGTACATTAAGTATGGGTCACTTGAAGACATAGACGTTTCTGAAAACGTCCATTCTAGGACAGAAAGCTTGTCGCCCTCCAAAAGAGTGCGGGGTAGATCCCCAATAAATCCCCCCAAAAGATTGTGTTTCCACTAATATTGTAAAGTGGAACTGTAGAGGATTGAAGACTAATTTACATGAATTACAGCTATTAGTCCAAGATTTTACACTTTCAGCGATATGTCTCCAAGAGATATTTAAAACAAACAGATACATTTGACCTTCGTCATTTTACTGCATATCATTCTTTTTTACCTCTGGGTGATAGAGCCACGGGCGGGTCATCCGTTCTAGTCAGAGAAAACGTTATTCAAAGCCCTGTTTCACTTAATACTAATATGCCGGCTGTTGCTGTGAGAATTACTTTACTTATAACGTTTACGCTATGCTCACTTTATATTTCACCGTCTTAGACGTTTGCCAAAACTGATTTTCAAGCTTTATATGACCAACTCCCTAAGCCCTGTATTATAATGGGAGATTTTAATGGGCATAACCCACTCTGGGGTAGTGTAACTACAAACACTAAAGGTAAGTTGTTGGAGGACTTTTGTTCTGACAATGATTTACGTATTTATAATGATGGTTCCACACATATTTACACCCTGGGACAGGGACCTATTCTGCTCTTGACTTGTCATTGACAAATTCAGAACTACTAAATGAATTCGAATGGTCAGTCCACGATGACCTATGTGGAAGTGACCATTTTCCTACTGTATTAAAAGCTGTAACTCCATTTGATGTTCCTCCATCAAAACGAAATTATAAAAAGGCTAAATTGGCTTTATATGAAACGCTGTGTGCTGCAAAACTTAAACATGAACGTTTTATTGACGTTCCTGATGCTATTAAATGTTTTTTTGATTAACTGAATTCCATACTTGATGACTGTATACTAAAGACCTCTGCAGTTCCACACATAAGAAACCATGGTTCAACGATGAATGCAAACAGGCTAGGAAGGCAAGGAAAAAAGCAGAACATTATTTCCGTCGCCATCCTATGGTGCATAATTTAAATAAATTTAAAAATTTAAATGCTAAAGCACGGCGTACTTTTAAACAGAACAAACGCCAATCTTGGCAAAATTATGCATCCACATTCTCGGACACCCATGTCCAAGGTATGGAACATGGTCCAAAACATTAAAGGCAAAGGTACTAAATCTACTCTCCATCATCTTAAAGATGGAGATCAGTTACTTACTGATAAATCAGATATCGCAAATAAACTGGGTGAAAACCTCGCTAAACACTCTTCCTCTTCTAATTATTTACCTAAATTCCAGCAGTATCAAAAACAAGAAGAAAAGAAAACTATTAATTTCAACTCAGATAATGGGGAAGATTATAATGAAACTTTTTCTATTTATGAACTCCATACTCCTGTTGAACAAGCTCATGTTTGTTCCACAGGAGCTGATAACATATTATCAACTCCTGAACCACTTGCAAGAATCCTGCCTAGAAACTCTTATCAATATTTGTGATGATATTTGGACATCGGGTAACTTTCCTCCATCATGGCGTGACGCCATAGTAGTACCTATTATTATCGACCTATTTCACTAACTAGCTGTGTTTGCAAGACCATGGAACGCATGATAAATAATCGATTTGTTTGGTAGTTGGAAACCAATGACCTTATCGCTTATACACTTCTGTCGTAAATACAAACCCCATAAAGACCCAGAACTATATCTCAGTGGTACCCCAATCAAAGTGGTCAAGGAGGCCATGTTCTTGGGACTTATTTTCGACTCACATTTGACCTTTTTGCCGCATATTAAATCCCTTAACGCCAAATGCATGAAGGCACTCGATTTATTAAAGGTTGTTTCAAAATCAAAATTTGGAGGGGATCAAACTACCCTTCTTCACTTATATAGATCACTGGTCTTATCTAAACTTGATTACGACTCCATCGTGTATGGTGGAGCTTGTCAAAGCAACCTAAAACTACTTGATCCTGTTCACCACCAAGGCCTAAGACTTTGTTTCGGTTCTTTTAGAACATCTCCTGTCGACAGTCTATACGTCCAAGCTGATGAACCTTCTCTCAACTTACGTCGTATCAAACTATCTTTAGAATACATTACAAAATTAGCTTCTGATGAGTCTAATCCCGCATTTAATTGTGTCTCTATGAGGATTTGTATAACAAAACATCTTCCCTTGTTCCGCCTCTTGGGCTCAGAATTAAGCCATCTCTTGCTGCTTCTAGCATTGAACTGGAAAATATAGCTCCCTCTCGTCTTCTTTCTTCTCCTCCTTGGCATTTGATTAGGCCCCAAGTTGACCTAACATGAACTACATTTAAAAAATCAGAAAGCAATGAATATCAGCATAAACAAGAATATGGTCAATTGAAACATAAATATAAGTGAGTGAGTGAGTTAATATTTAACGTCACATCGGCAGTATTGCAGCCATATTGTGACGAGAGCATTCTTAAAAATGGAATCTATGCATATGATAAAAACCTGTCGACGAAGGACAGTAAAACAACTAGAATATCACAATGAGAAATAAAACTAGCGTGAAAAGTTGAAACTAGTATCCCTACTCAGACAACACAATATAAAAAACAGGCTATATAGATCACCAACAACTGAAAGTAGATCACCATACCAGGGGCCATGGGGACTTACAGTACTTCTGCTACCTGCATGGTCCCTAGCTGGGTGTACACCATCCTCTCAGCTGCTGGTGACTGTATGCAAGATTAGCCACAAATTAAAATGACAGAAATACCACGATTAAAAAACAGGAATATCAAATTTGACTTCAAATGTTTTGGGACTTACGTACCCTCTCAGGAGGACAATAATTTTACAGTGCTTTAAACCCCCCCCCCCCCCCCTCGAGGATACAGCCACTAACACTCTAAGTTCCTAATTCGAAATTGCAAGAATAAAATATTTATATATTTACAATTCATTTAGCAAATTTAGTTCTTTTTAAAATGCAATAATTAAATGAGAACTAACATTTTCAAAAAGATCCTTCAAAGTTTTTGAATAAAAATATTTATCCCTTGTGATGGAATATTGAACACAGTCAAGCAGGACATGCTTGACTGTGATTCTTTCATCACAAAGGATACAAAACGGAGGATCTTCACCTTTTAATAGATAGTCGTGAGTATATCTCGTATGGCCAATGCGACATCGTCGCATAATGACCTCCTCAAATCTGGACTGACAACCCAAGTAAGTATAACCGATATAAGGTTTTATTTCTTGTAATTTATTTATACCTACCTGGGTGTCCCACTTCTTCTGCATCAGATCACGGATATAAGATCTTATTGTAGCTTTATAATCAGAGTATGGAATAAGAAGTGGCGTCACAGATTTGTTGAGTGCTGCCTTAGCAGCAAGATCGGCCATTGTGTTACCAAGAAATGCCTACGTGACTAGGTAACCAACAAAGGACTATGTCGCAGTGGCCAGTAGCAGGATTACTGTACAATTCAATCATTTCTATTAAAAGTGGATGTTTACAAGAAATGTTTTTAATAGCCTGAAGGCAAGAAGGAGAGTCGGAATATATTATATACTGTTTACGTTTCGGGTGTCTTTGAATATATTTAAGAGCTGTTAATATGGCGTTAGCTTCAGCTGTAAAAATAGAACTATTATCTGGTAATCTAGAAGATATTGTTCTGGATCCAATGACAGTGGCACAAGCAACTACGCCACCGTCCTTGGACCCATCTGTAAATAAGGGTTTGTAATTGCTATATTTATGTTTTAATTGATTATATTTTTGTTTATATTGTAATTCATTCGTTTGTGATTTTTTAAATGTCGTTAATGTTAGGTCAACTTGTGGCCTAACCAACTGCCAAGGAGGAGAAGAAAGAAGACGGGAAGGCGATATACTTTCCAGGTCTATACCGGCAGAAGAAATAAATGGTTTAATTCTGTGCCCAAGAGGTGGGACAAGAGAAGACTTTTTGTTATATAAATCCTCATAAACGGGATTGAAGACACAGTTATATGCAGGGTTAGATTCATTAGAATATGATTTAGTAATGTATTGTAAAGACAATTTTATACGACGTAGAGTAAGAGATGGTTCATCGGTTCTGAAAGAACCAAGACAAAGTCTTAAGCCTTGATGGTGGACAGAGTCAAGAAGTTTAAGGTTACTTTTGCAGGCTCCACCATATACGATGGAGCCATAATCGAGTTTCGAACCGACGAATGATCGACATAGATGTAAGAGTGTTGCTTGGTCCCCTCCCCACTTTGAGTTGGAAACAACTTTCAACAAGTCAAGCGCCATCAGGCATTTAGTTTTAAAGGACTTAATATGAGGCAGAAACGTTAAGTGGAAGTCAAAGATTAGGCCCAAGAACTTGGCCTCCTTTACAATTTTGATGGGAGTGCCATCTAGTGATAGTTCAGGGTCCTTATGTGGCTTTTATTTTCTGCAAAAATGTATACAAATGGTTTTGGATTTAGAAAATTTAAAGCCGTTTTCAAGACACCATTTATTTATTTTGTTTAAACACAACTGCAGTTGCCCTTCATTAATATGCATGTTTTTCCCACGACAAGAAATATTAAAATCATCCACAAATAACGATCCATCAATTGAATCGTTTAAAACTTTTGATAGTCTCTTAATCTTTATGTTAAAAAGTGTAACAGAAAAAATACTGCTTGTGGAAGACCCTGATCCTGAATGTAGTGATCAGACAGGGTAGAACCCACTCGAACTTGTAACTGTCTATCATTTAAAAAGTTGGCTATAAATTGAGGTAAACGACCTCGCAAGCCGACGTCATGTAAATCTCTTAAAATACCATATTTCAAAATGTTGTGTCA